>NC_137260.1:10359696-10959696 GCF_053477335.1 Acartia tonsa | reverse complement strand
TATGTTTCAGAAACTTTTTCCCCATCCCTAAGTGTTATATAACTTTTATTATTAGACAATTAAATGATTTAACAAGTGATTTGTTTATTAAGATCTTTATTTTACAAGATCATAAAAAGTTCACAGGGCTAATTAAGGATTTAAAGAAGGGATTAATTTATTCCAATGCATTGGTTGTTGCTAAGGGCGAGCAAACAATCGCAGGAAGGGAGGGGAAGTTAGGCTGTTTATTACACTAGTCCCCAAAGTTTTATGATAACGTTTTCTTATTGGTTCAACATTTTTTTTTGGAGCTTTACTGAATTATGATTGGTTGGTTCATTAATTTAAATGTCCAGACTTGTTAACCAATAAATGTAATAAACTGTTAGAATAATTTACAACCATTTTAATCCAAGAACATTACCAGCTGCCAAAGACATTATTTTATAGGAGGAGAATCATTTATTATTCTTTTACTAACCCTTGATAATTGGAAGCTCTTTATAGTGCCTGGCGTAATTTTTAATAGGTTTATAGAAGCTTCCAATAATAGTTATATTGCGGTATTTTGTATGAACCCTAGAAATTTGCTATTCATATGTATAGTTTTTATTTCAAGCGTGCCATAAATATCCGTGTATCTTTGCTTAAACTGCATGGAATTAAAATTGCCTACAGTAAAATAAAGCAGATCATATTACTTTTATGATATCTTTTTGCAATCAATATACAAAAGGAGTAAAATGTCTACCTCTTTGTACCCAAAAATATCAAAAAAAATTTTATATTTTTGACTTTGGTAGAATCAATCTTAACCTTTGTACTAGAAAAACCCGCGTAAAAATATCTCCCTTTCTCTAATTGGAAATACATCTTTGTTTGTTTTCAAAATGTATCTATAAGGTGGTAAGGTTCACTTAACCAATTACTTCCTATTAATCTAATCAAATTTAAACTGTAATAAGAAAAGGAATATAACTAAAACATAAGATTCCTAATTTAGAATAGATTGCATCCCGGTCTATTGCACAGCTATCCAAACCCACTGGATCCAGTCCCCACTGTGTTTGCTTGAGTTAAATGCTATAAATAATATAAATATTGTCCTTTATATGACAGAAAATTCAATAATATCGTTTTTATATGAACGTTTATGACAAATAAAAAGTTACTTGTAACTTAAAAGTACTTTTCCTTTTATTCAAATGTGCCATGCGCTGCGTCATAACAATGATATTACAATTTTTCCTAGTGTTGATTGTAAAACGGGTTCAATACTGATATATTTCCCTTGAAGAAACAAAAAAAATCTCTAAACGATTACTATTCATTGAGTAAATCTTTTAATTTCATACCTGGATCAGTTTAAATTATACGGATTTTTTCATAAAGCAGGCCATATTCATAAAACTAATCAAATACTTTACAAGATAAGTTAAAATTCTAAACAACAAGGACAATTATGTCTATAATAAATGTAATATCATAAGCATACACAAAATTTTGATTATGGAGGAGATACGCTTCTAAAAGATATAGTACTAATAATAATTTTGTTTGATTCTAAAACGAAAACAACTCTTCAAGAATAATAAATTTATGATATACGGGGATATATTGACAGGAGAAAGTTTGTGGCCAATTTAGCTTGCTTTTAAGGACCTCGTTTGTTGGTCAGTTCGTCCATCCAGTAGAAGGGGAGAGGATGGGGGCAATGTTATGCACCAAATGTGAGCATCACTTTATCAGGGTACATGGAAATCTGGTGCAACATCCAAGTAATAATATTATAATATATCGATTTTAATAAGCGTAAAATGATATCAATTTTTACGAATATGGCCCCACTGATATACAAAAATTTACATATTCAAAAGAGAGATTTTGGAATGATTGATAACATTAAGTAACATTATAAAAAAAAAATTTTTAAAAGGTAATTTAAATAAAAATCTTTAAAAATATATATAGTAAGCTGAAAAAATAAGCAAAGGAATGGATTTAAATCAAAACAAACTTTCCAAACAGTGGTATGCGATATGGGGCTGTTAAACGGCACCCTTAACATTTAAATTTCCTTTTTGCGTTCTCCTTTTTTTTGTCCCTGGTGTCCCGCCCCCTAGATAAACAACTGTGCACGCCACTTTTACAAATTATCAAAAAATCACATACAAATATAACATGAACAGATTCGATTAAAATAACTAACAGTTTGTCCCTGTTTCCCCTTTAAAGGGCGAGCAAGTTTAAAATTGAGTTGCAAATCTGAATTATAAATATACCTCAGAAACATGGAACAAAATTATGGATAGTTATATTTTAAATAATGTTAACGCAAAGAATAATACATTTTGCCTCATTCATAATTATATTCAACTATAATAAAAAAACACATGTAGGCACATAAACTTCGGCTCTACTGCAGTTCATGGTAAAATATTGCTGGTAACGAATGCTTCCTGTTTCCTGGCAAAATATTTTTAAGAATACTTTTTATTTAATAATTCTTTTTAGAAATCTGTGTATCTTTCAGTGATGTAACGAAACAGTCTGTTCGTCTGTATGTTTGTCTGTGAGTTGTGATACTCTGGGGAAATTATGAATGATAGAATATTTGTTGACCAAAGGGAATTCAACTCATTCACATGTAAACTTTTAAGTATTCCGGAGAGGGAGTGAAAGTCGGTGGAAAAAATAATATTTCCACAAGTTCTTATAATGTCACATGATAAATTAATGTACATCCCCATTGATGATACACAAAATTACCCTTACTGTAGATAACAATTAGTAGCTGAAACGTTTGAACACTCAACTAAATAAACCAATGAAAGTCCCAAAATTTGTTAGCTAACGAATAAAAAACATTATTGTAAAACTTTGGGGAATGGTCTAATAAACAGCCTAAAATCTCCTCCCTCCCTGAAAATATATACACTTTTAAACCTTTTTTCTAACTTTTGTAAAAACACTTTTGCTGACCAATATAATTTAGATGAATTTAACTCTGACTGAAAAGTTTATTTGATTTTCTCTAAATATCAGGGACCTAAAGGGATATGACAACGGCCGATAAATTTATGTGCATTCCCAATGAAGCAACAAATCAAAATTCAATAAAAGTATATCCCTAAAATTTTTAATTCAGCAAATAAAAATCGTTATTACAATACTTTGGGGACAAGTGTAATATACAACTCACTGTCGATCCCCTTCCTCCCTGCTAAATATGATTTCATTTATTTATTTAATTTTCCACTTTTGCAAATTCTCATTGCTCTGAAGCCGCATATACCGGTCTTCAAAGCCGCATATTTTCTTAAGCCGCGCTTTTCTTCTTACCTGTTAAAAACCTGCAGATTCCATTGACTTAACTATCAATAGAAACTATCTGCATCAAGGCATCGTATTATAGAAAGCATTCCGCGGATAGTAAAATAAAATAGTATAATATAAGATTAATTCAGTTTTGTTAGCACCGACGAGTCCGGATTACAAAACCGGTGTCAATATTTTGATCCTTTCCTTATTATTTAAAGAAAATTGTCTATAAAACGATATTTATACATCATTTAAGTCTAGCTCAGAACCAGTGTTAATCCAGCAGATTTTAGTCGGTTTTGAAGTCCTACAGGAAAAATATTATTCTGACGACTAATTATCCGTTGCAAACTTTTACTAATTGATTATTTATCGTCTGATCGTCCTAAGCTGTATCGCTAATTATTTCTAAAAAATGTAAACAATAAAAAAGAATTTACTGACAAATTGGAGCAAACTAAAATATTTAATAAATACTAAATATTAATAATCCTAGTGATACAAAAAAAAACACTTAAACTATTTAATTAATATGTGGCGGCTTGTTTTAATCTCCAGAAAGTACAAAAGAACAAAAATTAAAATTTGTCACCTGAAAAATAGATATTTTAATCCGGATAAAATATTTTGATTCTAATTCTAACTGCTTTTTTTGCTACTTGCTACTTCTTTATTTTTATGTTTTTGCAATATGTAAAAATTGAAGGTTTTATTTAGCAGATTATATACATACTAGCTGCTGCTTTGCACCTAGAGGTAATTAATGAAAAAAAAATTAAGTACCTGGTGAGAAGCTCTCACTCCACCACTAATTTTAAATAATAGAAAAAAAGGGGGGGGGGTTCATTTTTAGGGGGGTTGGGGGCGTACCACCCCCCAAGAAAATAGCTTAAAACCACCACAGGACCAATAGGTATATACCCTGAAGAGTAGAATCCGATCGGTTCAGTGGTTACCGAGATTTTAAGAGACAGACAGACAGAAAGACAGACAGACAGACATTATATATATGTATTATAGATTTATATCTGGGCAAATGCGCCTGATATTTACATATGATTGTATAGCCTTGAAAATTCAAGGTAAAACTTACTTCTACCATAAATATTGAATAATTATAATTACATACATTACGATATCATTGCAGCTTTATCCTATAATATCAAGTAGTACGTTTTTTATCTGAAGGTAATGAGTCAATAACTGAATTATCTACTTTTAATGGAAGCTTCATAAATATCTTTAGTTATTTCTAGACCATTTTCGTTAACTTCCTTACCTTCCCTAGAGGCTAGGGGCGAATCAACTTGTATCTTCACTAGTTGATTCAGTTAACCAGTTTTATATATACAAGAGGCCTCTAGGGGTACATTAGGTTTGAGGGGTATGTCGACCCCTGCCATCCAATTTCTATTCATTTTGTAGTAAAAAAAACTAAGAAATGTTATAATAAGGATAAGTTACATTATATAAACACCTTATGTATTGGTCCGTGCGCTAAGTAGGTCAGGGATAATGGGTCAACTCCATAAAATGGGGAAAAATGGGGAGAAGGTATAGGATTATCAGAGCAGGTACAATGCAATTCAATTTTGATATTAAATACTTATCACATTAAAGAATTTTAAATTGATTCTTATATTTTATGATTTATGTCATAAGCAGATTTTAAAATAGTTTCTTTTTCTTATTTTTACCATTTGAAAAGAAATTAACTGTTTATAGCATACTTGAAATATTTCATAAATTTTTTGAAGAAAAAATAATAGTAACATGAATGAAATGGGGAAAATCGACACCCCTCCTTCTCCTTCAAATGCCCATATAGGGTCCAAGTTACTAATGTTCTAAAAATACGAAATAGTTTATTTTTAGATTTAAAAAATCAATTGTAGTTTTTTATTGTAAGTATCTTATATTCGAACAGTCAAACCCGTACCATACAATATGTTACGCTTTTAAATGTAAATAAAAAGTAATGTCTACTACCTTTTATGAAACTTAGTTTTATTCAGAATTGATATGAAAAGAAACGATGGTTTTGAAAAGTTTTACAAATCTTTTCCAAGAGTTTTGTGTAAATATTGTTACTGCATATTTTAAACTTTATTCAAATCAATATCAAGTCGAGTGTACAGATAAGGGTTCTGAAGAATAAAGGTAAGCTAGAAAAATCTTTGAAAAATTAACTGCACAACCCTTGCATCAAGTCTTTGCTCTGTATGGAAACGATTGAAAATGTTATTAAGATAAGCGCCTTACAAAAAATCAAAATCAGTAGGAACGACTTTAGTATGGGTCATGAATAAAAAATTGCAGTCTTTTCCGCCAACTAGCAGACACAGCTAAATTTAGAATATTGATTTTTTAAATTTGCTCAATGTTTTTTTTTTTATCTTATACCTATCCATGATAAAAATGAACATTCTTAGAAAAGTGGATTTAATATAATCTTTCACTCCCCTGTTTCTATTTCTTTCAACATTAGACTTAGTTGTAGACTGATCAATAGATCTATTTTAATCTTTTCTCTTCTATTTCTTAAAGTATTATACCAGGTTAAAAACTGATCAATATGCTTATTATAATCTTTTTTCTCCCCTGCTTCTATTCCTTCAAATATTAGACTTATTTATAGACTGATCAATAGATCTATTATAATCTTTTCTCCACTGCTTCTATTTCTTTAAATATTAGACTTAGTTATAGACTGATCAATAGATCTATTATAATCTTATCTCCCCTGTTTTTATTTCTTTAAATATTAGACACTGTTATAAACTGATCAATAGATCTAAAATAATCTTTTTCTCTACTGCTTCTAATTCTTCAAAAAATAGAGTTAGTTATAGACTGATCAATATAGATCTATTTTAATCATTCTCTCCTCCCTTCTATTTCTTCAAATATTAGAATTAGTTGTAGACTGATGAAAAGATCTGTTATAATATTTCTCTCCCCTGCTTTTATTTCTTCAAATATTAGACTTAGTTATAGACTAATCAATAGATATATTACAATCTTTCTCTCCCCTGCTTCTATTTCTTCAAATATTAGACTTAGTTATAGACTAATCAATAGATCTATTATAATCTTTCTCTGCCCTGCTTCTGTTTCTTTCAATATTAGACTTAGTTGTAGACTGATCAATATATCTATAATAATCTTTTTCTCTCCTGCTTCTATTTCTTCAAAAGTTAGACTTAGTTATAGATTGATCAATAGATCTATTATAATATGTCTTCCAACATTAGACTTAGTTATAGACTGATCAATAAATCTATAATAATATTTCTGTCTGTCTGCTTCTATTTCTTCAAATATTAGACTTAGTTATAGACTTTTATCTTGTATTCTACCAGGACTGTAAGAGAAGTCTATCTATATTACCTCTATTGTGTTCATTTGGTTGTATCTTATTCTTTAACTTTTAGTTTTCTACTTTTACATTGTCTATCATCAGTTGGGGTGTAAATTGGGATTTGAGGGAAAGATTTGTAAACATATCTCACTTTTTATTAATATCAAAGTTTTAAAAAATGTAATGTTCAAGCTACTTTCAGTATAGTGAAAAGATAAGGATATTTAAGAAGAATAATTATATCATCAGAACACAGATTGTTTATGTAGAACACTTTTATCAGACAACTTTTTTATCACTGACAGACAGAAAAACAGTCATACAAGTCCACTTGTATGGTAGCTTCGCTCTTTAAGGGCAATAATTCGCCTTTAGGAATAAAAAATATATACTTGAAAAGCTATGTAAAGTATTCAACTGAAAAAGAAGCTTCCACCCCTCTTAACACTCAGACACACTAACACAAGTTATCCTTTGAACTTTACATACTCAATATGTTCATACAAGATCTCTAAAATGGTGTTTTTGGCAGATTGAAATATTTGCTCTACTAGAGTCAAACCTATCATAGTCTATCTTGTCTATTATCGCCCATAAAACAAGAATGGCAACATCCATAGAAGAGAACCACCAAACTAAAATCATTATTATTGATGAATTTTTTAATAAACTTCACCGTATAAACTTAATAATACTTTGATATATTGAAACAAAGGTTGAAAATTCTAAAAATTTCGGGGAATATTCTCAATCATGAACAAATTGTTCCAAGAGTTACGAAAAAGTTTCAAAATTAATTTTGAGAATCAGTTCAATATTATAAAATCAAAGGGATTGTTCTGTGAAGCGTATTTAACAAGTTTTGACACATGTGCAAAAAAATATTTAGAGATAATTTTGATTAAATACTATTTAGATTAACAGTCAGACCTTAATCTGTTATCTCAGCTCCAATTTAGTGGTAAGATTTATTAGAGCTGCTATGATTATTACTCATTACTTAACTGTTTCAGGAGTTATTATGTCAAGTTTGAAATCGATAAGGCAATTCTAACATTACCAAATTACCGATATATAAAATTCGAACAATTATCTCCCAGAAAACTAGCGGGCGTGTTGCACTTATACAATAGCTGCATTTCGTTGCTTAAATGGATGTAGAATAAACGAGGATATAATGACAGAGGAAAAATATTTGTCATACATTGGGGGTGGGAAGGGGGAACCGTTATTTTAGCCCGCTACGTGCTTCACTGTATTATAAAACATGAAAATCTTGTGTAAGATCCAAGTGATAATATATCCAATGTTGGTTAGTTGAGTTATTCAATTAAATAACCTGACATTTTTATGCACATTTGAAAGGTGTGCATTCATTTGCGCAATTGGATAATATAATACTTTCTTTAGAACTGTATATTTCATAGCACCCATAAAAAATAACGTCACATTGGTAATTTAATATGTGTATTGGCCTATCATTGGTCATTTGTATTGTCTGGCGTTTTTTTTATAGATACTATAAAAAGCTTCGTCTAATTTTACTACAGCAAAATCTGTTTCTTCCTTTATGCTTTATTCTCATAATTAAACTTCACCCTCCTCTTTCGATAACTTTTGCTGTAGTAATAGTATGCGATTATGTAAGACTATGCAAATATGATAATATGCGGAAATGTATGGTAACCAGGGTTGATATACAATTATAATGCAGTTTGTTCAAAAGGACATTAGTTTTAATATTATGTAATACAATTTTATAAAGTTTATTTTTAACAAAGTTTAAAACAAGGATGACAGCATACATAAGTTAAAAAAGGGTAAAATAACATAATTTAATAAGTAAATAAATGAAAATTTTAGCAGTCACTTTAACTAAATTATTATCATCAAATCATAAATATCTGATAATATGCAATGTATCGAACATAGGTCATTTTCTTAAGGAATTTATTTACAACACTATTCTAAAAATAAAAGATAAGTTTGTTTGTACGAACTGTCAACCTATAAACAAAGAACCAACGGCTAAAGTAAGCTATAGAGTAATAATACCACTAGAAAGCTGTTTAACCTTAAGTTTGCAAAAATGATTTTATAATAATTTGAAAAGCTATAATTTTATAAATGCTATAACTTGAATGGACATGGACATGTAATATAATTAATTTTAAATAATTTAGTCTTGAAAGATAATCTTATATTTCAATTAATTTCTTCCGTCCTAAACTTTAAAAGCAACAAATAATAAAAACCTTTAATGAACGGTTTGTATAAGGAAAAATTTTATAAACTTTTTCTTTATCCCAGGAGCTATTATGAAAGTAAGACTGGATAATAAAGGCCTATTATCGTTGCCTTTTTAGTGCAACCAAACCAATTTTTATAACTACAGACCATTACAAAATGAGATTCCTTTTTTAAAGGGAAAATAATTTTTTATAGTAAAAAGACAAACCTTATATAGTTTGATTCGCTGCTACAAGAGACAAAATTAAATCATTGCTAAAATAGAAATATATCTTTATGTCTTAGAATCCTAGAGGAGTGGTGCAAATGGGGTGTTAACACTTCCCTTAATATCAAATTTGAGAAAGCCTGCCTTCCTCTCTTTTTCACCCTCTCACGGTTTACGTCCCATAAGCAAAATTATTGTGCACGCCACTGCTTAGAATAGTAATATCTAAAAAAAATTTAAAGGTATGAATAACATTTAAGAATAAATCAAAATGCACATACAATTTTAATATTTTAGATATTTGACATATAATAAAAGTGGTCCTAACTGACATACGAATAACAGGTTTTCTATAGAGGATGGGTTAAATAAAAATGCGCCATTGCATTGAATATGGCAACTACAATAGACTACTACCTTTTTATTAGGTAACATTAGGCTATAAGCATACAAACCTAACTTTTTCTCAATACAGTTATCAGACATAGTTCTTTTTATAAAAAGGAAGTATTGAGAGTAATTTGAAAACCTTTAATTACCCTGAGCTGGTGGACCTTGCATTATATTAGGTAAATAACCAGGGATAAGGGATAGGAAACCTGGCCATTAATTAGGTCCCGTCTTAGATTCTAAAGGGATATTGCAACTATTACAAATTACTATCAAACTGGCGGACGCTCCCAAGTAGCTATAGCTCTAAACCAATAAGAATCGGCCCGTTTTTAACAACCAATCACCAATTGGCAAAAATTTTAGAAGCAGACAATTCTGGGAAAAATAATGATTTCGTCTGCTACTAAAAAATAAATATAAATGGTGTTAGATCACATTAGCTTAATTATTAAATCTGCTTAGAGTTAAACATTAAAAAAGGGCCATATAGAAAAAACAAAAATAACGGGATTATTTTTTGGAAAGGAGGTAGCTACGAATTTTTATTTGGTAGTTTATAAATTAGATGTTGTATTTTGAATTTTAAAAATTTAATACGGAATTGATACAACACTTTAACCCTAATATATGTACAATACACAATACAACACAGTACAAATATATCACTACATAATATCATTACAAAGAATACTTGATAGAATGTTACCCAAGTGCATATTAATTTATTTATTTTGAATTTTAATTAGCAATGAAATTTTCAAATAAAATTTTTACTCATTAATAAAAATGCAAATAATACAAACTAAAATCTGTCTGAGGGAAACCCAACGATAGCTTTCTGACAGTTCAAATTACCAAAGTAAAAGATAAAAAAAATTTGGGAGAGAAAAAACTTCATTTTAACAAAAGCCATTAATATATAGGTTTATAAAAAGTTATGTTTTTTACTTTAAACTAGCTACCTGAATTTGATTCTATACTTTATCTACACACACACACACAGCTTTTTTATTAGCGTTTTATACGAAGCACTGCGCCATCCCAAAACTGGTTTATTAGGCTAGAAATAGGCCTAGGCTTGAAATAGGCCTGAAATAATATTTTCCTACGTTTCCCATCCCTTATCCCTGTAAATAACAGGTGTCTTAACCTCTTTTCGAGGAAGCTTTGTGTTTATCAAGTTCGAAATTAAATTCCTTATCATTAACCAAAAACAAAGCGCAAATGTCGTCTTTTAGGGCTTTCCTTTCATAATGTGGCGCGGCATAGAGTGTTTGTTTATTTTGGATGCGCACGTTCTTTACTTTTGAATGAGATATGAGAGTGTGAAGATTTCGGAGAACAAAATTGGGCCTATCATTGGTCTCATTGTGTGTGAACGACCCTAGTATATCAGGGATTTGAAACCATAAGAGCTTCAGGTAGAATTTGTTAATTTTATTGGGAAGTATGGTGTATAGGACGATTATATGTAGTTTTAAAAAGGCTTTAGCCAGCTAAGCATGAAACTTAATTATGATTAATATATGTTTTAGTAATTTTTATGTGCCTTTATTTTTGCATTTAACAATGATTTATTAAACCAAATAATTTTCCTTTAAAGCCAAAGTTTCCAAAGATTTTTACCGTAGAGAAAAATGATTTTTAAAAAGCAAATAAGATTACGTGGTTATAAATAACTGGAATTATGAACTAATTGATATTGTAATTTCAGGTCTTTGAAATAATTTCATCAATAAATCTATATTCAAACCTGCTGTTGAAACTTGATGGTTCCTGGTATTGGGGGTTTGTATGTTCGCCAACTGATCTCGTGAACTTCCCGCTAATTCGGAAGTCAAGCTCAACCAAAGTGTCATGGTTGTGACAATTTCAAAGTATCTGATGAATAGGCGTTAGCATTCATCAAGAGATCAATAGCATCCAGTGAATTATTGATGCAATAAACTGTGACAATTTTTCTGTGAAATAAGTACCTAGTGAATCAATATGCCACTAACCAAAAAGCAGAAAATTGAGCGAGCTATCGCTATTGGCAGTGAAAGGCTAGAAGTTTTTGATGAACAGTTAAAAGTGTTTTATGACAATCTAAAAGCCTGCCAAAGTTTTAATTCATGTGAAAATGTGACTGTAAAATCAATTCGTGACATTTTTAGTGAGGTCAAGGACCAATCTGACCTAATAAAAAGTCTAAAACCTGCCGTGGAGACTAGTGAGCTGCGCGAGTTCAAGCGTGATTTGGATGAAGCTAGTGAGCAGAAAACTGTTGCAGATAAAGTTTATGCGTCGTTGGAGCAGTGTACAAAAATTCTGTACTGGCTTACAATGATTCAGATGACGCGAGGTCAAGCACTGTCGCCAGGAACCTTGACGTCATTGAGAAGGTGAAGATGGACATGGGAGTGCTTAAAATTTCCGTGGAGTTGCGCCAAGAAGTACGTGATATGTACCGAAGGCTTAGAGAGATGGAACGTCGTTCATCTAATCTGGATGAGAGTGGGACACCTGCCATGCTCTCCAGAAGTATGTCTGCTGTGGATATTCGGAGTTCCAACCCGCAGTATGGGCGCTGGGACAACAGTTTGTTGCCGTCGTTCGACGGTACTGACACGGATTACCCAAACTTTAAACAGGTCTTTAAGGATCTATGCTCTGGTTATGGATTTGCTGACCAGAGGTTAAGTCTGATGTTGTGTATGGAGAAGGTGATAACCAACCCGGAACTACGCAAGCAAGTGTCAGCGATTAGAGATCATAATGAACAATGGGCGTTTCTTGATCAGATGTTTTTATCAAACACTCGCCGGTTCATGAGGATTTTAACTAAGTTGAACAAGATGAAACCTGTGGATAAACCTGTGGACGTGGTTAGCGCAATTGCTACCTTCAAGAGCATGATGCAGGAGGTAGAAGCCATCGTTGGTTCTGCAGCTAAGGATTACAACCACCTAACTCTTATTCATATTTTTAAAGACAAGTGCCCTGAAAATTTGAAAGACAAGATTATGATGGAGCTAGGTAGCATGAACCAACCAAACATCCCGAAGATTGTAGAACTGCTGGAGAGGACCAGGGGTGCCATGTTGGCTGGTGATATGTCCTATGACAATGGCGCCGGCAAGAGAAATCGTGACAGAGCTGCCGCCGCGCAAGTATCTGGCCGCAACGACAATAAGAATGGAAAGGCTGGAAAGGACAAGGCTTCCAAGTGGAACAGTGCATGTCCTGTGGAGAGCTGCAAGGAGAAACACCTGATTTTCCGTTGCCTCACGTTTAAGAAGATGGACGTGGTTGACCGAAAGAAAGTTGTCCAGCAGAAGAAATTATGTGAACTTTGCCTATGTGACGGCCATACTGCTGACAAATGTAATAAATCGGATAAGCTTGGTGTTTGTGGTACCAATAATTGCGACAGATACCATTCCAGGTTACTCCATGAGGCTAGTGCTGGTGTGAATACAGTTTACAAGTCAAGTTCTGCACCCAGCCCCTGTACCTTCTTACTTCAGTTAGTTCCTGTTGTAGCACCTGGCGGCGGCACCTGCCACGCCACGGTAATGTTTGACTCCGGGGCAAATTTGCCACTTGTGTCTGAGAAGTTATCCAACAAGTTGAAGCTGAAATCTACTGGCAGATATACAACTATTTCTGTAGCTGATGGCAGTGAGTCTTCCTGCCGCAACGTTGTGTTTTATCTGAAGGATAGGGACGGCAATCTGAGGGAGTTTGAGGCAGCTGTCATGCCTACCCTCGGCGGGGCCAACGAGATGCGCTCGGTCCACCCCGAAACTGCCGCCGAGATATTTAAAATGCCGCCAGAAAGGTTTACATATATTAGTGGAGGCTTAGATATCATCATTGGAAATACACATCCTGACGTGTTTCCTTCAACCTACCAGAAAGTGGGCCAGTCTATGTTGTGGCGAACCATTTTTGGTAGTGGTTTTATCTGTACGAGTGCTGATGGTGGAGCTGGAGATCAAAAGTCGGCTTATAAGGCTGTCAGTGTCAGTGGAGGCACTTTGCCAGACTTTCTGACGTCTGAATCGTTTGGCGTACAGCCGCAGGCACTTTGTCCAGGATGTACTGCTTGTCAAGAGTGCAAGGCTATGGCCGACGGCACTACCTGGGACCAGCGTGAGAGGCAGAGGATAATTGAGGCAGGTTTAACACTAGACTTGCAGTCCAACAAGTGGACAGGTCAATATGCTTATATTGAAGATCCTCACACTTTACCTTACAATGAGAGTTTAGCCCGCAAAATTGCTGAAAAGGATCGTGCCAGGATGGTCAAGGAAGGTACCTATGGAATGTATGTGGAGGTATTCAACGACGCCATAAGAAGAGGCGTTTTTCAAAAAGCCACACCTGAAGAATTGCAGTATGAAGGACCTAAGTCTTGTTCATCAATAGTGGTTGCTTTCAAGGAGGATTCAAGTTCCACACCCATGCGATTGTGTGCAAATAGTTCTCTGACGTTCAAGGGTACCAGTTTTAATAACATAATGCTGGGAGGCCCGCCGCCAATGCAGAAGATATTTTATCATTTGATGCTTTTCCGCGGTTACAAGGTTGGTATAACCGCGGATATCTCCAAGTTTTATAACTCCATCCTGGCCACAGAGTTCGACAGCCAGATGAAGAGAGTTTTATTTTCCCCGACGCCAGATGGTCCACTTGAAATTTACCTGACCAAAGTTGTAAATTTCGGCGAGTTAGCTGCGGGAAATTTGGCAGTTACAGCCCTGAAGTTGACGTCCCGCCTGTTCGGCGGAAAGAGTGAAGCAGAGGTCAAGGAGATGTATGGAGAGGGACAAATAAACGGTAGTGAAATTGTTGCTAAACCTGAATTATGGAAGGAGCCACAAATACCTACCTACCCTGATGAGGAATTCAAGTTACCTCAGATTCCAGTTGCAGTCAAGCTTGAGAAGCACAGCTTCATAGATGACGTTATTTCGGGAGCAGGATCGAAGCCAGAAGCCAAGGAGATGATGAAAGAGGCCGACAGGATTATCGGTAAAGGTAGTTTTTCCTTCAAACAAGTCATTTATTCTGGAGATGATTGCCAGCCTACCAAGGTTCTCGGGCTGATATGGAAGCCAGCCACCGATGTGTTGTCCATCGCCACAAGAGTCAACCAAGATGGTAAAGTCAAGGGAAGGAAGGTGAAAGAGGATGCTGATTTGTACAACCTCCAGGACGCCTTGGACGAGAATCTGACAAAGAAGATGGTCCACAGGTTCGCCGCCCAAACCTTCGACCCGATCGGGCTTTGCAGCCCTATTCTGTTGAGAATTAAACTTGTCCTGCGGAAAACATGTTTGCTGAATTTGGGCTGGCAAGATTTCATTCCAAAAAGTCTACGGGATGAACTTGTTCAGTCGCTGGAGGACAGAGCTGAGGTCGCTAAATTGGAGTTTGACCGTTGTGTGGTCCCGGATGAACCAACTGGCCTTCCATCCTTGATGATGTTTTCGGATGGGTCATCAGAGGCTTATGCATCTAATGCGTATTTGAGGTGGCCAACTAGACAAGGATTTGAAACGTTTCTGCTAGCCACTAAGTCAAGAGTTGCGCCGGTCAAGTGTGAGTCAATTCCACGCCTTGAGTTGATGGGATGCCAAATGTCCACAAGGTTGGCAAAGTCCGTCAGAGATGCCCTGCCCTTTGATATTATCAGAGTGATGTACTTTACTGATTCATCGTGTGTTTTATCACAAATAGTTTCCAACAGTGCTATGCTGAACACATTTAATTCTCATCGTATTGGAGAAATTCAATCTGCAACCAACAAGGATGACTGGAGGTGGGTCCCGGGGACGCAAAACGTTGCAGATTTGGGCACCAGAAGCACCTGCAAGGTATCAGATTTGGGACCAGGTTCCAGGTACAGATTGGGCCCAGAATGGTTGCGCCAGGATGAAAGTGCGTGGCCGGTGAAAACTGCCGAAGAAGTCAAGCAGGTTTTACCCCCAGAGGAGTTGAATACCAAAATGGTTAAGTTATGTTCAATGAAAGTTGCCGGAGAAGCCGCTGAAGATGTCTTTAGGTTTAAGCACAGGAGATCATTTGGACAGGCCAAAGGTATTATGGCAGCTGTCCTGCAAGTTGCGAACACCTGGTTGAAGAAGCTAAAGAGCAGACAAGAAAGTAAGACTACAGCCGCTGGTAGTCATGTAGCAGCCGCAGATTCTGTGTACAAGCCGTCTTTGTACAATTTTATGGCGGCGGCGGAACTTTTCATTGTGTCACGAAGCCAAGAAGATGAGTGGATAAATGACGCTAAAGGCAATTATGCGTCATTAAATCCATTAGTGCATGAAGTATCATTGACCTGGCCTGTCGTTGGTCCCGGTGGAAATTATATGACCAGGGAGATGAGGATTCTTAAAATGGTTGGTCGAGGACAGCCAGTCATTGACGCCATTACTGGCGGCCGTAAAATGATATTTGAAGACATGCCAGGTTTAATAATTTTGGAGCCTGGTAATTGGTTAGCTGCTGTTTTTATGAGAGAAGCGCATGTTGAGCTTCACTCTGGTGTCCGTGGAACTTTAGCTGAGAGCCGCCGTTGGTGCTGGATTGTGAAGGCAAGGAGGTTGGCCATCATGGAAGTGAAGAAATGTTGGCCCTGCAGTGTTGAGAGGGCTAAGGAATGTCGTACTACCATGAAGGACGTGTTACCTGACAAGTTGGTCCCGAGCAGGCCTTTTGAAGCTGTGCAGGTCGACCTGATGGGTCCGCTGGTTACGAGGAGAGCTGCCGCCAAAACGAGGAGTCAGACAGCAACGAAGAAGGTGTGGGTGTTCGTGGTGGTCTGCAGATTCTCAGGGGCGTTGTGGTTAGATGCCTTGGAAAAGTATGATACCAGCAGTATCCTGTTGTCCCTGCGCAAGTTGGAAGCTGTTCATTGTCTGCCGAAGATCATAGTAAGCGACATGGGCACACAATTATCCGGTGCTCGCAAGGTTTTAGAGCAGAAGTTGGGCAGCCAGGTAGAGTTTTCTTGGTCTCAGATCCCGGCCCGAGCCCACCATTATATTGGGCAAGCGGAGAAAATGGTGGGATTAACCAAGAGATTGCTGTCCAAGAAGTTGGTGAATAGTTCTGTTAATTTCAACGAGCTCCTGGTGCTGTTGGCGGAGGTTAGCAAATTGATGAATAGCAGACCATTGACGATTGAAGCTGCGAACGACGTGGAGAATTGGCGGCTGATCACCCCTGGCCAGCTGCTGGGAAATGTTGACCGCCAGCCGTTGTGCAATGTGGCGATGAAACCGGAGGACCAAATTTCCTCCAGGTTGAAGTTGTTGGAAGATTTGTCTGCCCAGTTTTGGACTGCCTACCGCCAGGAGATCCTACCGAAGATATTACGGATGTCCAAGTGGAAGGATGAGATGGCGGAGCCACTAGCTGACGGAGATATAGTTCTGGTTACGAGTACCAATCCGCTGATGAGATGTTTGAGGATGGGCCGAGTGACGAGAATTGAGGATGGGAGAAAGACTGCAAGAGTCTTGTTCAGACTGACAGATAAATCTCCCCTAGAAGAACATGCTGTATCAGTCAGGCAGTTGTTAAAAATTATGATTAATAATTGATTCTTATTTTATGGAAATTGAGATTTTTTTAGTAAAAAGCCACATTTTTCATATGCCTATTTTTATGCCTAAAATAAGAATCAAATGAAATGCGATTAAATATTCTTCTATTTCATATGCTCAAATTTAATTTTATTGAGTTTAATTTCTTTTCAAAAGTACAATTCATTTTAAAACTTACCTGAAAAGTTTAACAAAAAGGAATAAATGTGTCGAGGTTGCGTGATTTGATATTTATTCTAAGAAAAAAATCAAGTATTTTTTTAGCAGATTTTTTTTAAAATTATATATGAATTTCAATCAAGTAAAACATTTTTATTCAGATCTAGGAATGATTGAAAATTCATATTTAAAGTTTTTTTTTTACAAAGAAAAATTGGTATTTTTTTCATAATTTCAATGAAAATTCTAACGAAGATATTATTATTTTGCTATTCTTTAAGTATTAAAAAGTTTTATTGTTGATTAAGATATTACAGTTCTTATTCATTAGGTTTGAAAAACTTTCTGCCCAAGGATTTTGAAAAATTTTTTCTTACTACTCTTTTTGATGCTTAACAAATTTAGTTTTAAGTACCTATAAATCTTAATTTTCTTGTCTAAGATTTATTTCGTTTTATTTTTACCATTATTTGTTTACATTTACATTTCAACCTGATTTCGTAGGTACTTATTGATTTATTAATAATGATTTATTACCTATTGATTATGAAATGATTATTATTTAGTATAGTTGTTATATTACAACATCATGATTAATAGGATTATCTATTTTAGGATTTGTGTATGTGATCTTGTGATTGTCATGTGCACGGAATGTTGTATGGTACAAACCAATCCCCATCCTTCTATCCTAAAATGTGAGGTATTATGAGTCCTAGTGAGGAGTGTAATATTGTGTATGCATTTCACGGGGTTTCATTTAGTTAGGAGCAAAATTGTCACGTTTTCGGGATGTGGCCATTCTCATGTGATTATGGTGAGTTGAGTTTAGTGAGAAATGTTGCTAGTGCTCAGCGCAAAAAAACCTTGAATCTCGTTAAGGAAGTTAATTTGACTTTCAAACGGGGGGTGTGTCTTAACCTCTTTTCGAGGAAGCTTTGTGTTTATCAAGTTCGAAATTAAATTCCTTATCATTAACCAAAAACAAAGCGCAAATGTCGTCTTTTAGGGCTTTCCTTTCATAATGTGGCGCGGCATAGAGTGTTTGTTTATTTTGGATGCGCACGTTCTTTACTTTTGAATGAGATATGAGAGTGTGAAGATTTCGGAGAACAAAATTGGGCCTATCATTGGTCTCATTGTGTGTGAACGACCCTAGTATATCAGGGATTTGAAACCATAAGAGCTTCAGGTAGAATTTGTTAATTTTATTGGGAAGTATGGTGTATAGGACGATTATATGTAGTTTTAAAAAGGCTTTAGCCAGCTAAGCATGAAACTTAATTATGATTAATATATGTTTTAGTAATTTTTATGTGCCTTTATTTTTGCATTTAACAATGATTTATTAAACCAAATAATTTTCCTTTAAAGCCAAAGTTTCCAAAGATTTTTACCGTAGAGAAAAATGATTTTTAAAAAGCAAATAAGATTACGTGGTTATAAATAACTGGAATTATGAACTAATTGATATTGTAATTTCAGGTCTTTGAAATAATTTCATCAATAAATCTATATTCAAACCTGCTGTTGAAACTTGATGGTTCCTGGTATTGGGGGTTTGTATGTTCGCCAACTGATCTCGTGAACTTCCCGCTAATTCGGAAGTCAAGCTCAACCAAAGTGTCATGGTTGTGACAATTTCAAAGTATCTGATGAATAGGCGTTAGCATTCATCAAGAGATCAATAGCATCCAGTGAATTATTGATGCAAAAAAAAATATTTAGAGATAATTTTGATTAAATACTATTTAGATTAACAGTCAGACCTTAATCTGTTATCTCAGCTCCAATTTAGTGGTAAGATTTATTAGAGCTGCTATGATTATTACTCATTACTTAACTGTTTCAGGAGTTATTATGTCAAGTTTGAAATCGATAAGGCAATTCTAACATTACCAAATTACCGATATATAAAATTTGAACAATTATCTCCCAGAAAACTAGCGGGCGTGTTGCACTTATACAATAGCTGCATTTCGTTGCTTAAATGGATGTAGAATAAACGAGGATATAATGACAGAGGAAAAATATTTGTCATACATTGGGGGTGGGAAGGGGGAACCGTTATTTTAGCCCGCTACGTGCTTCACTGTATTATAAAACATGAAAATCTTGTGTAAGATCCAAGTGATAATATATCCAATGTTGGTTAGTTGAGTTATTCAATTAAATAACCTGACATTTTTATGCACATTTGAAAGGTGTGCATTCATTTGCGCAATTGGATAATATAATACTTTCTTTAGAACTGTATATTTCATAGCACCCATAAAAAATAACGTCACATTGGTAATTTAATATGTGTATTGGCCTATCATTGGTCATTTGTATTGTCTGGCGTTTTTTTTATAGATACTATAAAAAGCTTCGTCTAATTTTACTACAGCAAAATCTGTTTCTTCCTTTATGCTTTATTCTCATAATTAAACTTCACCCTCCTCTTTCGATAACTTTTGCTGTAGTAATAGTATGCGATTATGTAAGACTATGCAAATATGATAATATGCGGAAATGTATGGTAACCAGGGTTGATATACAATTATAATGCAGTTTGTTCAAAAGGACATTAGTTTTAATATTATGTAATACAATTTTATAAAGTTTATTTTTAACAAAGTTTAAAACAAGGATGACAGCATACATAAGTTAAAAAAGGGTAAAATAACATAATTTAATAAGTAAATAAATGAAAATTTTAGCAGTCACTTTAACTAAATTATTATCATCAAATCATAAATATCTGATAATATGCAATGTATCGAACATAGGTCATTTTCTTAAGGAATTTATTTACAACACTATTCTAAAAATAAAAGATAAGTTTGTTTGTACGAACTGTCAACCTATAAACAAAGAACCAACGGCTAAAGTAAGCTATAGAGTAATAATACCACTAGAAAGCTGTTTAACCTTAAGTTTGCAAAAATGATTTTATAATAATTTGAAAAGCTATAATTTTATAAATGCTATAACTTGAATGGACATGGACATGTAATATAATTAATTTTAAATAATTTAGTCTTGAAAGATAATCTTATATTTCAATTAATTTCTTCCGTCCTAAACTTTAAAAGCAACAAATAATAAAAACCTTTAATGAACGGTTTGTATAAGGAAAAATTTTATAAACTTTTTCTTTATCCCAGGAGCTATTATGAAAGTAAGACTGGATAATAAAGGCCTATTATCGTTGCCTTTTTAGTGCAACCAAACCAATTTTTATAACTACAGACCATTACAAAATGAGATTCCTTTTTTAAAGGGAAAATAATTTTTTATAGTAAAAAGACAAACCTTATATAGTTTGATTCGCTGCTACAAGAGACAAAATTAAATCATTGCTAAAATAGAAATATATCTTTATGTCTTAGAATCCTAGAGGAGTGGTGCAAATGGGGTGTTAACACTTCCCTTAATATCAAATTTGAGAAAGCCTGCCTTCCTCTCTTTTTCACCCTCTCACGGTTTACGTCCCATAAGCAAAATTATTGTGCACGCCACTGCTTAGAATAGTAATATCTAAAAAAAATTTAAAGGTATGAATAACATTGAAGAATAAATCAAAATGCACATACAATTTTAATATTTTAGATATTTGACATATAATAAAAGTGGTCCTAACTGACATACGAATAACAGGTTTTCTATAGAGGATGGGTTAAATAAAAATGCGCCATTGCATTGAATATGGCAACTACAATAGACTACTACCTTTTTATTAGGTAACATTAGGCTATAAGCATACAAACTTAACTTTTTCTCAATACAGTTATCAGACATAGTTCTTTTTATAAAAAGGAAGTATTGAGAGTAATTTGAAAACCTTTAATTACCCTGAGCTGGTGGACCTTGCATTATATTAGGTAAATAACCAGGGATAAGGGATAGGAAACCTGGCCATTAATTAGGTCCCGTCTTAGATTCTAAAGGGATATTGCAACTATTACAAATTACTATCAAACTGGCGGACGCTCCCAAGTAGCTATAGCTCTAAACCAATAAGAATCGGCCCGTTTTTAACAACCAATCACCAATTGGCAAAAATTTTAGAAGCAGACAATTCTGGGAAAAATAATGATTTCGTCTGCTACTAAAAAATAAATATAAATGGTGTTAGATCACATTAGCTTAATTATTAAATCTGCTTAGAGTTAAACATTAAAAAAGGGCCATATAGAAAAAACAAAAATAACGGGATTATTTTTTGGAAAGGAGGTAGCTACGAATTTTTATTTGGTAGTTTATAAATTAGATGTTGTATTTTGAATTTTAAAAATTTAATACGGAATTGATACAACACTTTAACCCTAATATATGTACAATACACAATACAACACAGTACAAATATATCACTACATAATATCATTACAAAGAATACTTGATAGAATGTTACCCAAGTGCATATTAATTTATTTATTTTGAATTTTAATTAGCAATGAAATTTTCAAATAAAATTTTTACTCATTAATAAAAATGCAAATAATACAAACTAAAATCTGTCTGAGGGAAACCCAACGATAGCTTTCTGACAGTTCAAATTACCAAAGTAAAAGATAAAAAAAATTTGGGAGAGAAAAAACTTCATTTTAACAAAAGCCATTAATATATAGGTTTATAAAAAGTTATGTTTTTTACTTTAAACTAGCTACCTGAATTTGATTCTATACTTTATCTACACACACACACACAGCTTTTTTATTAGCGTTTTATACGAAGCACTGCGCCATCCCAAAACTGGTTTATTAGGCTAGAAATAGGCCTAGGCTTGAAATAGGCCTGAAATAATATTTTCCTACGTTTCCCATCCCTTATCCCTGTAAATAACAGGGTAATGCAGCTATGCAATTGCTAATAACACCATTCTAGTCAACTTTCGCTTACCTGCTTAATTAAATGCATTTTAATGAAGTCATTTAAAGTATTAAAACATTATACTTTTTAAGTTGCATCCCTCAAAGAAATCAGTAATGGTATGACGACAAAAAAATACAAGGTTGTTGAACCTACACCAAATTTCCTGTTTTGGTGTACCTGTACCTACAGATCTCGCTTAATTAAGGGCTTGGCTCATCTAGATAACGACCTGCAGACATCCAGCTATTGAATTGCACGATTTTTATCTCTGGGTCTTGGTTTATATATGTTTGAAACTTATTTTATTCGCACCACTGTGTTACATTTAAAATAGTTTATAATACTTTGTACCTGGTTAATTTATTATTTTGTTACAAACTATCTTTTTTAATGCAATTTGGTGTAACTCCAATATAACAAACAAAGTATTTGGTGTTTAGCTAATAATTAGATTCCCAAAAGTCTAATTAAAACTAAGCTTTTGTAAAGGTTTTACAGTGGCCGGTATTAAGCTAATAAACTCTGTTCGAATTTACCCCCAAAAAATAAAGGATTAATATCGCCCTAAAGTTCGACTTTGGTCCTTTGTTCTTTTTTTTTATTAAAAAATGAACTAAAAAACATACAAATTTCTGTATTTTTTGTCAAGAAAAATCTTATACAATGCATGAACGTATTGCATTTAAATTTTAAATTAAACCTGCTAAACAATTCACGTTGGTCATGAACAAGGCAAAATAGGTTGAGATTTTAAAAGTTAAGAGGACAGTGGTTCTCTTATAATTATGCCTCTTTTATCCACGGAGGGAAAGGACATTGGAATGTTTATTATACTAGTCCCTAGAGTTTTATAACCACAATCGCACAGTTGTTGGCTTCAAAACATTGGATACTGTTATTAAATACCAATTGGTTTGTCTGCACCTTAAGTGCCCAAACTTTTCCAAATATAAGCTTAAATTTTGGAAAGATGTATTTAGTTTATCGTTATTGGGGATGTAGATCAATTGTCAAGTTAAAATTGTAAAGTGCTGGAAGTTAAGTATCTCTATCTTTTCCATGGACCGAAAGTATTATCTTTTTAGATAAGATGTGTAATACCGGACAAGTTGTTTTGGGTAGCTAAGGTAAAAAAACAAAAAAATTCGTATCAACAATAAAACTTAAATGTTTTTTGGGTTCCTAACCCTTTCTTAAAGGGAAAATCTCCTAAAATCTAGCGACGCAACCACAATTGATTTTTAAACCTGTAATTTAAATTCTCTAATGATAAAACTTTGGTGTTTAAAGTTTGCATAAATCTAAACATGAAATAAAATGTTAAACAGTGTCCAGTTAGCAATAAAATTGTGTCCTAACAAAACAACACCCAGAAAATCATATTTATCTGAGAGAGACGGGACAATGGGCTGTTTATTACACTAGTCTCCAAAGTTTTATAATAACGTTTCCTTATTTGTTGACTTAACAACTTTGGGGACTTTAGTGAATTATGATTGGTTGATTAATTAAGTTGAGAGTTTAAACGTTTCAACCACAAATTATAATCTATAGAAGGGGTAATTTGTGTGTCATCATTGGAGATATACATTAATTTATTGGTCATTGTTTTATCCCTTTAGATCCCTAATTAGTGGTCCCAATTTTTACGTACAAATTGCTTATAATGCTCTTATTAAAATATTTTACATTGCATAAGCACCAGAAATGAAAAGCTGTCTGGGTAAGAAATTAGTTTCATTTCATTCAAAACTAAAACACTGTTGACAACCATTATTATATACATTCAAGGCCGTCAGGAATAAGGGATAGTTAAAATTGTCAAAATTGAGAAATTCAGGAATTGAGGGAAATGTAAGGAAGAAAAACAGAATCCTAGGGAATGAGATAGATTGATTTACATTCAAAATGATGAGAAACAAAATTACCTTTTATTTACATTAAGAATACATAGACCATAATAGATTTGAACCAACCAATCAAAATTCAATAGTTTTTAGCTGATGTATAAGATTATTTGTTAAAAAACTTTAGGTTCCAGTGTAATTCATTCTAATCCGGTGGATAGGAACTGATTCTCATCCATACGAAAAAACTATGGCTAGCATCGTATTATATCCAGTTTTATACGAATATAAAAATGTACAATCAATTGTACATTCTATATCCGCGGAAAGCTGTTTATAATACGATGAAAGAAATAACTATTATGCATCTTTCCCCTATAGCATAGTTAAGAACTATTTATATGAATTTAGACCATCAGGGAATTAGATTAAAATATATAAGCTTCAGGGATCAATCAAAGGGATAAAGAAGGAAAAATTAAGTGAACATTATCACAGTCAAGGCAGTCAGGGATTAAGGGTGGTAAAAGTTGTTATATTAAAATCATCAGGAATAAGGAAAAATATGAATCCCATAATATATACTTATATTATGACCTGAATATTGAGCCATTTGATTAAACGACCTTTTTCAGGATATTATAATAAAAAGTTTTGTCATAACCGTTGTACAATTCATCCCCCTTGCTCAATTAATCTAGCCCAAAATGCATCATAATAAAGATGTTAAAAATTATAATTACTGCTACTATGTCTGATATGTGACACTTGTAGTGAGAATAGAGGTAATGTCTTGGCCGATTGATAGACCCAACTCACTAAAATTTAAACTGGACTTTCAGTTCGTGCAATCAAAGGGTTGGTTGAATACTTATCCCACCCCAATGAAGTAATCATCTAGGTATAATAAAAAACTTTTCATTGTCTATACCTTATTCCTGAATGAATAATAAATAAACTAAATTATTATTATGCCAAAATTGAAATTGTATAAAACATAAAAAGAAAGGGGGACAGCATAACTTCAAAACAAACAATTTCTTTTGGCCAAAAACAATTTAATTGTTTTTGCTTTATTTTGCCCGTTTTTATTTTCTATTTTATTAGCTAAATGCTTATATTTCATGTTTAACTAGGACATCCCTAAAAGTAAAGCAATCATAAATGGACTTACTATCTAGCTCTTTATTATATACTCTTATTTCAATAAATATTTATATTGGTAAAATATTGTTAAAGTCATTCTTTAACCAATAAATAGTATTCTTAATGTAAAGCATATTTAAAACCGTTTTACAAAATAACTTTTTTCAAGCAACATTATGCAGTATGCTGTATTTGGACCGGACAAAACTGTTTTATAGAGAAGCTTTGCAGGTCATACTTTTTTAAAAACACAAATATAATTTTATTACAAAATTTATTCAAATGGCATAATTATAATAATAATAAAGAAAAAATGATTTATACACTAAAGAGATTATCATTGGCAACTTAATTCAAATTATCACAGCCTTATAAACTATCATGAATAATAAATTTGTATACACACACCTCTTTGAGATGTGTTTCAAGCAAAAGTGGCTTGGTCGTTTTAGACAAATTTAGGAAAAGAACACAAATTTTATTTTTACAAAGTAAAAGTATCAAATACAACTTTGACTTGTTTGTTTTTAAAGAATTAAATTATAATTATTTAAGTATTATTATAATAGCTTATTCATAAGTTTTATTAGATACAAATGTAGAAAGATTGTTTTCCGGATTGAGATAGTTGATATAACCATACTGATTAGTGGAAATCTGGCAGTTAATACCCTGAGATCTGGCCTTCTTTTTCTTCATACTGCCGCAGTTGGATAACTTTGGGAACTGGAGATCATTATAGGTTGTGGGACGAATGGGAAGGGTGTCAAAGTGTCCGTTGCCGTTATTTGGGCTGCCGCTGCGGCTGAAAGTCGGCAGTAAGTCAGGACGCAGCTTTTCTTTTGAATCATTAAATATGTGCTCAGCTGAAGTGTTTTTCTTCTTCTCAACAGTGCCATACAAAGCATCGGGTGGTAAGATTGTGTGCCCGGGACCCACTTGGCTGCTCTGGCTGCTGTGACAGCTTTCAACATCTGTCTTATCACTGCCGGCGGCTATATCATGATGAAGGCTGCCTTTCTTGTTGTTAGTTTCCGCATCCGCGTTAGAGCCGCAGCATCTACCCGCTTTGATCAGGCAAATAACACACAAACTGATGATCAAAAATGTCATGGTACCACCGACAACAACTGCAACAAACAATTCTTGACTAACTGGCGACTGGATAACTACTAGCTTCACGGCATGACGGTCAACGCCGAGATCATTTTCAAGCTCAAGGATATAGTCACGGGAATCATCAGGATTTGCGCCTAAAATTCTCAGGATGCCAATGTAGCAGTGTTTGCCGGGGATAGGGATACTGTTGTCTACAATAAAGCGGCCATGGCGCTGGTTGGGGCTAAGGACAACTGTCTCTTCTTGACCGACACCGCCGACTTGTCCGATTCTCCACCGTTGGCGGGGTTCTGGGTTGGAGCAGAATTCAACTTCTAGATTTGCGTCATCTCCAGCCTTTACAACAACCTCAGTGGCAACTGTTAGTTTGGACACGGAGGGAGCGCCCCTAACTTGAACCTTAACAGGTTTAGATTGAACTTCACCGACAGCATTCTTAGCGCCGCAAACAAATTCACCCTGGTGTTCATAATCAAGCCGCTCAATAACTAAATCACGTTCATAGCCGCGGACCAGGACCTCGCCGCTGGGCAGCTGCTGGAGCCAGGTATAGCTGGGAGATGGGCTGCCTTCGGCGGAGCAGGACAGACGGATTTGTTCGCCAGTTGTGGAGGAGAGTTCTGAGGTCGGGGTAACCGACAGGATTACTGGAGAATCTAAAATAGGAAAAATAATTAGTTTTATAAGAACAAGAAATCATAGAAAAATTATTAGGAACAAATTGCTTTGATATTTTTGGACATAATTTTACTTGTTTATCTATATTATCATTAATGTATTTCCATACAAAAGAAAACTTTGTTTATGGATTATATTATAATTCCGTGTTTGTATACTTAAGAACAACCATCCCTAATTTATGAGTTATTGGATAAGTAAGAACCGGGGAAGGGGATAAAGAATAGAAAAACAATTTGTGCATTGCAACAGTTTATGGTTTTACTGCACTAGCATTTGTTATCAATTAACATATCCCTCTACTGTAGATGAAAGAATAGTTTGTAGAGGCAATACATCATAATTACCGATAAACAAACCTCCACATAGATAGGTAGGGGTGGAAAATCAGCAATGTTTTAAAACAGTCAAATTTTTACAGTTTTGAGAAGAAAAAATCCATGAAATTTTTAGAAAAAAATCTTCTACGTTGAAGTTTGCAGTAAGAATACAAAAATATTGAAATAAGAAATAAAAGGTAAATGGATTGTTCAGACAAACCAAATATTGCCTTTAGTTTTTGCTTTTTAGACATTACCAAAGCTTTTGATTTGTATTAAACAATACTTTTCTACTACTAAAATACTTATTTTTTTATATAATAAGAAAATTGCATTGTTTCATGTTACTAAAAAACCTTAATTGGACGTATTTTTAGTATACAAAAGATTGTAAATAAAAAATATAATTTTGTTTAAAAACAAACAAACTTGTTTTTAAAAGTAAATTTTCAATCCCCTTAAAATAAGGCTGCATTTTTTTCTAATTTAAGTCTATTGTTTAAATTATCAAACCCCTAAAAATTCAAAGCTCTCTAATTTAAGTCTATTGTCCAAGTGTTTACCGTGGTGACGGGCCTGAACCAAAATAATAAATCTAGTGGTTTATTATATACAATAAATACTATTTCTACAATGTAAAAAAATGTTTTGTTTTAATTTGAAAATTTTTCCATTTTTAAACAATTTTTAGGTAGAAAGTCATAATTATTTATATTTCATAGACATTTTTCTTTTTTCAATAAGCATTTTTAAATTAGTGGTTGTTTTTTGTAAACAAAAACCAAAAACAACACGAGAAGGAGGGAAAATTGACTTTTCAATAAATATAAAAATGTTAAAGAGAAAAGGATTTTTGAGAAGGGGAAAATAATAATGTCGATGTAGATTGATGATTCTTATTGGAAAATATAGTATAGGAATTTGGAAAATAAAATCATTTTAACGTTTTATGATAAAATTTTCAAAATTTATACTTTTAGTAGAACATATAATTTGTATTTTACATAAAGTTGTTTAAAGTAGGGTAAATATAAAACATACCAACTTGAAAAGAAAAGTTATGCTAAACTTTAAATAAATTTCAACTTTTTTCAACTGAATTTTGTTTCTTTTCTTAAGCAAAAACAGCCAAAAATTATTACAAAACAGCTAAATTTAAAGATATTTATAAAAGTTAAAAATAAGATTGCAAGACTGAATCTACTTTTCTAAAGGATTTAAGGAAAATCATTACATTCTAAACCCTCAAAGCAAAACATTTGTTTTAAAATCTAAACACTATAAGACAACTTTGCTAACTTTCATTCAAGAGAGCAGAAAAAAGCAAATTTGGGGGAAAGAAACGACAATTAGCTGCTAAATTCCACATAACTCCTACCAAAATTAAAAACTTTCCAGAAAAAGGAAAAGTATATAAAACTTAATTTTAACTAGAAAAAAGTATCTAAATACTTACATTTAACTTTAATCATAACAGTAGATGGTTCAGAAAGTCCCAGGATATTTTCAGCCACACATTCATACTGTCCGGCGGAATCTTTGCTGACTGACTGAATGGTGAAGCTGGGCTGGCTGGTCAGCATGTTGCCTCCTTGTTTACGCCAGGTAATAGTTGCAGGTGGGTTGCTGTCGGTCACACAGGATAGAGATACAGAATCACCTTCAGATAGGACACCTTCCTTGCTGGGACTAGCCTCGGCTCTTGGTGGGTATAGGATATCAAGCTGGCTGTAGGTTACCAAGTTTTCAATCAGAGCTTCATGAGATGCTTCGCAGCGTAGTTCAGCCTTGTGATCTTGACGGGAAACTGGCAGGGAGACTCGAGAAATTGCCTTCCAGGTGCCCTCACCAGTACGGATGTTTTCCTGGGCCTGTTGGGCAGTTAGGGGTTGTCCAGCAAGGTACCAAGTTAGGGTAGGAGCGGGGTTACCGCCGGAAGATTCACATTCCATGTGGAGCTGATTGCCGGCGCGGCCAGTTATTTTGTCGGTCACAGGTTGGCTGTTGGTCTTGATCATCACGTTGGAAGGCGGCGCTGAAATGAAAAAAAAATATAAATTTATAATAAGAACTGGATATTATGTACTTTTGTACAAAAATGGCAATAAATGTATACAATCTTTGAATAATAAAAGTGTAAATAAATCATACACAAATGTGAATAGTCATTTTTTGGTAATATGTTAACATATAAAAGCTTTATGAAAGGATGAATGTATGTTTTCCCCCCAAACACACATTCCTATAAACGTATATAAGAGGGTACTCATACAATATAGAGAAAAATATTTCAATTTAAGAATTAGAAGATTTTTTGTTTTATGGTTCATTTTTAAATATTCAATTTTAATATAAATAGGTTAATGAATATAAAAAGAAAGAAATCTTTTCTCCTTATTTATTTTGGTAAGAGTGCACAAACACCTATAACCCCAAATATTCCCCTACTTGTAAAAAAGAATCCAGGATAGAAATAATTGACCACTCCACCCCTTGGAAAATGATTTTACAGTTTTTAAGCTATATCCTAAAATTTACTGTTACAGTACACTTTATGACTAAGATTATTTTGTGATCCTAACGTTTGGAATAACGTTTGAAACCACTTTTAGCCGGCTAAATGAATGTCATATAGTTTGATATCATATCTAAAAAACGTCCTATTTTAACAGCAGAAAATTGTGATAATGTCGTTGGCTTGAATAACATGAATATAAGAAAAATCTGAAAATTTGCATTCCTATCAACAAAAAGGTTTTAATTTTTTAGTAGATAGATTTACCTAACCTACTATTGACTGTATTAGGACAACACACGGCTTCAGGAGAAAATAGAAAAACTTTACAACAAGTTAGAGACAGTAGGATTAAATAAAAGAGAGAAAAGAAGGATAGATTTATAAAACACTGTTGGGAAATAGAAAAAATAATAAAACAATTTATTTCCAAAATCTTTTTATAAATTCTACAACTATATAACATAAAAATTTGTATTCCAAAAAGTGTCTTTTATTTCAATTTATTCTTTTGCAGGGGTGTGCTAAATTGAATTTTAGTCCTCAAAATGTTTTTATAAGGAAAAAAAGAAAAGAAATATAATTCCTAAACTGTCTCTGCCTTCACCCTGAAACTTTTTTGCTTCCAAGAACAAAGAAATTATTTACTTTTAAGAAAATCTGTCTTCTATTCTTTGGTGTCTTTGATTTCAAATGAAATTGTCGTTGGACTGACAAGGAGAGACAGAAAGTGATATGTACATGGACAGGGAATAGTTAGTGGAAGAAAATTTTTATGTAAATATGCCAAACAGGGAAAAGTTATTGGAAGAAAATATTTGTATGAAGTTATAGGTAGTAGGTTTCATCTTTTAAATGATATGTTTCGTCATAATAATCATCTTTTAGACTTAAATAATAGTTATTTTTCGAATCGTATTATAAACGGCTTTCCGCGGATATAGAATGTACAATTATAAGATTAAAACTAGTTTTTTAGCCCCGAGGTGCCGAAGACACCGGCTAAAAAAACTGGTTTTAATCTTATGATTGTACATTTTTATATTCGTAGAAAGCTGGATATAATACGATGCTAGACATAGTTTTTTCGTATGGATGAGAACCGGTTCCTATCCACCGGATTCGAATGAATACGAGAAATTTAATTTTCATATTTTTTATCTAAATCTTAGGATGTGTGTCTCTTTTCTTTCTCCATTTACTAGAAATCAGACAATTCCTTTATGTAAAAGTGTTTATTTAATTTATCTAACAAAAAAAACTAATAAAGGTTATTTTTATCCACCAAAACAAAATATGTTTTCTAGTTCTATGTTTCCTAAATACCGAAACATGATTTACTTTTTAAAATGTTAAGAAAATTACCTATAAAGCTTTTAATTGGTGGGTTTTCCAAAACGTCTTTACATTCCTTACAAGATAAATTAAATTTTCAAAGAACAGCTTTATCATTTTACAATTTCTTTTATAAAAATAGTGGATTTTTTTTCAGAAATGAAACTATTATTATTTTTTCTTCATTTTTAAAAGAAGAAATCCTCGCCTTAATACTTTTTATTAGTATTTATATTATGTTTAAGATGAAGCTTTTTATGCTCTGCATAAAATTCTCATTGTTTTTCTTTTGAAACATTAAGCAAATGCGTCAAAATAAAACCATAAACTTTTTCAATTTTCAAAGGCTTGAATTTAAATCTTTTTCTTGGACCTTTCTGGCTAAAAAATCTAGATATCTATCTATACTATCATTCTATCTATCTATCAAAACCAATCGACATTGTGAATTGAAACATCAATTTTCAATCCAAATAACAAAGTTTGCCTAAATGGTTTGAGAGAGAAAGAGTGGTCTAACCAGAGGGAGGAGGATAATATGCTATGTGGGTGGGAGGGATACAAGCTACAAGTATACAGGGGGGTTTCAAGTGGTCATATGTCCAGATAAAATGTTGGGGGAGGGGGTAAGGTTAATGAAATCGCCACAGGCACACAATTGCTCATTGTTTACTTCAAATTGAGTTGTAATACTTTTACCCCCCCCCTCTCCCACACCCTGTAATCTTTTGAAAAAACCCTTATTTTTTAACCTTTACATAATAATATAATGGTTACTTATAATGACTTAATTTTAAATAGATATTGTTAAAAAAAAATTGGTTAATTTTGTGTGGTCTTAATTTTTAAACTTTTAGATAACATAGAAAGGTCTTCTTTTTATAATACTTAATATTTATATTTTTTTTAGTGAGGCAGGAGGACAGATGGCTTGTAAGTCCCTTGGGACCATTTTCTTGTTTAGTTAGATTAGGCTTAAGATCCGGTTACATAATTTATTTAGACTCTGGATAAAGTATTCTGAAATAATTTAGATCAACTGAACAGAAAATGATTTTTCAAGAAGAATAAATTTGATATCAAAGTTAAGAATGATTTATGCTTTAGTAGTATAAACTTTTAAATTCCATTTTTACGTATTTTTTTCTTTTTTTTATCCATGTTCCCATTAAATTGAGCTATTTGGTTAAGCTTATTATTACAGGGAGATACTTTTAATATATTTCTTTTATATCTATAGAAAGTAATAGTTTAGAATTACACTTAATTGATTTATTGCTTACAACTGGTGTATAAATTGAAATTAAATTAACAAATCTATCAAGTAGGTGTTAAATTATGTTCAAATAAACCCTAACATGCTTCTTAACCCTTTAAACCTGGGGAGGGGAAGATAATAGGGGGGGGGGGGAGTTGTAAGGATTTAAATAATGAAAACAACACCCCTGTGTTAATAGTTAACACCTATAAGGTGTTATATTTTCAAACACTAGGAGGGGGGGGGGGGTGGTTGTTATTCTAATAACATTGATAGAAACATGCATTTGATAAAAATATTTAGCAAAAAAGGCAGCAAAAATAAAATATTGTCCTTACACCCTTTCAGTCATATTAAGGTAAAACTAATATGATTTTATAAATAAATATTTTATAGAAAGTTTATCTATATTTTTTCTTCAGTAAACCTGTCCCCAAACTTTAAAACAATAACAAGGCTTCCAGGCGATAATCTCAAGCTGATAACTATGTTATCACTGTTTAGAATAACCCAATTTTAGATTTATTTTGTTGTTATAAACTCTGTAAGCCTAAATATTCACTGTTTAAGCATAAACAGTCTTTGTTTTTATGCCAAAGGATTATTTTTACTAAAAACAATGAGAAAACTAATCATAATATGAATCTAATCCTTATTTAATCTTCACAAGAACTACTAAAATAAATTAATTACTGAAAACTTAATAAACATTTAGTTAAGAATTAGCGCTGCAAAAGCAATATATTTAGTGAATTTAGGCAGAGTAGCTGCGTTATTTATGCTTTAATGAAATTTGTATCATAACCAAATAATGTAATTTAAGAAGGTTATTGTAAAGTTTTTGACTTATTGGTAACTTGAGCTGAAATGAGGTAAACTTATATACGTTAACAAATATTTTATATGATGGATTTCTTTCATTATTTAATTTTTATTGAAATTTGAGAGTTTCATTTTGTTAACTTTGTTTCTCATGGATTAGTAGGTCATTCAAAGATCAAAGTTATAAATAAAAAAATAAAATACATATGTAGGTATACCTATCTTTAAAAACAATTAAATCTGCCAGCTTTATATGGGTTATGTAGTAATAATTTTTATGAAATTCTACCCAATATTTTTGTAGGAAATCAAACATTGAAGTGAACCAATGAAAGTTTGAAATGTATTTACTTAGAAAGTTTGAAAGTCCATATCTTGTTGAACTTTCTGTCTATCTATCTGTCTATCTGTTTGTCTATCTGTCTATCTATTTTGTTCATCAAATATATAGAGAAGAGATTTAGGATAGTCTAGCCTACTTTAATATATGCAAATTTTGATAAATATTCTTAGAAAAAAATGGATTGATAAACATGAAAAATAAAACCCTTTTATATCAATTCCTTTATAATTTAAAACGGCATTATCAAAATCTATATATGCTCTTTTCTTAAAATATTTTTTAGAATAATATTCCAAAATTTTAGACCTAGACATATATCTCTATGCATTTTAATATAATAAACCCCCCAGAACGCAAAATAATATGCATTAAATTTAAATCAAATAAAATTTAACCATATCAAAAATAGTTTTAATTAATATAATGAAATATACCAAACAGCTCATCTCAGAAAACATTATTAGACTATTCCATTTACGGCTTAATACATAATTCAAAGTCTAAACTATAAAATTAATTAAAAATGAATAGACTCTGGTCTAACCCATATATTGAAACATAAAATGATTAAATGTACAATGAACTTTAGATTTAATAAGCAGCCAACCATAAGCTTTGATGTTGTATTAAAATTATTTCCATTTCTATGGTTCTATTCCCGTATTAAAACATGATTGCTGTACTTTATCAATATAGGGAAGGAAAGTATTAATATATCCTTTTCATATTACATGAATAAAACAATTTAGTGATATAATAAAGATTAAGAAGGATCAAATTAATGTTTTAATTGTGTCGCATTTCCCTCTAATTTCTCTCATAACGCTACATTAAAATATGTTATTACTTTATAATAAGCCTAATATAAAACTCATAAAACTACTGTAATAGAACACTATGATACAACTGTAGAAACCATATTTTATCTAATAAACCCCCCACAATATATGAAAAATATCTACAATATATAAAATTATATTTTTTAAAAACTACCAAAAAATGTTGTTTTGATAATTAAAAGAAGAGGAAAAACTTAAATTGTTACTTTTAAATAATGATGTCTTTATTTAGATTAAAAATTTCTTAATGCTTTTTTTCACAACATTTTTGCTGCTCAGATGGCACATCAAACACTTTTTTATTCTTCCTAACAATTGAAGAAAGTATGAAAAATGTAGATATCGAAATTATATTTTTGCCGCATAGGTAGAGAGTGACAGAAAAGTATTTGTCATAGTCTTTTTCTCCACTCTTTTTCAAACTTTTATTTGAATATTATTTGGTATAATGAAGAAGGGATATTTCATTTAAAAAAGAACTGCTTTGCTTAAAACTTTTCTAAAAGTAATAATTTGATGGGCGAAAAAGTGAAACTTAAAAATTAATATTTACCTCTGACAACAAGCTGAGCTCCCTCTGATATTAGCGTATCTCTTTGTTTAAAATCTGAAGCTGTAACTTGACATTGCCATACTCCATTATCATACTCAATACTGGCTCCAAGAATATCCAGTCCACAATCTCCAGAATTAACAGCTCCCTGCTGCAGCTGGTCACCCGCCTGACCCCGCATCTCATATTTGCCAGGGTAGAGCCCCACGGGGACACCATCCTTCTCCCATCTACACTCACCCTTCATAGACTCCACCTGGCAGGGCAGCCGTACTGAGCCCCCCGGGTTTACTTCTGTGTATACAGGGGTTTCAATAAACTTTTGGGTGCCTAAAACTGCACACGGTAATAATGCTAATATAAAAATCATTGTTCTTATTTTATTTTATTATTATAACAATTATATTAAACTTTAGTCTTTAATTCACAATAACATTATCTTTATTTCTTTTAATTATTAAGCTGCTTGTTAATGAAAGGATTGCTTTAATAAAACTGGGAAAGTTTAGATTCTGGAAAATGACTGAATGCGCTCAATTTTGGATAATTGTTGACCCAGCACGGCAGATTTTCTCCTCAGTAGTCCGAGAGTAACTAACCCAACACGGCTAGTTCTAGTTAAGAGAAAAGGACCCGTCACGGCATGTAAAGACTTCTGTGTCTGAGAGTAAATGACCCAACACGACTGCTCGCACAGCAGGGGGTTAATTACTCAATCAGCTCAACTCTGTCTAACCGGCCGGTGGACACAAAATCCGCGAAAGCTTATTCGTCGAGCACAGAAATTGTCCGACGAATTGGATAATGGTCCGTCCGACCTGGTACGTGTTGATCACAAAAAGGGAAGGGGTGAAAAGAGAAAGTGTATACTAGGAGGTAAATTGGGTAGCTTTTAGGTAGGAAAATCGGTGTTTTTAAGGGATCGGAAAGGGGAAATAGGAAATATAGTGGATTAAGGGCCGAAATTTGGGGCATTTTATGGATGGGGGGATGAAAATTAAGCAATTTCATTCTTTTTTGGGGTGGAGAAAAGCATGTATTTTTAGGTGTGTACTTATTTTCGGGTTGTATAATGACATATTTTCAACTTTAAACGCTACCAGTCTTATCTAATTTCATCAAATTTTTCACTTTTGATAATTAGATTTAGATTTAGAATAATATATCACATTTTCTTTAGAGCTATGACTTTAGACTAAGAACTTATAATAATATTAAGACTAAATACGGGGTTTTAGATTAATTTTACTATCAAAGGATACCTTTCATTATACAATTTTTAGGTTAGAATCGTCCTTTTAATTTAAAATCTTACATGAAGAATTTGAAAGCATAATCATTAATGTATCTAATATAATACAAATATAAGCCAATATCAACAAATCTTTTATTTGATTAGCCGGAGCGGGTAGGCTTTTTCGTCAATTTCAAAATGTTAGAATTGACCTATCGATTATAAACTTTCCATGATGGTTCCTATAACAATTAGGTACGATTTAGGAAGCGTAGCTAATAAAACAAGGTACAATGATATAAGCGAAGTATCTCTACAATCAAGTCCTAAAAATTAAAGTATGTCCTTAAACATGGTAGTGCGAATGGGGCGCTTGTCCAATATTATGGTATGGAGATCGCTCTTCTATGAGTACTACTAAAAATCTTACTTTTACTGCAATACACATAGACATTCTCATCGTCGGTTCGTCAATTTAGAATGCTTATCCCTCTATTCCCACAAGTATAATACGAATTTGGTTGAGCTGGTGGTGGCTCAACAAAAGACCCACGCGAGGTATTATATTGCTTTAAACTAAGAATAAATGGTTGGTTATGATATTCGATCGGTATTATATAAGTATATTAAGCACTTAAGAAGGAAGATGGTTTTATAAAGTGTATTTACATTACAATTGAATAAGTTAAGTATGAAAATATTTACAGGATAAGTGATAATAATCATAAGTAGTGTAGGACAGAAATGTGCTCCAAGTCCTAAGCATTGAATTGTGCTAAGTGTTAGAATTCTAACATAAGGCCTAAGCTCAATTCATGCTAAGTACTGAGGGTCCTAAATTTAAACTACAATGCATGCCAAACAACTAAGTCATTACCTTTTAAAGCCAGAAGAACTTGATGGTAGGGGAGTCAATAAATAACTGAGATATTTTAAGAAGTGCAAGCTATAACATCAACTTATAATAAGGATCTAAGTGTTTGTCTGTTTAATTAAGAGTCTGTATGTTAACTTGTGACGTAAATCAAACTATGGTTGTTGGCATACATGCTTGAACTAAATGGTTACATGATTACTTTAACAATAAACATAATATTTTAATAAGCATATAACATTAATAAATCACATACAATTTACCATGATTAGGCTAGCATTACCCATATATGGTATTATATTGGTAAAGATAGGCCTATAAATGCATAAAAGTATACAAAAGGTGCCTCGGGCCTAGCTAAAGTATTTGTGTCTCATGCCTGAGTTGTGCTTGATAATTGCAGGGGCACGTCAATCAAATATTTAGATTCTACTCTTATATGGTGTAAACTTTATAGTGAACATAGGTGGATAGACTGGATGCGAAGCATTTCTGTAAAAGTCTTATTCGTACGTTCAAAGAATTTTGAAAATTGGGGATCGCATCTCCAAACAGTATCCTGTATTTGTTAAGCAACAAATTTACTCACAATTTAGTTTTAGAATTATACATTTATATTCTTTCTATACAGTTTTGACACTATACAAGTGTTAATGTTCGTTTGACCTACTGTTTCAGAGCTTCGCTTTTATGGATGTTGTCACCCTTGTTTAAATAAATTTCCTAGCAAAGAATAAGAACAAATTTAACTTCCTTTTTGGAGAAATTAATTATTTCTCAAGAACAAAAATAAGATAATAAATGAATCCTAATTAATAGTCAAGCACAAAATAAAAGGTAGAAGCAGTTGGAAATAATTATACACCTCATATCCTTAAAAGGGTTGCAAACCAACAAATAGGAAACAATGGAATGGATATAAATTCACCAAAAAATCCTTATAATAAAGTAACAGGATGTCTTTCTGTCTATACCAAAGGATCTCGTTAACCGCTCAGGGTAGCTTCCCATGGGTTCTGGGAAGGTTTATAGCTATTTTCGCGGAGGGTACCAAAGTCCTTCAAAGAGAAATCGCAAAAAACCTATAAAAAAACATCTAGCGGTGAAAAAATATTTTTTTGGTAAACAATTGATCTTAACATAGATTGAAAAAAAAAACATTTTATGTGCCCCTAGAAGCCAATAGGGGCGTAGCCTCTAAAAGTAAATAAAGCGGATTTTCATTTGTTTAAGATGAAAATAAAGGTACTAAGAAAGAGAGGGAATGTCTGATTGAGCCAATAGGAGAATCGCATCGGAATTTACATTGGATCTCATTGGTTGAAATTGTGTACACATTTTGCTACAAAGGCATGTTTTTTTTCATTTCATACATACATAAAAGTCAGCTGTAAACAGTATATTTTCTTAGTAGAAAGCTTTGCGGAATCAGAATTAATTGCCCAAAAATTTCGTTTAAATTTGAAAGCTTAGTAACGAGGTGGATTCTTAAAAAAAAAGTTAGGCTGGCTACTCGCTGGTGAGGCAAAATTATTTTTGTGAAAAATCCTCCAAAATCGAATAAAAAATTTACAAAAATTAAGTAAAATCTTAAAGGGTTATTAACATATGATTTTGTTTAATTTTTGTAGATTTTTAATGTGCTTTTGGATGATTTTTCACAAAAATAATTTTGCCTCACTATCGAGTAGCGAGTCTATAATTTCTTAAGAATCCACATCAGCTTGAGTCGAAAGTAAACAATACTTTTGTCTGCTAAAAATGTTCCTTCTTAGATTTGACGAAAAAAGAGTTCAGAATATGCTTCTATTCTTCTATTTCTATTAAGATGAAAAACTATTTAGTGGAAATTTTAAAGCTTAGAAAATAATTTCCCTAACCCTTGTAAAAAAATACCAATAAATAATATTTTAAAGGATTTTTAGAATACTTATTCCTGGGAAAAAAACAGTGGAAAAGTGTAAGGAAAAAGGAAGGGAGAGGTGTTACTTTGTTTTCTATGTTTCCTTTTATAGTTTTACTTAATTTTAATCTTATTTTGCTTCTAAATATCTAAATTCATAATTTTAATTTAATTTTTAAGTATAAATTAAATTCTTATATAAATTAGTCATAGTTTTACAATCTTAAACATTATAGAGAACAATTTTGCCTTTAAGTTTTCCGTCGGTGAAACAATACAAGGCATGCTAAAAATGACAGAATGAGATAAAAAATAATAATTTATTTTGTCTTATAATAATAATCATTCAAGATATGCATAATAAAATTTCTTCTTTCTATCTTTAGGCATAGAAGATATGCAGTAAATACTATAAACAATTCTAGAAAACTATTATTGCAAGAAGGATGTATGTGGGTATTTTTTGCTGTGTTTTATGCAAAATACATTTAAATATGTAAGTTTTTTTGTTATTTCCGAAGAAAATGTTGATTTCTAAATACAAGCGGCTCCCCCATTGCCTATTTTTGTTTTGAGATTATGGAATTATCATTTTAAAAAAAGTATAAGATAATTGAAAACTTTTAAAAATGAAAATAAATGGAAAGGTTTCGCGATTTTTTTCAATAAAAAATACTCACGCAACCTTTACATTTGTTCTTAATATTTTGTACGTAAAGACATTAGTTGTGCAGTATTTGGGTGTAGATTGGTGTTTTATCACCCCCCCTTTAAATTCAAATTTGGAAGGCCTGCCTTCCCCTGTACAAAAATTAATAATAGTTTTACATCCTCGTCGCTGTGCATGCCACTTATAATATGATTTTATAATAAACAACCAATTATGTGTAGAAATTTAGTAATATGAAGAAAAGAAATTAGTTTAATTGCTTAATTATATCATTAATTAAGTAAATATATCGTCTAAAGCTAAAATTTAAAGAATTTAGCCTTGTATTACAATTATGTGCTTTATATTCATTAACAAAGATGACAAAGGGCATAAAGCGAAATTTAAATAATGATATTAAAAATACCCGTTGCTTCTCATTGTAGCAGTAGACAACAGGAAGATTGTTTTGGTTAATTAAAAGTAAGGACCTTCTGACAAATGTCAAGCAATGAAAGGGTAGTTGTATGTGGCCTAAGTATAAATTGAAAATAATGAAAATTATCAAGTTTTAAAAAGTACATATTTAATCACTTTACCAAAATGACCAAAATGAGATCAGCTATGCCATGCAATAAATTAATGTACGACAAAACCTAATTCTAGAAAGGCTACTCTTTAAATAATGATGTATGTATTTGAAGATAAATGATTGAAAGCTATTTGTATAAATGTCACATCAACTATTGCGAGAGTTGCCACAAAACACATCAAATTTAAACTTAACAAATAAAAATTTAAATATCAGTTTCCTATTAAAAGCGAATCTTTTTTAAAATTAGGGTCGGTACGTCCGTACGTGAGGCCGTTTGTTCTAAAAATGTATGTATGTCCTTAAACAGTTTCCTTTATTTAAGAGGTTTTGCAATAAATTTACTTATAATTTTGTTTAAACTTATGAATTTATATTCTGCTTATTTAGTTCTGACACTCTTCAAGTGTTAATCTTCGTTTGTCCTACCGTTTCAAAGCTTTCTCTTTTTAAAATGTTGTCTTCCTTGTTGCTGTTAAAATAAAACAACATCCATAAAAGAGAATCAATGAAATCAAACGTTGGATCTTGTCATAACTTTATTATCCATTACACAGTACATCCTTCAGCAAAATTGTTTATTTTTATGCTGCAATGTAGAAACCTCTCAAGTGTCAAATGGACTAATATGACATATTTTAGCAAATTCCATGGAAAATGAAATTAGTTCAAGTCAATTTTGCTTGACATTGCTTGTATAAACATACATAAAAGTTTTAGACAATATGTCGAAGGCAAATAATGTCCTAAATCAGCTTGTCGTTCATGCATTATTTTAGACCACTAGTATGAAATGCTATAGAGAGGGTATAAACCATATGTAAACACAAATAAATACGTCAATAAACCATTAATTTGTTGTATTTTTGTCATAGTATATTTTGACAGAAAGGGAGGGGACATTGGGCTGTTTATTACACTAATCCCCAAAGTTTTAAAATAATGTTTTCTTATTCGTTGGGCTAAAAACTTTGGAAACTTTTATTAAACTTTGATTGACCGGTTTCTTAAGTTATGTGTCCGAGCGTTTCAACTTTGGAGTGTTTAATCCTTGTTGTTGGCTAAAACTAACATATTATCTTTAAGGAGATGCTTCACATACCTTTATATATAGGTAAAGGTTAACTATTAGTTAGATAGATGAAAAAAAAGGAAAAAATATAGATATAAAGATAGTTACAGAGAAATATATAGATAAGTTGATTGATAAATAGAAAAAAAGGTAGAAATATATATAGGGCTGTCTTAAAACGTAAAACCCAAAAAAAGAGGTTAAAGAAATAATATTTAAACTTTATAGAAATAAGCATGCACAAACAAGGATGACAACATCCATAAAAGCGAAGCTCTGAAACGGTAGGACAAACGGACATTAACACTTGTATAATGTCAGAACTGAATAATCAGAATGCGAATGTATAAGAGTCAAAGCAAAATTGTAAGTAAAGTTGTTGAAAAACTGCTTGATACAGGATAATGATTATGGACATACTTACATTTTTAGGACTTGATTATAGAGTTGCTTCGCTTATAATATTGTACTTTGTTGTCCCAGGAATCAGTATACCAAAAATCAGACCAATCGAATAATTAGGACACATACAAATTTGTTGTTAAAAATGTAAAAAAATCAACATGTTTAAAATGGACGTACGGACATTCTGGTAATGATTATAGAGTTGCTACGCTTTCTAACTCGTACTTAACTATTACAGGAATCACCATGCAAAATTTGAAATCAATAGGACAATTCTAACATGCCTAAATTAACGAAAAAAGCTATTTAAAAAAGTAAAAAAATCAACATGTTTAAAATGGACGTACGGACATTTTGGTAATGATTATAGAGTTGCTACGCTTTCTAAATCGTACCTAACTACTAAAGGAATCACCATGCAAAATTTGAAATCGATAGGACAATTCTAACATGTCTAAATTAACGAAAAAAGCTATCCGTGACGGACGTACGGACGGACGGACGGACGGACGGACGGACGGACGGACGGACGGACGTACGGACGGACGGACCGACCCTAATTATAGAAAAGCTTCGCTTTTAAAAAGTATACGTAGACTATTAGAACTGGAAATATTAGAATGACAAAGAATTTTAAGGCTTTTTGTCGACTTTGTAATATAAAATAAATTGAATTTATGAAAGCTAATTATCCTATTAATAAAGTTTACATTATGTTCATTAAAAACTAAAAATCTATACTTACCATTCTATTGACTAAATTGACACAAATGTCAGCAAATTTAAAACGTATAATTTTTTTCCGCCGAAACTGTTTCTCTAATCCTTGTTGTAGTTTTGTGCTGTCCCCCAGAGAATCTAAACTTTGAAAATTGAATATGCTAACATTTCTAAACAACTTATGCCAATTATTTCAGGCTTTTCTCACAATACGACACATTTTATTGGTAGTAAATCGCAAAATTTTATCATGGAAAGAAAACGAAGTCATGGGTTTCGTGATATTTTAACAGTAGCTTTTATAGGTTATGTAAATGTTAATGATTGCCCCGTTGGCTTAGGAAATTGGCCCCGCAGGGGTTAGAAATAGGAGTAAAGCTACATCTTTCCATGATCCCAAAAATTAATACAAAAAAATGGCTACAATAGGAAGCTGATTCTTTGTTATTGTACTTACATCCAGTTCAAAAATTTTTATTATTTTTTTAGCTACACAAAACTTGTAATAAGGTTTGTTAAAACTTTAATTGGCGTTTTTTCCTACTGTTTTGTTAAGACACTATTATTTTGAAGTTATCCCATGCGAATTGGGACAGGGAGTCAAGTTAAGGTACTCTAAAAAAAAAACCGAGTGGGCTTTTCTTTTATTATTCTTTTTTTTCATTTCTATATATAAATCATGACAATCATGCAAAGGTCCTATCATCATTTTAAACAGTGGCGTGCACAGAAGCGTGTCATGCCTTGAGAGGATAAAAAAGGGAAGGTTAATATAAGGGGGGTGATGACATCCCTGCACACTTCCATTTTAAAAATTTACTTGATTTTATGCCAAGGAATTTTCTTACCCTGAAAATAAATCTTGAACTCGGCTCCTTATTGTTAAAATTTCAATTAATACTAAAGATTCTCAATATTTCAATATTTTTTAGAGTGTTTTTTAGCTTGTATTATTATGTATTTGGGTCAAGCCAATTTTTACAGAAAATTTGTATAAAATTTGCTTGTTTCGTTCCCAAGGGTGCATATAAGAAATTTTAACAGCCCATGATAGAAATATTATAGCATAAAGCAATGAAATATTTAGGGGTCATTTTACTCCACTAATTAGATGCAAATACACGCATTTTCGAACACATTTTTTCTTTTTTGTTCAATTTTAAAAATATTTTTAAACAAGAATGACAACATCCATAAGTAGCGAAGCACAAAAAATCATGGATGGAAATACATACACGTTCATATAAAGAGCATTTGTTTATAGACGCCTATCTTGGATATTATATGATGAAATCTAATTTCAGGAGCGCCAGGGACTGACTGACTGAAGGACAGACAAAGTAAATTAAAGAGTAGCTTCGCTGCTAAAAAATAATATGTCAGCTTCATCTTTATTAATACATAATGCATACTGCATACTGCTACTCTATCAGCTGCTTGACTTGAATAGTTATAACAGCCAAAACAGCTTCTAAACAAGTCTTGAGGACAAATGTCAAACTATCAAAGTGTTTTTTTGTTATCCGTATTTAGCCCTTATTTTACAATACTTTGAAAGTTGCCTCTTTATAAAAAGCACCGAATTTATAATTAAATGATTGACAGTTTTATATACTAGTTCATTGAAATTGTATCTAATTATTAATACCATAAAGGTATAATAGTTTTAACTCCGCCCTTTTTACATCTTATAAGGTCCGCCTATCTTAATTATATGAATTAAGACTTATCAGACACATGTAATATATTTGATTAAGGATGTTAAGTATTACATAATCAAATTAAGCTAATCTCTTCATAGAATTTTCAAAATTACCGCATTTGGACTCCACCAACTAATATTTCTTTTTTTCCACGCCCACTTTTAACATATTATTACCAGACACTTACAATAGATCAAGATATTCCAAGGAAATTGAAAATTACACACTAGATAATATTCTGTTTAATTGTAAGATTATCTATCAAATGTCCCTAATTTTGACTCCTCCCACTTTTACCTAATTTGCTGAACCCTTTAGTATAAAACTTATATCAAACAATTGGAGGGGGGGGGGAGTGGGGTTGTCATTTTTTTTTCTAGGGGCTATTTCTCTAGAGGGGGTGGTGGTACCTTCGCCTCAAAAAACTTTCTAGGACCTCTGAGAAGCTAAACTGTAAAGAAGAACCATATCGGTTCATGGGTTACAGAGATCCTTTGGTACAGACAGACAGAAGCGCACAGATCCCTCAAGATATTTTAAATTAAACACAAGCTAAATTTCGGTTTAATTATGTCATTATCCTATCAAAGTTGCTAACTGAAACTCCTCCCACTTTTCTTTCACTTTCTATTGCTCCACCCATTTCTGTCAGGTATATTAAAAATTCTTTAAAGTGATGTATAAAAATGAAAGATGTACAAAATTACACACTATTATAAGATCGGTATTTTTAATATTACTAATTAGCAAATTGAACTCCGCCCAAATTGAAACTCATTTCGCAGGAGTTGTGTAATTTCTAGATAATTAGAAAATTATTGAAAGGTTCGAAGATTAAAGTAAAAGAATAGAGGAGACACAAGCTATACGTAACTCATTCTACGGGGTGGAGACCCTGTGCTGACTTTTAAGTGGGTCTTTAAATATCATCCAAGAGCGTCGGAAATATTAACACAGGCAAGTCGCTACAAAAGAGCAGAAAGCAATTTGCTAGCAGACGGAAAAGGTCCCTACCACTGAAACCAGGTGTTTACTAAATTATTTATAGATATGTGTTTAAAAGTAGAGAATAATCCTCTATTAACCTTTCCTGTTTCTAAGTAATAATGAGCAATAGGTAAGATTAAGAAAAAAAAATCAGATCTTTTATTATCATTCTATAATAAAGATGTTTTGATATTTACTTATACCCTTATTTTTCCAACCAAAGTTTTGATTGTACAAATAATCAATTGTTCAATGTTCATAACCCTTTGTTTTAATTATTTAAATCTTAGATTCAGAAAGGATCAATTTTTAGCTCCATTAAAACAGCAAAAAAATTTAAATTAATTATAGTATTTTTTTCTAAGCAGCTTTCAAATACCACAAATTTAAAATCTGGCTAAAAATAATTGTATTTAACCCTTAACGGTCGGGGGGGGGGGGTGGGGGCGTTGAACGCCCCCCCATCCGGTTTTTTCTATCTCATTTTCTGTGTGTGAAAGATAAAGAGCCCAAACTGCTTGACTTTTTAAGAGTGGGTATGAGACATAACAGAGAGTTGAAATTTTGAATTTTTTGAATATCTCCATCCTGGCGGGCACAGGATGCCAAAACCTGGCAGGGTCATCCAGGTAAAGAGCAAAAATATTTTTTGACTAAAACAAAGCATTTTATCTTACCAAAATACTAAAATATCCTCTAGTAGTACATCCTTATATTGAATACAGGTGTTCAAGTCAATTTTAGGTTCCAGGTATGATCCTGCAGGTCCTGATCCTCCAGGTCTCCAGAAATCTTTAAAAGGTTCCTGTGGCCGCAATTTTTGACTTAGAGACTTCAAATTTCAAACTTAAGCTTTTCTTATATGTCTACATAACGTATTAAAATTTCATAAAGATCCGCCGCCGTTTTCCCGCCGACCGCGGACTGCGGCGGCTGGCAGCTGCCAAGTACAGATGCGGCCGCTGAAATTTATATTTTGATATTTTAAATATAAAATTTACATAAATTGTTTGAAAGAAGCGAAAATTGACCTTGACTTACTTAAGGTCGGAAATTCATCATAACACAGCGGACTTGCACAAAAATTTTTAGCCCTCTAGCTCTAATAGGAACTGAGATAATAGGAGGGGGGCGTTGAACGACCCCCCCCCCCCCCCCCCCCCCGACTGATTAAGGTGCGGCAAGGGGCCCGACTGTAAGGGGTTAAAGATTTATACTGTATAAAGCTTTCATAAACAAAAACCTATTCTGTCTTGTCTCTTCAAATATCTTTTTGTACTATTCATATTTAAACTGTTTCTCTTACTTCTATATTCTCTTTCGTTAAAAATAGTTTGAAATTACCATGGAACTTTAAACTTCTTTAATAGAGAAAAATCCTTAAATCAAAGATAGATTTTTAATAAAAATTAACGTTGTCTATCATTTTCTTTACTTAAATCTTGCAGAAAGGTAAAAGCACTGAAAAACAATCTTGTGTATTTATAAATTAAACAAAGAGATAAAGGAGCCTGTTTCTAATTTGAAGGATTAACCATATGCACGTATAAAATATACATTTTTATAGATCCCGTTACAAGTTACAACCAAGAAGACTTATTTAAGTTGGGTTGTGACTTTATACTGCTTAAAATTAGTGATATTAATAAGTCAACATAAGTCATATAATCAGAATAACATGTAATCAAGATATAGGTTTTAAAAATATATAAAACATGTCTATAAAATATCATATAAGATATACAACCTCTTTAAAGTTGTACTCCTTTATGAGAAGGTTTAGGACAATAGATATAGTTTTTTAAATCCCATGACTGTTCCTTGTAATTTGTATTTAAACTTTCATTAAACTAATCCTTCATGTAAACATTAATTCCCTAGAGGACCCAAAAAGGATTCTTCTACAGACAAACAGACTTGCCATTAACATTTCCATCATTCAAAAATTACTTTTTAGCCTAATATTTTTTTTATTTGGCAACAATTACAGCTAGCTTTTAAAGGTAAGTAGATTTCCTTCTCAAAGTATGACTTGAAGAAACAAAACGGTTCAAACATTGCATGGTGTTTCCTATAACAATAAGGTTCGATTTAGTCAACCGTACGTACATTTAAAATATACTGATTTTAACCTTTGTGTTATAATTATCCCGTTCATCTAATTTTAAAATACTAATTCCTATTACATTAAGGTATAATGTTATAAGCAAAGCATTTCTATAATAAAGTCCTAAAAATGTCAGTTTTGCAAAATATTTACTTACAATTTTTGTTCCGATTTATACCTTTATATTCTGCTTATTCAGTTCTGACACTCTACAAATTATGATGTTCGTTTTTCCTACAATTTCAGAGATTCGCTTAGTGATGCTGTACTCCTTGTTTTAATATTGTTTACTACGTACATAAAATGGAACTTGAACCCAATTATCCTGCAGGTATACATATTTTTAAACTCAAACATATGTCATATTTTTTTCAAACACAAACACGTATTGAAAAAGATAAATATGAATTATTGGTTCTAAAATATAAAATATAAATAGAATGTGTAGACCGATCATTATTAATAGTATGAGAAAGAGGAATGTCTGTTCCCCTACAGGTGTACAATTTATTATACTACACATTATCCATACAAGGGTCTTACAGAAAAAAAAACTATCTGACTACTACATTATTAAAACAGGGATCTAAATTGATACGACAATGACAGATAAATTACTGTTTATCTCCAACGATGATACACAAAATCACCCCTTCTATAAATATAAATAAACAGCCGAATGTCCCCTGTGCGTTTGGATAGAAAAGAAAACTCTTCTTGGTTGTTAAATTCTTATGAAATTCAGCCTTGTCCATTTGATGTAATTTGCATAGTAATTGTAGGTAGAAAAAAATCTCTTATGCCTTGTGATGATTATTTTTGACTGGCACATGCTTTTATCTTCAAATTGCATATCCCTCGCTTAATCACCCATCCTTCAATATAACTTGTTTTCCGCGATTAGTTTTTTTATTCTATCACATTTATAATAGTCTAAAAACAGAATCTAGGGGAGATTCAAAAAGTCTATAACCAACTTACTCTATTATTTCCCCGGCAAAGTCTGCAATTTTTGAAGCTTTCCCTGTTGACTTTGGAATAATCTTTTGATGTCTAAATTTTGTATTTATCCCATACCCCCCAAGGGACAAGTAAATTTTATAAATATGGACGTTCATACAAAGTAAAGGATATTGTGTTTAGCTACTCTATATTTCATGCTTAATACTATCTTCCAAATAAAAAGAATACTAGTTACTTTCAAAAATATTTTCTATGCTTTTTCCTGGGTATGGAAAGTAGCCTAAAACTTGTTCAGAACCAATCAAAGCTTCCAGGATAATTGACTGCTAATGAAAATTGCTTAAATCCCAGTACAAATAGGTAATTTCCATGAATTGCTCAACATTATAGGTTCAGGGGATTTTCTGATTTAGAAAGACATACGGGTAGACATCCTTCTTCTTTATAGATTTCGGTTAATTGCATTATTGTTAAAACACCAAAGAATTGTAAGTTATGGCTAAATTTTCGATACATTTCCCTTACAATATATTTTTTGTATTGAAAAAGAGAGAAAACCTTTTTAAATATATGAAGTACAAGGGTAGCCCAAATAAAACTTACCTAAGATATAATTTGTTCTCTAAAGTTCCAAAGAAGATTCATAAATGTCTTTAATAGTGCTATGCCTGTATATGAATTTGAAATTGTAAACTCCATCGACCCCTTTACATAATCTAAAGTATACACAAATCCTTTGGAGTAATAGGGTAAACCTAGGACACAACCATATAGGAAAATCATATTTATCACCGCTATCCTTCATAGCCTGGGGAATCATCACATTTAATTTAGGACGTCTATCTTAAAAAGCAGCGAAGGAAAGCCTACTTCTTCCGTCAAAGACCGTTGGGCTAAAAGTGGTGGGGCTAACAAAACTGGTATTATTTTATGATTTTTTATTCAATATCAGTGAAATTTTCTGTAATTCGATGCTATACATGATTTTTCAGTATGGCTGAGAACCAGTTGTAATCAAGAGGACATTAATAGGTTTCAAAGCTATACTAGAAAATATATTTTAAGTTACTCTTACAATTTTAGCCTAATCTATAACAGCATGGTGTAATACTTTTGTCGGACAAGATATTTCAATTTAAAAAGAACCTTTGCAATTTTATATTCAAGAGTTGGAATTTATACTCCTAGCTGCAGGGGGTGTTTTACCAATAACAAAAAATATTATGCTTTTTTTATGAATTTGACTTCCTTTATTGGCTGTTTATTACACTAGTCCCCAAACTTTTATAATAACGTTTTCTTATTCATTGGCTTAACAATTTTTGAGACTTATAGTGAATTTTGATTGGTTCCTTCATTAAGTTGAGTGTTCAAACGTTTCATCCACTAATTGTAAACTACAGAACAGGTATCATCATTTGGGATGTACGCATTAATTTATCGGCCAATGTCTTATCCCTGCATCCTTTGTCTTTCCTGATGTTCTTCTGGTTTTTTTGTTACATTATGAAAGCATCCCTTTAGGGTTATTGGAATATATAAAAAAAAAGAGTTTTGTTGTTTTACTAAAGGAATTTAGGGATAATAGTGCTGTTTTAACACAAATAGCAAATCTTTTAATCTTTCATTTCTAACTTTCTGTTCGTCTAAAGCACATGGTAGTTTTATTATGGTTTTCATTTCATTCATTTGATTTGAGTAATAGAGGTCCATACCGAAATTTTGAAATTTAGACAAAAATTTATAAATTTAAAGCAAAATATTATATAAGTAATGAAAATTAAAGATTTTTTGTGTAGCTGTATAAACACCTATTGTTAGTTGAACGTATAGTTTTTAACTAAAGGGGAAATTATTCAATTATCCAGATCTTTGTTGTTTAAAATACATGCCTAAACTTTAAAAAGAGTTTATTCAGACGTATATATTATTAAATTATCACTGTATATCAGTTCATAGTTCTTTGATTTACTTCAAGGTACTTGCTTTAAGTAATAGAAAATTGTTAACATATTGTCAAAATATTTTTATTAACTTTAATTAATTGATATTTTTTTCAAAAAAAGAATAAATTCCAATGCCTTAATCTATAATACAAAGTAGAACGATGTCTGTCTGTCCGTCTGTCCGTCTGTCTGTCCGTCTGAAGCTTAAGATCTCAGTAACCACTGAACCGATTGGGCTCTACTCTTCAGGGAATATACCTACTGGTCCTGTGATGGTTTTAAGCTATTTTCTTGGAGGGTGGGACACCCCCAACCCCCCCCAAAAAATGAAAAATACCCCCCCAAAAAAATTTTTTTTTAACTTTTTCTTTTTAAATCTAAAATACGAAAAATTAGGTTGATCAAACCTCTTGGGGTAAAGCCCCTAGAGGCTAGGGGCGAAGCCGCTAGTATTCTTTATAATGTTAAGCTCGTTTATATTATATTCTTTTCAGGATAAAAATGAAGACTTAAGATACTTTTTTTTCAAGAAAAGATAGCTTGCTCATTAATTTGAATATGCAAAAAAGGATATTTTTTATAAAATAGAACAGTACATACAAAATTTAAAAAAAACATTTTTATTTATTTTTAACAAGTAAAACATTAACATAAATACACAAAAACAAACATCAAGGTTTCTAAGATTACATTCCTATATACTGAAGAAACAGGATGATTGTCTGTACATATGTGTAGATATAGTTGACCGCTTGACCTAACGTTCTATATAAAAATCTACATTGATGTTTTGAAATAGTCAAAGGACTTTTTAAGAATATTTTTAGGGTAAATGCGATATAAAAATCACCTCCCATCTCCATCTAGCTAAACCTAAAAAAGTTTAAATTAACATATAAAGTTGAAGATTTGTGGTGTATATTTAAGTAGTCTACAATAAACTGTTGTCTGTCAATCTTACTTATGATAATACCCTGTAATTATAAATTCAACCCAGGGAGGGAGGGAACATTGGGCTGAGTATCTAAACGTTTACCAACTAATTATAATCTACAGAAGGGGTAATTTTGTTTATCATTATTGGGTATGTATGTATATTAATTTATTGGCCATTGTCTTATCCCTTTAGATCCTTGAATTTAACCACCTTCATAAGTTCATTCTCAATAGAATATAGAAAAGTTGAGAACAACAAAAAACACACCACATAAAATTTTTTTTCATTATATACCTTTTAAAAAGATACAGGAGCTTAAAAATAGTCATAGTATTTGAAAGGAAGATTTAATTATCTTCCCCTAACTCATCCCTGTATCCCTGCATTATGATTTAAGTGTCCTGTAATTAAGAATTAAGCCACCTTGCTCCTACTTTCAGGTTTATATTTAGATTTGACACATTTTATATTTTCGGGGATTTTTCTAAAACATCGTTTATTCTGTATTAGCAAAAATTTTAATTTTACAATAGTTTTTCTCATTTTTCAATTTTAAAGAACTTTGAGAATTTATGAAATGGATATTTTATCCTCTAAAACCAATTTAAAGGCGTATAATGTTTTATTGCTTTATTAACTAGGTGGGTTAAGTGGGCTCTCCAAGTAAGCTTAGCATTGGTCTGGGGGTGGTTTTAGGCCATATAACCATTTACCCAATCACGATTTAGACAACAAAGTATACAGGAATAACGAAGTTTGTCTATATTATGATTTTTTGTAAAATAGTTAATATTCCGATTTTACTATTTTAGATGAACACTTTTAATCCCATGCAAAAATGGGCGGAGTAGTAGCTAAAAGTGAAAGTGGGCGGCTCAATTCTTTCGGTCGTTTTGACGTACTAGCGTTTTTATGTAATTACACATAGTCAGTAGACACCGATGTTTTGCTTAGTAAAATCTTTTAAATAGCGAGGCAAATTTGTATGAATTTAGCAAGTATGTAGAGGATTATTATTTTAATTCATAGTAGCATTTAAAAATTTGTTGGTGTTAATTTACATATATTGGATAGAATAAGGTTTAGTAATAATATCTAATTATTAAAATTCGTTGATTTTTCTATAACTCAGGGTTTAAAGGGATAAGAAAATGTCTTTCAAATTAATGCACATCCCGAATGATGATACTCAAAATAACAACTAGATTACAATAAGTGGATGAAACGTTATGACACTAAATAAATCAACAAATGAAAATTCAATAAAAATCTCCAAAGCTGTTGTTAAGTCAAACGAATTAGGAATAAATAAATCTTTGGAAAGTAATGTAATAAACATCCCAGTGTCCACTCCCTCTCTGGTATAACTAACTATAAAGTTAAAGAGTGATTATTTCACTAGAGTTTGAAAAGGAAGTATCACTCATTAGATATGACTTTATAATAATTTAATCTCATATAATTTTATTACTCATTAGCTGAAGATTATCGTAGACAATCAAAATATTGATTGGAGGTGTTTGAATACATGTAGCTAATATTTATGTATTGTTAGTTGCTTTTTCTTAGTGCTTTGGCTGAAAATTGCATACAAATTGTGGCTTACGACTGAAAAATATAGCTTTAAAAAAGCAGCTGGTGTTTAATTTTCCATTTCGGGTTAAAGAACCACTATGAGATTATCAAAAAACTTTTAGCCTTAATTACAAGTACATATTGCTGAAAAGATTATGAAAGTCAGTACGTCAATACATAAGCTAAGTTCTCTTGGATATGAAAGAATTATCTGTATAAATAAGAATGAAAATAAGCATAATTGTTTAAATGGTATCTGTTCACTATTTTTAAAAGCGAAGCTTTTCTATAATTAGGGTCGGTCCGTCCGTCCGTCCGTACGTCCGTAACGGATAGCTTTTTCCGTTAATTTAGGCATGTTAGAATTGTCCTATCGATTTCAAATTTTGCATGGTGATTCCTTTAGTAGTTAGGTACGATTTAGAAAGCGTAGCAACTCTTTAATCATTACCAAAATGTCCGTACGTCCATTTTAAACATGTTGATTTTTTTTTCTTTTTAACAACAAATTTTTATGTGATCAAATCATCGGATTGATCTAATTTTTGGTATATTGATTCCTGGGACAACAAAGTATAATGTAATAAGCGAAGCAACTCTATAATCAAGTCCTAGAAATGTAAGTATGTCCATAAAAATTATCCTGTATCAAGCAGGTTTTACAACAAATTTACTTACAATTTTGCTTTGACTCTTATGAATTTATATTATGATAATTAAGTTCTAACACTATACATGTGCTAATGTCCGTTTGTCCTACCATTTCAGTGCTTCGCTTTTATGGATGTTGTCATCCTTGTTAAAATAAAACTACCATATAATTGTAGCCACATATATGCATTGTACGTACATTGCATTTTTCAGAAAATGAGACTTTTCTTCAACTTTTTAAATTGTAAAAATGTAAGAATATATAAAATTAATAATATTAATATTTTAAAATGCAATATCCAACAACTTTGTATAAAACAATTCTAAATCATACTTCATAAATAAAAGAAAATAATTATATTACTTAAAACTGTTATAAAATATAGGTATGAGTTTGTTAAATTATCGAGGTATATAAGAATTATGGAGTGTAGCGAATCTAAGATTATATATACACTATGTTCTTCCTTCCACAGTGTTTCCATAATCTGTATAATAGGCTTTTTCTTTTAATCATAAGTGTACCACAAACAAAATTATTCTTATATGATTTATCAAGGATGTTTTAGTCCGCAGAATAAAAAAAGACTGACAGACCAAGTGAGTTATATGATAGATAGGGAATCTTCACAAAAAAATCAATTTAATGGCAGCCGTTACAAACTCCTCTAAACATAGGTGACGGACAAACATGGATATCTTGAATTAAATAGAAGCCTCACTACTAAGAACTACCCAATAGCAGCAAAACAATACTTTTGTATGATATCTAAAAAAATGTATGTTTTGGTGATTTTGTAAGAACTCTTTGCCTGCTGCCTTCTACACTTGAAGTCTTAATACAAAGCTTGAATGGTAATACAAGAAAACTTTTATTTCTAAAAAAATCTAATTTAAATTGTTTATATGGGTTTAATATAAGTTTATTGTCTTTTATGCTTTGTATTTAATTCATAATAAATATATCTAAAACTCCTAAAGGTTTAGACTGTATAAAGCGAATTCTTTTGGATACATTTTACAGCAAATTTTATTTTATAAAATTTATTTTGTAGCACCTACTGAATTGTATCTTTCTTGTTGCCAAACCCTTTACAACACATACATAGTCTATCTATACTATATTATGTATTATGTCTTCATTTTGTTTATAAACTAAAGGTGTAATGAACTTTCTGAAAATTGGTTCAATTAAAGGAGATCTTAGATCTTTATTTAAACGTCATTAGTTTATAGGTTTCTAGTATTAATATTATATTGATGTCAACTTACTGTTTTCAAGTTATGTCTAACAAAATACTCAGAAATCTAAAGGGATGAGACAATGGCCGATTAATTGGTATACATCACCAATGATGATACTCAAAATTTCCTCCACTGCAAATTACAATTAGTGGTTGAAACAAATGGACACTCAATTTAATCAATCAATCAAAAATTAATAAAAGTCCTCAAAGTTGTTGAGCCAAAGAATACGATAACGTTACTTTGATACTTTGGGGACTAGTGTAATAAACATCCCAATGTCCTCTGCCTCCCTACAAAATACTTCCATGCAGTGGCGTGCTCAGGGGTTTTAAAAGGGTGGTGTAAACCCTCTAGGTGGTAAAAAAGGGCGAGTCGGTTAGTCTTCATATTTTGTTTTATAAGGAAGAAGACACTTCCTTACACCCCCTTCAGCACGCCTAAGCTACTATGTCCCGGTAGAGAAAGGCTTGATTGAATTTGTTCAGTTTTTACAATGACTAAAAGTTTTGTCTTGACAAAATAAACTAATTACTATTGGTTTTCAATATCTTCAAAGCCAGGACAAGTATCATGGAAAACAAACACTAGACAAAGTCACAGATACTCACTTAATATAAATAATAGTTGCTTAGCCTTTAGCCTTTAGGAGAGGGCTGGGAATATCAAGTAAATAGCCTAAAATCACCCGGAGATATTTATGAAGCTTCCCTAAAATTTACAATCCCAAGGAATTTCCAAGATCTTTAGCTTCAGACTTAAAATCTTACTACTTTATATTCCAGGATATCCACTTTATATAAGTAAATAATATTCTTGCAATTTGGATTTAAATAATTTTCAATGAAAACAGCTTATTTTTCTACTTTACAGGATAATTTTTTTATTTGTCAAAAAAGTCTATCTTTTTTATATCAATTTCTGAGGTTTTATTTTTACCAATAACTTTGCTTTTTGTCTACACCTTTCATTATATTAAACTACTTGCGGCTATGCCCCTACCATCTAGAGGCTCTGTTTTCAAAGGGGCGAAGGGGGCTAAGAAAATAGCTGAAAACCATCACAAGACGTAAATTTGAAAGTAAAATTGCCTAAAACCTTCACAGGACCTATGTGAAGCTTACCTCAAATATACAATCAAATCGGTTCAGTTATTATTGAGATTTTAAGCTTCAGACAAGTAAACCTTACTTCTTTACATAATTTGAAAGTTGAGTTCTAATTTTGATTTCTATTAATCCTTAACAATGAAAAATAAGAAAGTAGCATAATACTGCAATCTAAGAAGGAAATAATAAAAATATCAACCATTACAAAAGAGAAAGAAATTAATCTCGGCAAAAATTTTACAATTCAAGAATTAACAATAATTATAATTAAGATGTAACAATAAGTCCGACTGTCCGTCTGTACGTACAGGATGTTTGACCATTCTTTATTTTACCATTTCCTATTGTAGTTGATGATCTAATTTACAGCCTTATTGAGGTTTGGCGGGGCAATTTTTCGCGTGACATGGATTAATATTCTGTTGAATAAATTTATAGGTATATATATTCAGTAAATGTAATGTGACATGGTGGTAAATCATGAGCTGTATAAGAACCAGGAAGGAAGGGAGGGAACACTGGACTGTTTAGTGTTTATTTCACTGGTACCCAAAGTTTTATAATCATGATTTCTTATTCTTTGGCCTAAAACTTTATATACAAGACGGCTTGATTGGGTGGTACAAATAAAAAAATTTCCAAACTTCACCACAAATAAACATTGATTAAAGAAGGGGGTTGTTTATCATAATTGGGGGTTTAAATCAATGTATCGTCCATTGTCTTATCACTTAAGATCGTTGTTGACTGTTTTACAATTCTTTTCCGAATGCTTATCCCAATCCCAGTGTTTATTATGGTGAGCCACTGAGCAGGTTGACCCACAGACCCAACTAGATTTACCGCGAGTTGACCCCACCCTCATTTATATTCCATTATTTATTCCATTGTCTTATCACTTAAGATCGTTGTTGACTGTTTTACAATTCTCTTCCGAATGCTTATCCCAATCCCAGTGTTTATTATGGTGAGCCACTGAGGAGGTTGACCCACAGACCCAACTAGATTTACCGCGAGTTGACCCCTTCCTCATTTATCAACCATTCAATGATAATAACAGTAGAACTTTATTAGAAGTTTTTATCATCAAAAAATATATCAACACTTCACCTCATCTTTTATTAAAGTTTTCACTTTGATTTCCCGTTTATTGTATACCTTTTTATGAAACTAGCGGTTTAACCCCTAGAAGCTAAGGGCACTTTATTCAAAGAGGTAAGAACGGGGCAGAAAAATAGCTTTTAAAACCACTTTAAGGATTAAATCTAAAAATAAAACTGCCCAAAACCATCAGGCAACCTATGTAAAAAAAATCCTCAAAAAGAAGAAATAAAACAATTCCGTAGAAAAATAAACTTTACAACTTTATCTAATAACTTATAACTTAAAAACATATTTTAGTTTGAATATCAAAAGGTATTAGATGATAAAAGTTATTTTCTAGTGTTTTATAGAAAACTCCACAATTCAATATATTATCCCACAGTATTTCCCTAAACCAAAGGCAGCCGGCGACCTTTTGGCTTTGACCTGATAATTACTGTTTACAAAGACATCCTGGGGTATTTAATTCATACAACCTTTGTTTTTACATCAACAATTTTTATAAAGACAGCGACATCATATGAAAACAATACATAATAATAATGATATCATTTATTAGGTTGATAACTGTGTTGATTAAAGTTAACTTGAGTTGATAAACAGTATGAACGTAACGGATAGATATTAACATTACTAAGGCATGTTAAAATTGTCCAATCTATTTCAAATGGTCATGGTAATTCCTGTAACAGTTAGGTGCAATTGAAGGAGCGAAGAGCGTAGCAACTCTAAAATGATTATCAATAAAGCCTGTATGCACATAATAACATAAAGATTAGAAACCGATTCAAAATAAAAAAGTCTTTTTTCTAAATCTCTTTAAAAATTTGAAATCATACATTTATATTTTTAAAAAAATAGATTATTGGCTCAATTTCACAAAAATCCATGCAATATCTCCACTGTACAACTTGAGTCTGAATGAATCATAATATTATAAATTGGATAACTTTATCAGTAGTTAAAATTTTAAAATTTATGTCGATGTATTCTTAGAGTTTATTCATTATTGCTAAAAACATTATAATACTACATGTCACATTAGTATTTTTTAATTTTAAAATCAACAGAGAATAAAAAAACCTTGATAATTTAAAACAATCGCCAAGTGACTTATCTGGGTTTAATTCAAAACATGCCAATTTTGAAAAGTTTTATTTTTTTACCTGCAACGACTGCCAAACCGCTTTTTCTTAGGATTAAAGTGTCAGCGGCTGAGAATGGATCAATCAAAGTTTGTTAGGTATGGCTGAAACTAATGCTTATTTGTAGGCTTATTAAAACCACTGTCTTCTGTTAGAACTGCGAGGCTTAAACTGCAGCTGTATCATATTATAGACAAAAATTCCGCAGAAATTAAAATAAAAAATTATAAAATCAGTTTTGTTAGCCATAAGGCGCCGAAGGCTGTCTCCCAAAGCTAGTATTAATTTTATGATTTTTATTTTAATATTTTTGGAAAACTATCTGTAATACAATACTTTACATAATTTTTCATTATGGCTGTGAAACGGTTCTAATCCAGTGGATATTGATCGGTTTTGAAGCAATACTAGACATTTTGTCTAAATAATAATTATTGTATGAACATACTTTTTATAAATTTCCCCCAATAAAAGTTAAATTGGCAAGTTTAAAACAAAATGACTAAGCAGGGAATTTTTAGAAGGGAAATATTATTTATTTTTATTGCTTATGATATTTTTTTAGTAGATATTTTAATGTAATGAAATGCGTTTTTTTATTTTCCACAGATATGAAAATAAAATTTTAATTTCAATCCTTGCTGCCATAATTCACCCAAAAAATTGATTTTATTATTTTTATGAACTTTTAAACTTGTTTTTAAGCTCTAAATACCATTTCATCCAGAAATTTTAGATATTCGGTAACACACAAACAGACACAGAAACAATCACCTTATTACTATACCAGCGGATACGTCCCTAGTATCTAGAGGCTCTGTATTCAAAGGGATAGAATTGAAAGGGGCTACAAAAATATATCAAAACCATCCCAAGAATTAAATTTGGATATTAAACAGTCTAAAACCAACCTATGTATTTACAAAAAAATAAGGAACCCAATCGGTTCAATAGTTATTGAGATCTTAAGCTTCAGACAAAAAAATTGCTTCTTTATATAATAGGATGTAAAAAAAATCCAAGTGGTAGTAAAGGAAATGTTTCAGAATAATTTCTTCTTCTAATATTAATGTAAGAATCATATATCAAATAGTTTTCAGCCGCTATAAATCTAAAAATAGGATACAATAAATTTTGAATACATATATGTATATTCATTTCTTAGAGATGGCATCATTTTTCAAGTAATTCTTTGAATATGACCATTCATAATAGACGTAATATTTAGAATTTTTTGTAAATATTTTTTCAGATAAAATAATGATTTTATTTAAAGAAAAAAAGCTCCCCCAAAAATAGATGTCATCAAAAAATCATCTAAGTTTTTCTATTAGCTTGATGTTTTGTTTTTAGAGAAGCTTCTTATTATTCTTTTGAGAGCTATTTTACTGTATAAGACCGATGATTAAAGAAAGATATTATTAAATTCTTTTTATTATAAAACCTGTATTTCTCCTCTGAAACCAATATTAATCTTTAGTCCGTTTATTAACAGATAAATAGGATATGTGCTCTTTAGGTAAACTTTATATAGGTTTGGAGGTTTTAGCATAAATTTTATGTGGTAGGAATACATTTGAATTGAATTAGAAGCTCCCAAAGGCTAGGGGATAGGTTGCGAGTTGAATAAATATATTTTTAGTTATCTAAGATGTGGAATAGGGGTGGTAAATTTAGCTTTTTGAGAACTTTCCGAAGAATCTCTTGTTCATTCTTTTTAAAATTATACAATTTGCGTTTTAGACTTTTTTCCCTCTATTTTAAATTGTCAATGTATATTGAGGATTATGTTATCGACCGAGAATAATCATTTTTCTTTTTAAGATACTTAAACGAGACAGTTTTGAGAATAAATTTGACATTACACTAAATTTTATTTCAAATCTATAAAGTTTTATCTTATTTATTATTATATAGCACTTTTGTGATTTAGTATATTAGTATTTTTCATCTTACAAGCAATGCAAAGTTACAATTAAAAGTGTCTCGTAGGTTCAAACACTAAGAAACAATGGCTACACAAACAAACAATTGAATTTTTAATTTTAAATCTATATAATTGGCTTGAAATTTTAAAACTATTAAAGCTATTTTACTTCTATCTTCTCCACAAGAAAAACTTATTATTTATTTCAGAGGCAAAATGCAAAGACTTTTTTGGAAGCTGTTTAAAGTGCCTTTAAAAAATAGGACAAATTACCAATGGCAGGCCATTATACATTTTATTTGACCAATGGTATCCAGGTATGACGTCATTTTTATAGGCATCATGAACAGTTTCTTTTTATGCCTTAAATTATATAATATCTTGATGCGATTTTCATCAACAATGAAAAAAAAAAAGTTATATTTATAAAAAATAAACTTAAAGCTGAATGGTTTGCAAGTTTTTTTCTGCTTAAACATTGATTAGTTGCACTATACATATTTTCAGGGAAGCTTAGTTTTTGACTATGAATTTGCTTAGTTTAAAACAGAATTATTTAAATAAACGAAAGAAATGTTAAAAGAAAAACTTAAATATAATATAGATTGTGGATAAAATCACGAAACCTATACATTCATATTAATAGTTTTATATTTATATGAAATACAATTTTATATAATACATAAGTTAAAAACAATATAGTACAAGTAGAAAAATGTTGAAAGACAAGTAAAGCAACAATACGAAAAGAAAAGAAACTGTCCGCGTTCTGGCCAAAAAATGGCTATATCTGTCTATATGTTCATACAATATTACACAAAATTTTTAATTTTCACAAAATTTTTTTTTTTTTTTAATGAAACTTAGTCATATATCAACTCTTAAACCATTCATACTATTTCAGTTGATACCTTTTCAATCGAATAAGTTTTTTTGTTTGATATTTTTTTTCCTTATTTTAATTAGTTTGGGAAGCAAGGTCTATTAAAGTTAGAACCCCGCAGGGTTAAAGCAAAGGCTTTATAAAATTCGGAGCAAGAAATTCAAAGATCAATCTATTAAAAATAATTAGTTTATCAAATGAGTTTTTTAATTTGTTACATTATTTTTAAATCTTGCGTATTTTAGTAAACACCTTCCGCAGCAAAACCAAGAAGAAGAAAAAGACCACCAACCTTGCCTAGAATAGAAACCTATAAATTTCAGCATTTCAACGTTAAGACTCCTTTAATTGCTAAAAAAAATACAGGGGAGGGCTTTGTCAATTTATAGCTAGGAGTAAATAATTTAGGTATTTTAAGATATAAATTCGGATGCGTGGCCAGGAAGGTATATTCTATCTGAAAAAAGGATTATTCTGCCTCCAAATTTTCCGCTGGCAAAAATTATATTTGTTTTAGTAAGACTTTTAGATAAAGCTAGTTCAATCAAATGGTTTGTTATAAAAAGGATGTTTGGTCAAAAAATCATGGCCTTTTTTTACATCAATATTTGGTAAATAAACAATTTTTAGCACCCAAACAATTAAAAAAGTTTTTTGTCACCCTAACATAAAGATAATTATAAAAGTATTATTTGTGATTTTTAGAATACATGATCCTTTCCTATATTGCCCTGGGAAGTTTTTATTGCATTTTTTGCATTTGGTAATTTTAGAGTTCATTTTTAAGAAAGCGTAAATTATAATTATAAATATGTTCTCTTTATTTTTATGTCTTTTGCTTATGCACTTTAATTTACTGACGAAAAAGAACTTGCTTTGGTTAATTCATTTAAATCAAATAAATTGGTTTATATAACAGCGAAAACCAATTGATAATTTAAATTAACCTCTGCAGATAGGTTCTGTTCAAAACAATTTTTGAGGAATAAAGTAGAATTCTGTGAGTTGATTTTTTACCTACATTTATCCTGCGGTAACCTTAAGAATTTTTATAAATCGAAAGATATAATTTAATTATGTAAAAATGTTGGTTAATATTGAAGCTGCAATAATAAAGATAAAGTTACTTCTAGATATAAAGATATTATGAAGCCATGAATGAAATATCATAGCAAAAAGATATATGTATAAATACAATGTATTAGAACATACAATGTGGCAAATTATAATCAGAACGATTACATTTATGATGAATTTATCTTCTGTTGTCCTCTGACTGTAACATGGTTTAGAATAGAAATGTATTAGAACATACAATGTGGCAAATTATAATCAGAACGATTACATTTATGATGAATTTATCTTTTATTGCCCTCTGACTGTAGCATGGTTTAGAATAGAAGTGTGTGTAACGAATTGTAATTAGAAGGATTACATTTACAAACATAAAGGAAATATATGTCCATTCAAAACAACATTATTATCAATGTAAGAATCTTACCTATAACACAAAGTAGAATCCTTATAAAAGAGTAAAAAGATAACTGTCTGTCTGTCGCTGTGTCTTTTATTAGGATTTCGATAACCGCTGAACTGATATTGTTTTCATTAATAATGTAGCTTCTCATAGGTCCTTGGGAGGTTTATAAAGATAAATCGCCTCTAGAAAAAAATTCCACCCCCTTTTTACTTATTGTTTTTAGAACTATATGAATACCTCTATTCTAGAAAAAATTAAGTTAAACTCCTTTTTCTCAACATTAACATATGTTTCTTATAAATTTAAATTAATGTATTAAAATTAAGTCTTCAAAGTGATTGTAACTGATTTAAATACAGTGCTATTTTTATAAGATTTTGTTGTTGTTATGTAAAAATATCTGGAATAATTATTGTGATACTGAATGCCAAATTATTCAGAAGGAAGATAAAGACGTCCATACAAAATCACAGCAAACGGTTAAATATAGCAAATGTATGAAATCTAATATAATTAGATATTAGAATAAATTTAAAAAAAAACACTTACTTAAATAACTATATTCTTGGGTTTTCCTTTCAAAAATATAATTACATAAGTATGGATTATTTATTGCCTTAGAAAAATTGTAATATTCTATGAACACTTGTCTTTTAAGATATCATCTTTTCATTGATACAACCCGTCCAAAATTAGATCCTAAAAGCTTAATTCAAATATAGATCCTAAAAGGCTTAATTCATGTTATAAAGATTAAAGATAAACTTTCTTTTATAGTTGGGTTGTTGGAAGCAGTTTTCCTCTCTTAAATAAATTCTCCTTATGCCTTCATAACTTTTAAGTTATTAGGGTAAGATTTTAAAAGAACCATTTTTAGAAAAAAATGTATAAATAGCACCCCCCCTCCTGTTTAAATTTGAGTAGTCTATAACCAAATAATATTCGTTTAAATAATACATTTTTAAAAGGGAAATCCACTCTTATATAACCTTTTCGCTCCAACGAGACTTTAGGAGCTTTATTGTAAAGGTGGGTTAAGAGGCCAATTAAGAAAGAAGAATACATATTTTCCGAAAACTTTATGACGGATATACACACATCTTGTTACTTACTAAAAAATGCTATCATTGATAAGCCGAAGAGAGGGAATAAGAAACGTTCTAGCTAACTTCTAAAGGTAGGAGATATATATTCAACTTCCTTACTATAGTAAACTATTTGAGACAAGGTTTAATGCTCGACTTTTTTAAGCAAGGACATACTTTGGGGTATTAATATTCTTAATGCCATGGTATAATATGTCATTGTATATGACAAAAAACTTCACATTTTACGAAAGAAGAATATTGTACATGATATAATTTACTAAAGCAAAGCTCTATCCTAAGAATTGATAGCTGAATCATTATGCGAATGGAGCGAAAAATAACTGGCCTTTCGTACCAAAATATGTACACTTTCTAATTGATAATATGGCCAGATTGTTCCTCCACTGTTTTCCTATTGTCTGATTCAGAGATTATCTAAATTTATCTTATTTATATCTTTCAACGCTGTAAATTTAAAAAAAAACTCGTTGTCTCTTCAATTTTCTTGTTTTTTACAGGTCTTCTAAAATTACCCAAGCATCATTTATCCATAGTGAAAAGTATTATTCTTTAAAATTGTTCCAAATTATCAGTAATTAATTGCAGAATCTTAACTCTTTTAAACCTTTTAGATACATATAATTAAATACTTTCTAAATACAATACATCATCTAGGAAACTGTGATTAAACAATTTTAAGTTCAAAGGGATAATTTGAGATGGAGTTTCTTGGACAATTTGTAAACATGTATAATCAAGTTATAGAACAAATAGTGGACTTAAAATTAAGGGATGTTGAAACAAAACACCTAATTTTATATGTTTATTACATTCTTAATAAATCCTAAATAAACTTGAATAGTTAATTTCTTATTTACCGAAAAAAAGTGGTCATTTCTGACATATCATTAATGTACATTCTTTTATAGGCCATAGAACTTGTCATTTTTGTCAAAATTCAACAACAATTCATAAAAAGTTATAATTTTGATGTTTGAAGTCTTTAATAATTATTATCATAATCTATAATACAAAGTAGAACGATGTCTGTCTGTCCGTCTGTCCGTCTGACCGTCTGTCCGTCTCTCTGTCTGTTCCTAAAGATCTCGGTAACCACTGAACCGATCGGATTCTACTCTTCAGGGAATATACCTACTGGTCCTGTGGTGGTTTTAGGCTATTTTCTTGGGGGGTGGGACACCCCCAACCCCCCCAAAAATAAAAAAAATCCAACCCCCCAAATTTTTTTTTTTACATTTTTTGTAAAATCTCAGTAACTGCTAATCAAATTGGGCTCTACCCTTCTGGGAATATACCTACTGGTCCTCTGGTGGTTTTAAGCTATTTTTTTGGGGGGTGGGACACCCCAACCCCCCAAAAGATAAAAAAAAACCAATTCCAAAATTTTTATTTTTTTTTATTTTTTCAAAACAAAAAACAGTAATTGGGGTGGGGGAACCCCACTGCAATATGGGGCGAAGCCCCCATGAATCTCCCCCCCCCCCCAAAAAAAAATCAAAATATTTTTTTTTAATTTTGATTTTTGTGTATGCGAACAACCTAGGTCTAATTTTTACGAATTGAAATTTTTGTGTATACGGCAAACGACCTGGGTTTAATTTGTACAAATTAAAATTTTTGTGCATAAAGCGCACAACCTGGGTTTAATTTTACCACAGAGTAATTAAACAACGAATATTTTTTTGAATATTTCTATTAAGGAGGGTTGACTTCCCAAAACTGTATAGGGCGAAGCCCCTAGAGGCTAGGGGCGAAGCCGCTAGTCCTTTATATTAAAACATATTACAATATTTGAGAAGTTTTCTTTGCTACCCTTGAATTGAAGCTGAAACGAACAAACATACTTGAGATCAAGACATTTAAGATGGTTTAGTTTAGGTGTGTGAAATTGAGTTATAACCCTTGATGGTCAATCAGACACAATAACCCAACCAACTTAAATAATATTTTTATTATACGAAGATTATTGTTTACATTTTGTCAAATATTAGCAGCTGAGCCCCTATCATCTAGGATCTGAAAAGTAGTCTAAAACCAACCCTAGGATTAAATAAAAAAAAATAGAAATAGTCTGAAACCATCCCAGGTCCTATGTGAAGTTTCCCTATGAAGGAGAATCTAATCAGATTAGCAGTTTTTTAAATTTCAGACTTCAGACAAAAAAAACCTTAGTACTTTATAAAATAGGATAGGATAAGTCAATCTAATGATAATTTCCCAAAGCAAAGCTTTATCCTATAGCTAATATATATAATTTATCTATAGCTATTACAAGAGCCAAAGATGTCAGCTTTTGTCTACATAGTGTTTCTATTAATCTAAAAAAAGGATTAATCATCTAGATTTTCTATCTCTATTGTTGTGTGGGTATTGTATACAATTTCAACAACTATCATGGATAAGTTCACCATAAACAGAAATAACAAAAACTGGTTCTCAGCAATTCTGAAAAATCATGTAATGCATCGTTTCATAGAATTTTCCTTCGTGGCTAATAAATTCGTTTTAATCTTAAAAATTTTCTATCTTAATATCCGCGGTGTTGTCTATATTACGATGTGATTAATGAATATTATTATACATTTAATGTAGAACTATATAATGATATATTTTTCATTGCTCTATCCTTTTTTCCTAGCAGAAGGGTTAACTAATGTTTAGTTTAGGTACACAGAGCCAACATAATGATGGTAGAAAGGGTGTAGGGGGTATAATGATACCCTATGCTCAAGTATTCAAGTATCTCAGCTACCAAATAGTGTAATAGAGTCATGAGTTATAGACTGTCTTTTAATTATTTGAATTTGCCTATCCTATGTAGATATAAAACTTCAGTGATTGTAATTGTGTATAATTGATTCAATTCAATATTTTTTTTAAACAGCAAACAAACCTTAAAAACAGGACGTGCGAATGGGTGTATTAAATCACATCTGAAAATTTTAATTAGGATATCATACTTATAAATTTTTAACCCATTCAAGGCTCTTACCTCCCTGGCAAACTGTGGACGCCACTGATTGAAAATTATCCTTTAAAAAGAATATAAAACTTCAATTCAGACTGAAGTTGATTCATCTAGTGAATCTCTAATTTAACTCTTCTATGTACATCCTACAGTTGTTCAATATATGGTATAACATAAGAAATTCTTGCCTGTCTATACTGATCCGTACTGTGAAACATTCAGAAATCCAGAATATGGTCCCAGCTATATGTGTATGTGTAGGTTCACCACCTGTAATTTTCATGCTATTGAGACATCACTGCTGGAATTGTTGGAGCCAAAATTGACACACACAATCTAATAAGTGTTCCAGTGATTCTACAAAAAAAATATTATTTTTCACATTTACGATTACGAATCAAATTGAAAAAAAGCTATCATATCAAGGAAGGAATGGGATAAATGGCTGTTTCTTACCCTAATCTTTAAAGTTTTATATTAACGTTTTCTTATTCATTGGCTTTACAAATTTAAGGACTTTTACTAAATTTTGATTGGTGGGTTCATTAAGTTTAGTTTCAAACGTTGCATCCACTAATTGTAATCAACAGACGAGTTAATTTTGTGTAACTTTTTTTGGGATGTAAATCAATTTATCGGCCATTGTCTTATCCCTTAAGATCACAAAACAAAAATGTGCCAATTAATTTGTAATTATCCGTCAGAATGTAAAAACGTCTTATCTAAAATTATATAGGTTTACAAGTGCACAAATTATACTTATGGAGAAAATAGAATTAATAACATACTCAGGTATAAATACGTAAATATCATTTGGGTAAATAATAATTTAATTTGTTATAAGTCTGTATATACAACTCACAACAGTATCAACTCTTTATTTGAAGAAGAGAATTGGAGAAAATATCCTAAAACCATCCTAAGACTTCAATTTTAAATAAAATAGTATAAATTTATAAAGAAATTAGGATTTATACAAATATAGTTTTGCACATTGCAATAAAAATTCACGAAACTTCTCCAAAAACTTATCTCTTTTAAATTTGAACAATTTGAAAATTTGTTGTTGAAATTTTGGCAAAATATTCCAACTAAAAAATGCAACCTTAATGAAATTATTAAAATTTGAAATTTTGTTGCATGCCAACCTCTTAAAAAGTTAGTTAAGAACAGAGAGAAAAGGATAGTTATTTGGAAGATTTATCTGTATAATATTGTACGTTCATTGAGGGAGGGAGGGGGCATTGAGCTGTTTATTACACTAGTCTCCAAAGTTTTATAATATCGTTTTCTTATTCGTTGCCTCAACAACGTTGAGACTTTTATTTAATTTTGGCTGGGTTTATCAAGTTAAGTGTTCAAACGTTTCAACCAGTAATTTAATCTTCAGAAAGGATAATTAAGCATTAAAATCAATTTATTGGCCGTTGTCTTATCCCTTTAGATCCCTACAAATATTGTCTAAAGGACTCATTCTTACCAACAGTTTGATTACATGATCCTTGTCTAGAGATCCTAACATTGCATGCCATACAGTTGGGCTGTTTTTAATTAAAGCTTTACCCTACATCTTCTTGAATTTTTTGTACCATGTCTGCAAATATTTAATTAATTCTATTTGTTATTCCCTTTATCCGTGAGTAGACTTTAAAAAGTTAGTTAAAAAGAAACCAAGTTGTTGATGACAATTTCACAACTTATTTCAAACTAATTTGGATATAATTTTATTTCTAGGGTTAGGATGGGTAGCAGAACAATTTTTAGATATTTGCTGTATTTCAAACCCTTAACGCCAATAATCAAATTTCATAGAGCATTGCATAATCTTAAAACCTATTGAAAGAATGTTTTAAACATCTTGTGATCAGTGGCTTATGTTAGGGGATGTAGAGATGTGTTGACACACCCCTTGAATTTTTTTCGTCTGTAAAGATCTCGCTAGCCAATGAAAAGATTGAGTTTTCCGTTCAATGAAAGCTCTATATAGGTCCCTAATTAGTTTAATTGCTTTTTCATGTTTAGATTTAAGTCTTTGAGCGGTTTTTGGCTATGTTACTTTCCCCGAACTTAAATGCTATGGATGCAGCCACTATTTGATAAAGAAATATCTTAATTCAAAAGCCAGACAGAAAAAGTTTTGTTCCAAATATTCTGTGAAGCCTAACTTTTCTACATTTTTCAAGTTTTCATGTCTACTGCTTGACGTTGTTCTGACAGTTTAGTTTTACAACTTTTAAACCAAAACTAATTCAGGGACACAGACTAGTCTTTGATAGGGAGGAAAGGGATATACATAGGGACGTTTATTACACTAGTCCCAAAGTTTTATAATAACGTTTTCATTTTCGTTGGCTTAACAACTTTGGGGACTTTTATTAAATTTTGTTTGGTTGGATATTAAAGTTGAGCATTTAAACGTTTTAACCACTAGTTGTAAACTAAATAAGGAGTAATTTTGCGTATAAAAATTGGGAATGTACATTACAATGTACATGTATTAATAGTAATACTATAATATAGTCTTATCCCTTTAAATCACTGAGTCCTTGAAAACTAAATTTAAAATTGGAGACTAAGATATGGTACCTAAATTACAATTTTCTTCAAAGTTTTTGCCAGTTAGAAAATTATAATTAAAATTTAGTAGACATATTAAGAATAAAGCATACTATACTAACATGTAGAAAAACAATGCATTTTGACTAAATAAAGGTTATTTTGACTTATTTGAAGAAAGGGGAACAAATAATTATTTTTAGTAAAAAATATCTGTAATTGTTTTGATTTTTAATGAACATATTTTATATACATATTTAAATAAGTTGTTAATACAAATTAAAATGCATCTGTTAAAGAATTTATGGGTATAGTCCTTTCCATGACATCGCTCCATATGGGGCGATGATTTTCTATAGCTCCTTCAAGGAGCTATAGCATAGCCTCTTATCATATGGAGCGATGTGAAAGCCCCTTTTAAGGAGCGTTCATATCGCCCCTTATGATAAGAGGCTATGCTATAGCTCCTTCATGGCCTCTTAATAGCTCCTTTGAAGGGGCGTTAATATCGCCTCTTATGATAAGAGGCTATACTATAGCCCCATGATGGCTCCTTCATAGCCTCTCCATCGCCCCTCCGTAGTCCCTTACCTTAATTTATATAACATCCCACTTGATGGCCCCTACATCGCTCCTCCATCGCCCCTTCTCCAAATTTATATTACATTGTACTTTGATGGCCCCTACATCGCTCCTACATCGCCCCTTCATCGCTCCTACATCGCTCCTTCAGCGCTCCTTCTCCAAATTTATATTTAATTGTACTGTGATGGCCCCTACATCGCTCCTACATCGCTCCTTCATCGCTCCTACATCGCCCCTCCATCGCTCCTCCATCGCTCCTTCATCGCTCCTTCTCCAAATTTATATTAAATTGTACTGTGATGGCCCCTACATCGCTCCTACATCGCTCCTTCATCGCTCCTACATCGCCCCTTCATCGCTCCTTCTCCAAATTTATATTACATTGTACTTTGATGGCCCCTACATCGCCCCTCCATCGCTCCTACATCGCCCCTCCATCGCTCCTTCATCGCTCCATCTCCAAATTTATATTACATTGTACTTTGATGGCCCCTACATCGCCCCTCCATCGCTCCTACATCGCTCCTTCTCCAAATTTATATTAAATTGTACTGTGATGGCCTCTACATCGCTCCTTCATCGCTCCTACATCGCCCCTTCATTGCTCCTTCTCCAAATTTATATTACATTGTACTTTGATGGCCCCTACATCGCCCCTCCATCGCTCCTACATCGCCCCTCCATCGCTCCTACATCGCTCCTTCATCGCTCCTTCTCCAAATTTATATTAAATTGTACTGTGATGGCCCCTACATCGCTCCTACATCGCTCCTTCATCGCTCCTACATCGCCCCTTCATCGCTCCTTCTCCAAATTTATATTACATTGCAACTTGATGGCCCCTACATCGCTCCTCCATCGCTCCTTCATCGCTCCTACATCGCCCCTTCATCGCTACTTCTCCAAATTTATATTACATTGCAACTTGATGGCCCCTACATCGCTCCTCCATCGCCCCTTAATAGCCCCTTACCTTAATTTATATAACAAAGCTCCTATATGGCCTCTCTATCGCCCCTTAATAGCCACTTACCTTAATTTATATAACATAGCCCTACATAGCCTCTCCATCGCCCCTTAATAGCCCCTTACCTTAATTTATATAGCATAGCCCCTACATAGCCTCTCCATCGCCCCTTAATAGCCCCTTACCCTAATCTATATAACATAGCCCCTACATAGCCCCTTCATCGCTCCTTCTCCAAATTTATATTACATTGTACTTTGATGGCCCCTACATCGCCCCTACATCGCTCCTCCATCGCTCCTTCATCGCTCCTACATCGCCCCTTAATAGCCCCTTACCTAAATTTATATAACAAAGCTCCTATATAGCCTCTCCATCGCCCCTTAATAGCCCCTTACCTTAATTTATATAACATAGCCCCTACATGGCCTCTCAATCGCCCCTTAATAGCCCCTTACCTTAATTTATATAACATAGCCCTACATAGCCTCTCCATCGCCCCTTAATAGCCCCTTACCTTAATTTATATAGCATAGCCCCTACATAGCCTCTCCATCGCCCCTTAATAGCCCCTTACCCTAATCTATATAACATAGCCCCTACATAGCCCCTTCATCGCTCCTTCTCCAAATTTATATTACATTGTACTTTGATGGCCCCTACATTGCCCCTACATCGCTCCTCCATCGCTCCTTCATCGCTCCTACATCGCCCCTTAATAGCCCCTTACCTTAATTTATATAAAAAAGCCCCTACATAGCCTCTCCATCGCCCCTTAATAGCTCCTTACCTTAATTTATATAACATAGCCCCTACATAGCCTCTCCATCGCCCCTTAATAGCCCCTTACCTTAATTTATATAACAAAGCCCCTACATAGCCTCTCCATCGCCCCTTAATAGCCCCTTACCTTAATTTATATAGCATAGCCCCTACATAGCCTCTCCATCGCCCCTTAATAGCCCCTTACCCTAATCTATATAACATAGCCCCTACATAGCCTCTCCATCGCCCCTTAATAGCCCCTTACCTAAATTTATATAACAAAGCTCCTATATAGCCTCTCCATCGCCCCTTAATAGCCCCTTACCTTAATTTATATAACATAGCCCCTACATAGCCTCTCAATCGCCCCTTAATAGCCCCTTACCTTAATTTATATAACATAGCCCTACATAGCCTCTCCATCGCCCCTTAATAGCCCCTTACCTTAATTTATATAGCATAGCCCCTACATAGCCTCTCCATCGCCCCTTAATAGCCCCTTACCCTAATCTATATAACATAGCCCCTACATAGCCTCTCCATCGCCCCTTAATAGCCCCTTACCTAAATTTATATAACAAAGCTCCTATATAGCCTCTCCATCGCCCCTTAATAGGCCCTTACCTTAATTTATATAACATAGCCCCTACATAGCCTCTCAATCGCCCCTTAATAGCCCCTTACCTTAATTTATATAACATAGCCCTACATAGCCTCTCCATCGCCCCTTAATAGCCCCTTACCTTAATTTATATAGCATAGCCCCTACATAGCCTCTCCATCGCCCCTTAATAGCCCCTTACCCTAATCTATATAACATAGCCCCTACATAGCCCCTTCATCGCTCCTTCTCCAAATTTATATTACATTGTACTTTGATGGCCCCTACATCGCCCCTACATCGCTCCTCCATCGCTCCTTCATCGCTCCTACATCGCCCCTTAATAGCCCCTTACCTAAATTTATATAACAAAGCTCCTATATAGCCTCTCCATCGCCCCTTAATAGCCCCTTACCTTAATTTATATAACATAGCCCCTACATAGCCTCTCAATCGCCCCTTAATAGCCCCTTACCTTAATTTATATAACATAGCCCTACATAGCCTCTCCATCGCCCCTTAATAGCCCCTTACCTTAATTTATATAGCATAGCCCCTACATAGCCTCTCCATCGCCCCTTAATAGCCCCTTACCCTAATCTATATAACATAGCCCCTACATAGCCTCTCCATCGCCCCTTAATAGCCCCTTACCTAAATTTATATAACAAAGCTCCTATATAGCCTCTCCATCGCCCCTTAATAGCCCCTTACCTTAATTTATATAACATAGCCCCTACATAGCCTCTCAATCGCCCCTTAATAGCCCCTTACCTTAATTTATATAACATAGCCCTACATAGCCTCTCCATCGCCCCTTAATAGCCCCTTACCTTAATTTATATAGCATAGCCCCTACATAGCCTCTCCATCGCCCCTTAATAGCCCCTTACCCTAATCTATATAACATAGCCCCTACATAGCCTCTCCATCGCCCCTTAATAGCCCCTTACCTAAATTTATATAACAAAGCTCCTATATAGCCTCTCCATCGCCCCTTAATAGCCCCTTACCTTAATTTATATAACATAGCCCCTACATAGCCTCTCAATCGCCCCTTAATAGCCCCTTACCTTAATTTATATAACATAGCCCTACATAGCCTCTCCATCGCCCCTTAATAGCCCCTTACCTTAATTTATATAGCATAGCCCCTACATAGCCTCTCCATCGCCCCTTAATAGCCCCTTACCCTAATCTATATAACATAGCCCCTACATAGCCTCTCCATCGCCCCTTAATAGCCCCTTACCTAAATTTATATAACAAAGCTCCTATATAGCCTCTCCATCGCCCCTTAATAGCCCCTTACCTTAATTTATATAACATAGCCCCTACATAGCCTCTCAATCGCCCCTTAATAGCCCCTTACCTTAATTTATATAACATAGCCCTACATAGCCTCTCCATCGCCCCTTAATAGCCCCTTACCTTAATTTATATAACATAGCCCTACATAGCCTCTCCATCGCCCCTTAATAGCCCCTTACCTTAATTTATATAGCATAGCCCCTACATAGCCTCTCCATCGCCCCTTAATAGCCTCTTACCTTAATTTATATAATCCTTACCTTAATATATATAACATAGCCCCTACATAGCCTCTCCATCGTCCCTAAATAGCCCCTTACCCTAATTTATATAACATAGCCCCTACATAGCCTCTCCATCGCCCCTTAATAGCCTCTTACCTTAATTTATATAACATAGGCCCTACAAAGCATCTCCATCGCCCCTTACCTTAATTATATAACATAGCCCCTACATAGCCTCTCCATCGCCCCTTAATAGCCTCTTACCTTAATTTATATAACATAGCCCCTTCATAGCCTCTTCATCGCCCCTTACCTTAATTTATATAACATAGGCCCTTTATGGCTCCTGTACAGCCTCTGTAATTGTATTGCCCCTTCATTATAGAAGGTAGGGCATTAAGGTAAGGAAGGAATGTGACCCTCTACAGTTTTAAATTTAAGTTTTAAAAGGATGACAAGGATGACAACATTTATAAAAGCAAAGCTCTGAAACGGTAGAAAAAAGTTTAATGAACATTAATAATGTAGAATGTCAGAACTGAATAGTCAGAACATAAATTTAAAATTCGAAACAAAATTGTAAGTAAATTTATTGAGAAATTGCTTACATGCAGGAAAATGCTTAAGGACGTACTCACATTTTTTGGACTTGTTTATAGATATGATTCGCTTATAACATTCTATTTTGTTGTCCTAGGAATCAGTATCCCAGAAATCAGATTAATCGGATAATTTTGATACATAAAAATTTGTTGTAAGTTAATAATTAGTATGCTTAAAATGGACGTACGGATATTCTGATAATGATTATAGACTTTCTAAATCGTACCTTTCTACTACAGGAATCACATGCCTAAATTAACGAAAATAGCTAACCGTTACGGACGTACGGACTGATCCTTAATATAGAAAAGCTTTGCTTTTAAAAAGTTAAAAAGATTTTTTGAGGGGATGGGGTAATATTTTTCTTGGGGTGAATTTTCTGGGAGGGTGGAGATACCCTCCCTCGAAATAATTATAAACCCTCTATGAACTTAAAAGAAGCTTCACTGTAAAGGAGAACCATATAGGTTCAGCGGTTAGCTTTTCTACAGACAAAAAAAGATTACTACTTTATATAATAGGTTATGAAAAAGGAAAAAAAAGCAAGATAACAAGGATAACAACATTCACAAAAGCAAAGCTCTAAAATCAGGAGGTCAAACATAAATTTTGTTAAAATTAGCGTAAATCTATAATACAAAGTAGAATGATGTCTGTCCATCCGTCTGTCTGTCTGTTTGTCCGTCTGTCTGTCAGTCCCTTAAGATCTCGGTAACCACTGAACCGATTATATTCTACTATTCAGGGATTATACCTACTGGTCCTGTGGTGGTTTTAGGCTATTTTCTTGGGGGGTGGGATACCCCCAACCCCCCCAAAAACAAAAAAATCCCCCCCCATTTTTTTTTTGCTGAAGATTTTCTTGGTCCTATTACGAATTTCGCCAAAAAAATTTTTTATCACCTCTTGGGGTAAAGCCCCTAGAGGCTAGGGGCGAATCTGCTAGTATAGAATATAGTAAAAGGGCATAATTTTATTTTTAGTATTTGATTATAATACTAAACCTTGTTGTCCTAAGAAACATTACTCCAAAACCCAGATGAATGGGACAATGATATTATACAAAAAAAATGGACGTACATACTTTCTAGTAATGAATATAGTATTGTACCCAACTGTTATAGAAATCATTCTGCAAAGTTTGAAATCGATAGGATATTTATAACATGTCTAAATTAAAGAAAATGTCGTCTAACCGTTTGGACGTACGGACAAACCAATCCTTACTATAGAAAAGTTTCGCATTTAAAAAGGAAAATTATAATGAAAATATAATGAATTAATAAAATAAATATAAATAATATAATAACATAATGAAATAAAGAAAAAAAAATAAACTAAGAGAATGAAATTTTTTAGTTAAATAGAATATTGAATAAGGATCATATAATGGACAAACAGACAAAGTAAGTTATAGAGCAGACTTTAAGAGAATATGCTATTACTCAAAGATTATCACGAAACCTAAGTCTTTTGAAGCATAATTGAGAGACAGACAAAATAATTTATAGACTGGATATACATATGTCATGGGAATATTCACTAAAAATCTCAACAGTCTATCTTTAACAATAGCAGAGAAAACCACATGCTTAACTTAATGAGAAGAGCAATGACGAAAGGACTAACCCTAATTGTAGAAAAGTTTCTCTTTTAACAAAAAAAGTATTTTTTTTGGTCTGAAGCTTAAAAATTTCATAAACTGACTAAATTCTCCATTTAAGGGAAGCTTCACATAGGTCATGGGATGGTTTTTTGCTATTTCATTTTCAGATTTAAGCCCCTAATTGGTTTAGGCTATTTTTCTGCCTCCTTACATTAAAAAGAGCGCAGCTGCAAGTGAATAAGAAAAGAGAAATATAAAAGAAGAATACATATTATCCTATTATATAAAGTAGTAAAACATAAACAAACGTTGGAGTGGACAAACCTAGGAATGGGACAATCGTCGGAGTGGACATTGCTTATGTAAAACGCAGGAGTGTCTTTAATTTTATTTATAAGATAAAAATCTTTCAAAACAAAAAAAAAATCTTGAATATCTTTTCTCACAGACTGAAATTTTAAAATCAGTCTGACAGTTTTCCAAAGTAGGTAAGTTCTATCGAAAGGCAAAGGTTTGAAACAGATAGAACATTTCATTAAACTAAAACATATTTTTTTCTCACATTGTTTACAACTGTCAAATATGTTTTTTTATATGCCTAACCCCTGCAGGGGGCTTATTTGTATATTTATATCTTAACCTAACCTAACCTGTGTAGAAATAACTAAACAAATGTTGTTGAAACCTAATTTTTAAGATATTATAGACACTTCTGCGTTTTACTTATATAATGTCCACTCCGACATTTGTCCGAAATATCCTGCGTTTGTCCACGTTAGTAAGGCTTTCTGTTCTGAAACTTAAGATCTCAATAACTACTAAACAGATTGCGCTTTCTATTTCAGGTAAGCTTAATATTTGTCTTGTAATGGCTTTAGGCTATTTTATTTTAAGTCGAGGGATGGTTTTAGGCTATTCTATTTTAAGTCCTGGGAAGGTTTTAGGCTTTTATTCATTCCCCTTTGAATACAGAGCCAATAGATGCTGGGGGCGTAGCCGCTAGTCGATATACAAAGTTTTTTTTTGTCTGTAGCAAAGGATCTCGTTTGCTCCTAAACCGATATGATGTATGTCTGTCTGTCTATATCGTAGGATCTTGCTAACCGCTGAGTCCTGAGATGATTTTAAGATAGTTTATTTTTTTTCCTTATAATAAAATAACAGGATATTTGTCCATAAAAAGCGAAGCAATATCTTAATTTTTGTTGTTGGAACTGTTATTCAGTTGATTATACCGAGGATCTAAAGGAATAAGACAATGGCCGATAAATTTTTATCCTTCCCTAATAACGATACACAAAATTGCAACACTACAACCAAAATATGACAAAAGTCCCCAAAGTTTTGAGCCAACGAATAAGAAAACTTCATTATAAAACTTTGGAGACTATTGTAAAAATTGCCTAATGTTTCCTTTCTCCCTGAGATTATACAGACTATCCTTAAACTAATATTTACATTAAAGTAACAGGATGTTTATCAGTATCAACTGAACCGATATGCTTCTCCTTTACATTGAAGCTTATTTTACTCGCAGGAAAAGTTTTCATTTTGGGGAGGGGACCAACACTTTCAGCCCCCGGAAGGTATCACTTCCCTTAAATTCTTAACCTTCCCCCTCCCCCCCCCTCTCCACCACATCTATTCATTAAAGTACTCCTAGGGTCATCTATGGGATTAGCCGTTAGTGACTTAAAAATAATTCAAGTGCAATGATATATTTACCAAATTAATACGATAATTTTGTATACATTTTTTATGAAAAAAAATTATTTTGCCAAAGGCAGCCAAAAAATAAGCAGCAAATATTTCAAAAATGCTCTGATAATCAGAGATCTACAGGGATAAGACGAGTGTCGATAAAATGATATATATACATATATACAGTGTGTTTTTTATGAGAACTTTTTTGAAAGCAATTTTACCTTACTTATAGTTATCAGAATTTAATGATTAATGGCTTATTCTCTTCTTTTTTTATAACCTTTAATAGAAAAGCAAAAAATATTTCAGTTTTTATTCAAAAAGTACAGTAAATTAAAAAATTTAAATCTTAGGTGTCAACATCTAAAAATGGTTTTAGTGCATTTTTCTTATAATCTACCTTTGCAAGAATGGCTGCAAAACGCTTCAAAGTTGAGATATAGAGCTAAAAATTTATATAGATACTATTTGTGACATGTACTAGAACATTTTGAAATTTGAAGGCCATATCTCAACCAGGGAGGGAATACTGGCCCCCCAATGTACTCCCTCCATTCTTGGAAAGGGTAGAAGATTTGAGCATTAGAAAAATGCGCTAAAACCATTTCTCGTATTCATTTGAATCCGGTGGATAGGAACCGGTTCTCATCCATACGAAAAAACTATGTCTAGCATCGTATTATATCCAGCTTTCTACGAATATAGATATGTACAATCATAAGATTAAACCCAGTTTTTTTAGCCGGTGCCTTCGGCACCTCGGGGCTAAAAAAACTAGTTTTAATCTCATAATTGTACTTTCTATATCCGCAGAAAGCCGTTTATAATACGATGCGAGAAATAACTATTTTAGATGTTGACACCCATGTTTTGAAATTTTGAATTTACTGTACTTTTTAAATAAAAACTGAAATATTTTTTTGCTTTTCTGTTAATGGTTATAAAAAACGAAGAGAATAAGCCATTAAATTCTGATAACTATAAGTAGGGTAAAATTGCTTTCAAAAATGTTCTCATAAAAAAAACACTTTATATATATGTATGTTTATATATTAATTATTCCCATTGATGATTCACAAAATTACCCCTTCTTTAGTTTAGAATTAGTGGTTGAAACATTTAGACACTCAACTTAATGAACTAAACAATCACTAAACAATAAAAAGTCCCCAAGGTTGTTAATCTAACGAATAAGAAAACGGTATTATAAAACTTTGGAGACTAGACAGCACTCTTGGATAAGCCAACTTATAACACTTTGGGAACTATCCCAATCCTCCCTGGCGAAATGACAATGAGATTTTTTGGTAAATTTGTGGCAAACTTTATTCTTAATAAATTAGCACTTGCCAAAATTATACTGGAGAGATATTTCATTGAAGAATAAATCTTTTTTTTTGCCCAAACTTTTCGTCAGCCAATAATAACAGATAAGTTAAACATTGTAAAAATAATATAGTAACTTAACTCGAGTTGTCGAGAAATTAGGTCCTGAGATGGTTTTAGGCCTGGAAAGGTTTATAACAATTTTATCTGTATTTCTTAAAATAAATTAACAGAATCTTTGTCTGTATGTATGAATGTCTGTCTGTACCGAAGGATCTTGCTAACCGCTGAACCAATATGGTTCTCCTTTACAGTGAAGATTCCTATAGGTCCTGAGATCGTTCTCCTTAATAGGGTAGCTTCTCATAGGTCCTGGGGAGGTTAATAACTATTTTATTTTAATCCTTATAATAAAGTAACAGGATCTTTGTCTGTATGTATGTCTGTCTGTACCTTGCTAACCACTAAACCGACATGGTTCTCCTTTACAGTGAAGCTTCCTATGGGTAATGAGATGGCTTTAGGCCATTTTATTTTTAATCCTTATAAAAAGTAACATGATCATTGTCTGTATGTATCAAAGAAGATCGCTAACTGCAGAACCGATATGGTTCTCCTTTATAGGGTAGCTTCCAATAGATCCTGGGAAGGTGTATAACTGTTTTGAAGGAGGATATAAGGGGCTATTAAGGGGCGATGGAGAGGCTATATAGAGGCTATGTTATATAAATTAAGGTAAGGGGCTTTTAAGTGGCGATGGAGGGCTATTAAGGGGCGATGGAGAGGCTATGTTATATAAATTAAAGTAAGGAGCTATTAAGGGGCGATGGAGAGGCTATGTAGCGGCTATGTTATATAAATTGGCTATTAAGGGGCGATGGAGAGGCTATATAGGGGCTATTTTATATAAATTAAGGTAAAGGACTATTAAGGGGCGATGGAGAGGCTATATAGGGGCTATGCTATATAAATTAAGGTAAGGGGCTATTAAGGGGCTATGTTATATAAATTCGGGTAAGGGGCTATTAAGGGGCGATGGGGAGGCTATGTAGGAGCTATGTTATATAATTAAGGTAAGGGGATATTAAGGGGCGATGGAGAGGCTATGTAGGGGCTATGTTACATAATTAAGGTAAGAGGCTATTATGGGGCGATGGAGAGGCTATGTAGGAGCTTTGTTATATAGATTAAGGTAAGGGGCTATTAAGGGGTGATGGAGAGGCTTTGTAGGGGCTATGTTATATAGATTAGGGTAAGGGGCTATTAAGGGGCGATGGAGAGGCTATGTAGGGGTTATGCTATATAAATTAAGGTAAGGGGCTATTAAGGGGCGATGGAGAGGCTATGTAGGGCTATGTTATATAAATTAAGGTAAGGGGCTATTAAGGGGCGATTGAGAGGCTATGTAGGGGCTATGTTATATAAATTAAGGTAAGGGGCTATTAAGGGGCGATGGAGAGGCTATATAGGAGCTTTGTTATATAAATTTAGGTAAGGGGCTATTAAGGGGCGATGGAGAGGCTATGTAGGGGCTATGTTATATAGATTAGGGTAAGGGGCTATTAAGGGGCGATGGAGAGGCTATGTAGGGGCTATGCTATATAAATTAAGGTAAGGGGCTATTAAGGGGCGATGGAGAGGCTATGTAGGGCTATGTTATATAAATTAAGGTAAGGGGCTATTAAGGGGCGATTGAGAGGCTATGTAGGGGCTATGTTATATAAATTAAGGTAAGAGGCTATTAAGGGGCGATGGAGAGGCTATATAGGAGCTTTGTTATATAAATTTAGGTAAGGGGCTATTAAGGGGCGATGTAGGAGCGATGAAGGAGTGATGGAGGAGCGATGTAGGGGCGATGTAGGGGCCATCAAAGTACAATGTAATATAAATTTGGAGAAGGAGCGATGAAGGGGCTATGTAGGGGCTATGTTATATAGATTAGGGTAAGGGGCTATTAAGGGGCGATGGAGAGGCTATGTAGGGGCTATGCTATATAAATTAAGGTAAGGGGCTATTAAGGGGCGATGGAGAGGCTATGTAGGGCTATGTTATATAAATTAAGGTAAGGGGCTATTAAGGGGCGATTGAGAGGCTATGTAGGGGCTATGTTATATAAATTAAGGTAAGGGGCTATTAAGGGGCGATGGAGAGGCTATATAGGAGCTTTGTTATATAAATTTAGGTAAGGGGCTATTAAGGGGCGATGGAGAGGCTATGTAGGGGCTATGTTATATAGATTAGGGTAAGGGGCTATTAAGGGGCGATGGAGAGGCTATGTAGGGGCTATGCTATATAAATTAAGGTAAGGGGCTATTAAGGGGCGATGGAGAGGCTATGTAGGGCTATGTTATATAAATTAAGGTAAGGGGCTATTAAGGGGCGATTGAGAGGCTATGTAGGGGCTATGTTATATAAATTAAGGTAAGGGGCTATTAAGGGGCGATGGAGAGGCTATATAGGAGCTTTGTTATATAAATTTAGGTAAGGGGCTATTAAGGGGCGATGGAGAGGCTATGTAGGGGCTATGTTATATAGATTAGGGTAAGGGGCTATTAAGGGGCGATGGAGAGGCTATGTAGGGGCTATGCTATATAAATTAAGGTAAGGGGCTATTAAGGGGCGATGGAGAGGCTATGTAGGGCTATGTTATATAAATTAAGGTAAGGGGCTATTAAGGGGCGATTGAGAGGCTATGTAGGGGCTATGTTATATAAATTAAGGTAAGGGGCTATTAAGGGGCGATGGAGAGGCTATATAGGAGCTTTGTTATATAAATTTAGGTAAGGGGCTATTAAGGGGCGATGGAGAGGCTATGTAGGGGCTATGTTATATAGATTAGGGTAAGGGGCTATTAAGGGGCGATGGAGAGGCTATGTAGGGGCTATGCTATATAAATTAAGGTAAGGGGCTATTAAGGGGCGATGGAGAGGCTATGTAGGGCTATGTTATATAAATTAAGGTAAGGGGCTATTAAGGGGCGATTGAGAGGCTATGTAGGGGCTATGTTATATAAATTAAGGTAAGGGGCTATTAAGGGGCGATGGAGAGGCTATATAGGAGCTTTGTTATATAAATTTAGGTAAGGGGCTATTAAGGGGCGATGTAGGAGCGATGAAGGAGCGATGGAGGAGCGATGTAGGGGCGATGTAGGGGCCATCAAAGTACAATGTAATATAAATTTGGAGAAGGAGCGATGAAGGGGCTATGTAGGGGCTATGTTATATAGATTAGGGTAAGGGGCTATTAAGGGGCGATGGAGAGGCTATGTAGGGGCTATGCTATATAAATTAAGGTAAGGGGCTATTAAGGGGCGATGGAGAGGCTATGTAGGGCTATGTTATATAAATTAAGGTAAGGGGCTATTAAGGGGCGATTGAGAGGCTATGTAGGGGCTATGTTATATAAATTAAGGTAAGGGGCTATTAAGGGGCGATGGAGAGGCTATATAGGAGCTTTGTTATATAAATTTAGGTAAGGGGCTATTAAGGGGCGATGGAGAGGCTATGTAGGGGCTATGTTATATAGATTAGGGTAAGGGGCTATTAAGGGGCGATGGAGAGGCTATGTAGGGGCTATGCTATATAAATTAAGGTAAGGGGCTATTAAGGGGCGATGGAGAGGCTATGTAGGGCTATGTTATATAAATTAAGGTAAGGGGCTATTAAGGGGCGATTGAGAGGCTATGTAGGGGCTATGTTATATAAATTAAGGTAAGGGGCTATTAAGGGGCGATGGAGAGGCTATATAGGAGCTTTGTTATATAAATTTAGGTAAGGGGCTATTAAGGGGCGATGTAGGAGCGATGAAGGAGCGATGGAGGAGCGATGTAGGGGCGATGTAGGGGCCATCAAAGTACAATGTAATATAAATTTGGAGAAGGAGCGATGAAGGGGCTATGTAGGGGCTATGTTATATAGATTAGGGTAAGGGGCTATTAAGGGGCGATGGAGAGGCTATGTAGGGGCTATGCTATATAAATTAAGGTAAGGGGCTATTAAGGGGCGATGGAGAGGCTATGTAGGGCTATGTTATATAAATTAAGGTAAGGGGCTATTAAGGGGCGATTGAGAGGCTATGTAGGGGCTATGTTATATAAATTAAGGTAAGTGGCTATTAAGGGGCGATAGAGAGGCCATATAGGAGCTTTGTTATATAAATTAAGGTAAGGGGCTATTAAGGGGCGATGGAGGAGCGATGTAGGGGCCATCAAGTTGCAATGTAATATAAATTTGGAGAAGTAGCGATGAAGGGGCGATGTAGGAGCGATGAAGGAGCGATGGAGGAGCGATGTAGGGGCCATCAAGTTGCAATGTAATATAAATTTGGAGAAGGAGCGATGAAGGGGCGATGTAGGAGCGATGAAGGAGCGATGTAGGAGCGATGTAGGGGCCATCACAGTACAATTTAATATAAATTTGGAGAAGGAGCGATGAAGGAGCGATGAAGGAGCGATGGAGGGGCGATGTAGGAGCGATGTAGCAGCGATGTAGGGGCCATCAAGTTGCAATGTAATATAAATTTGGAGAAGGAGCGATGAAGGGGCGATGTAGGAGCGATGAAGGAGCGATGTAGGAGCGATGTAGGGGCCATCACAGTACAATGTAATATAAATTTGAAGAAGGAGCGATGAAGGGGCGATGTAGGAGCGATGGAGGGGCGATGTAGGAGCGATGGAGGGGCGATGTAGGGGCCATCAAAGTACAATGTAATATAAATTTGAAGAAGGAGCGATGAAGGGGCGATGTAGAAGCGATGGAGGGGCAATGTAGGGGCCATCAAAGTACAATCTAATATAAATTTGGAGAAGGAGCGATGGAGGAGCGATGTAGGAGCGATGTAGGGGCCATCAAGGGACTAAGATATATATAATAGTGAAGGGGCCATGAAGAGGCGATATTTAATTAAATAGCCCCTTGGGATAAGAGGACATATCATCTCCTCTTTAGAAGGGGCGATAAAGGAGCGATAAAGGATCATTTAATCGCCTCTTAGGGCAAGGGGCTATTAAATCGCTCCTTTCAAGGAGTCATAACATCGCCTCTTGTTATATGGGGCTATTAAATCGCTCCTTTCAAGGAGCCAATACATCGCCCCTTGTCATAAGAGGCGATCAATTAAAATCATCGCTCCATATGGAGCGATGTCATGGAAAGGACTATACCCGAATTTATTCCCTTATTTATAATATTCTTTGTAATTTCTATATTTTTACTTTTTAAAAAATGCATTATGAATTATTATCTTTACCTGAAAAAAAAACTTAATTAGCTGTATTCCGCTATTCGTTTGTCTACAGCTGTCTTTACCCTGTTATGTGTGTCTCTATTCACTAACCCTTTCCTAAAGAATTACTCAATAATAAAAAATTGCCCAAGGGTACAACCTTCAATTAGACTTTGGTGTTAGTATTATAACATTAACCTAAAGATTTTACTAGTTCATATTCATACTTTTAATATAACCAGCGTCTACGCCCCTTATAGGCCTTTAAGAGCACTAGAGGTGATTTAAATAGAACACCCACCTACCTACATTTTTAGTTTTAGGTTTAAAAAGTTTCTAAAATATTTTTTTGGAGGGAATATTTTTTTGCTATGTACGATTTCTCTTAGGAGTATGGCGGTACCTTCCCCAGAAATAGTTCTGACCTTCCCACCAGGACCTATGAGAAGCTACCATATAAAGAAGATCCAAAACAGTTCAGCGGTTAGCAAGATCCTTTGACAAAAACAGACAATTAAAGATACGTTTGCTTTATTGTATGGATAGATCATGTATGTATTTTCATGTAATTTCATGTCAACTCAATGTTACCAGGGAATATCCGCCTATAGGCTACACTCCCCCCTGCCTGCCTGCGAAGTAAATATTGCCCCCGGCTAATTGGTAATGTCTTAATTTTGGGAGCAAATCATTTTTACTTTCCCAATACTATTACTCACTCACCCACCCCTGTCGATATTTTGCAGTATGTATTTTGATGGGGATATGTTTTCTGAAGAAAGATATATTTGTAGGCTGAATCAACAATTGTACTATATGTACAATATAAATCTTATTATTTTAGGTAACCAGAGGCGCACCCATGAGAAGCAAAGCAAGCCTAAATAAATTGTTTCATTCCTGAGCATACCCCCCCCCCTAAAATTTTTTCCAATTACTGAAAGTCTTGTACTTTCAGATAATACAAAATGGCAGAATCTTAAAGCTCAGGATTCAAACAGTTTTTTTCACATCGTTTTCCTACACTTTAATATCTATTTAAGAACATAATGAGAAGATAGTTGTGAAGCTACCTTACAAGAGCTTTAAGACTGCCAGAGGAATTATCTGATTAATGAGATTAGACATTATCAGGAAATATTTATCCCTGACAACAATGTGGTTAAATGAAAATCTTTGGATGTGTCTGAATTTTACTTCTTGACTTATCTTTACATTACTAAAAACCTATTATAATATATTTTCGAAAACCTTTAAAAAATCACAAAACCTTCACACTCTTAACTATATTATGCAGTAACTAAAATATCAATATTCATAGAAATTAAATAATAAAAAAATATTTGATCCTATACTACAACTTGTAGTCTACAAGTGTGCAGAAGGGGGGTGCACACCCCCCTCATCAATTTCAGTTCAGAGAAAATGCCAAAATTATCACGTGTGCTTTGCGCACCCCATTGGCAAAACCTTGGACACGCCAGTGCTCTTGACAAAAATATTAGGTTATCTATAATACAAAGTAGCTTGATGTCTGTCTGTCCGTATGATGCTTGAAATCTATCTCGGTAACCACTGAACCGATTGGATACCCCGAAAAAACAAAAAATCCTCCAATCCCTTTTTTTTGCTAAGCATCAGCCTGTAGCAGAGCTTTTTTTAAACAAATCTTTACTAGGCTCAGCCTGTAGCAGAGCCTATTTTTTAAAACAAATTCTATATAGGAGGGTTGACTTCCCCTTACATCATATGGAGAAGCCCCTAGAGGCTAGGGGCGAAGCCGCTAGTGTTGTTATATAATGATATTTATAGACAAACTACTTTTAATTTTACTACCATTCCCTTATGATTTGTATAAAAAAGTTTTGATTTTAGTTTTATCTAAATTGAAATATAAATGTAAAAATATAAAGGTCTATCTTTCTGTAATTCTTCAGAAGTGATCTTTTCCTAGATGTTCCTGTAATGTAACACATAAATGTCTGTTAATTTTAATAAAGAAATATCTACTTCTAATAAAAATATCTTTACTTTTATTAGAACTCATATTTGTCAAAAAAAATATGCTTTTAATATCTGATAAATTAAACTTATATATCAGGAAAATTTGCATTTATGTCAGAATGGATATATTAGTACTTGGATCTTACACTAGATTTTCATGTTTCATGTGAAACACACAGCGGGCCAATATTCCCCCCTTCTATCCACTTTACCTCATACTCTCCCCCCCCCTACTGGATTAACGAACTGACCAATAAATGACAAGGAAAATAGCAACCTAAATTGACAATAATTTTTCCCCTGTCCTAATATCCACGTATTCTACATCCATTTATTTCAGTAATAGGCAATGTCTATCATAGGGTGCTATTCATGTGATCTTAAAGGACAAACATCAAATTAAAATATTTCCTGTTTTACAAGACATTTTGTTTCTTAGAAGAAATCAGAACTTTTACAGTGATCTAAAGTTTTCAGAATTTTGTAGAAACAAAGAATAATTTATTAGGAAAATTGTCTACCTTACAATATTATTTATATCTTTTACTTTTTGATAACCTTAGAATAAATTATAATTTACATAGAAATAATTCGATAAATCAGGAGTCAATATATATAAAGGGATCAGAAAACTAAAAACTGTGCTTTTTAAAATATTTTTGCTAAAACAATAAAAAAAAATTATCGGAAAATTTATTGTTCGTCCAATTAAAACTTTTTTCTGAAGATGTTACTCCTGTAAACATTTTAAATTTCATATTCTATTACTGCTCATATTATACTTTTTATAGATTACGTTTTAGTATATCTTCAGTGCTATTTCCCCATTTTTATAGTTAATCTAAAAGAGGGTTAATCCGTTCATTACATTTTAAATACTTTCTTGAATTAGAAGAATAGTAAAATTAAGATTACCAAATTTTGGGAATGTTTTTTTAATAGTTTGACGACGATTTTCCTACGTGTTTAGTGTTTTTAACAATTTTGACGGTCCTCAATTTAGGGAAAGCTTAGAAGGGCATGTTTTAGGCTTTATTGCGAAGTTAGGTCAGATTGGCGTAACCTTTGTTATTAAATCAATACTATATTTTTTTGTCTGAATCTAAAGATCTCGGAAATTGTTGTCCCAAATTGGTTGGGCTTTTTAGGGAAGCTTTATACATTTCTTAAGAGTAGTTTTCCTGGAGCTAAGGGCGAAACAATTAGTTTATGATACAGAGGAATTAAAAGCTTACCCACAATCCTGTTCTGTAAAGTATGATGTGTGTCCTTGTATGGTCAGAAAGATCTCGTAAACGATTGAACAAATGGATTGGAATTGTCAAAGATGGTTTTAAGCTATCCTCCCCCACCAAAATAAAAAATATTAATAAATGTTCCTTTAAAAAAAATGAATAACGCGAAACCCTCATCATTGACCATTGATTATACTAAAATTGTAAAATTTACCCATACATATTTTTGAAAGGTATCCTTCCAAAATCACCTCTCAAACACTCACCCTTCCTTAACCGTACTTGTTCTCTCAAGGGAAATTCAACTCTAAGCTTCATCATTCAAGAAGAAAGGGATAAATAATCATATAGAGAGGGGGCAATGGGCTGTTTATTGTAAGTTTTTAAAATTTCAAAATAGCGTTTTCTTATTCGTTGGCTTTACAACTTTTGAGACTAAAGTGAATTTTGATTGGTTGTTTCATTAAGTTGAGTGTTCAAACGTTTTATTTAATCCACAGAATGGGTAGTTTTGTGCGTCATTTTTGAATGTACATCAATTTAGCGGCCATTGTCTTATCCCTTTAGATCCCTTAGAAATTATACATTCTCTGTGAATTTATTTTAATCTGTAATACTCTAAACGTTCTATATATCCGCCAGTCTGACTGTTAGCAATGCTTAAGTGTCTAAATTATTCTTTATTTCATTTTGTTTACCTTTTTAATGATTTTATCCATGGAACTTGAATTATTTTTTTTTAAATTTTCTTTTCTTTTCCCCTGTTAATGATCAGGGGATATTACAAAGTTTGAACTAAAAATACGTCAATTTTATTTAAATTCCTCAATTTTCCTTCACTTTACTCGCATATTTTGTTGAAAGAAAAGCTATTCTACAACTAACTTTGTGTGTCAACTTGTTAATCCAATAAATGTATAATTATAGATGTATAAATCAAACAACTACCTAGTTCAAGTGGTGGGGACCTTTTTCGTCTGCCAGTTGCTCTTTGCTTTTTTGTAGTGACTTGGCTGTGTTAATATTTCCGACGGTATTGGCTGGTATTCAAAGCAAATTGAAAGTGAGCACAGGGTCGCTAGAATTACATATAGCTCGTGTCCCCTCTATTCTTTAATGTTGAACTTAGGTGATCATATATTTTATATTCTAATTTGTTGGGGAAAGGGGGGGCAAACTCTCATTTAGCCCCTGAACTTCCCTGCATTTACATCATAATCAGATTAACCTCCTATATCATTTATTTGTTTAATAACAAAAAAAAATAATTTAATCAAAACATAAGTCTTCCAAATACCACAGTAAAACGTCATTTTCAAAATTTTGGAACAATATGAAGCTTATTTATATTCATTGCTATTTTGGTACATTATAGATGGCTCCGCTATCAATGTACAAAATCGTGCTAGTGGTTACTTACACTTTTTGAATAAATTTGTGTCGATCAAACTTTTTAAAAGTAATTTCCAATTCAATTGATGGTTTAACAATAGATTAAATATAATAGAGTTTCGGTCAAAGATAATAAGATGTAAAAAATCATCGTGAAAAACATATAAACGTTGTCTGTAAAGAACATGGTGATTCCCCTCAAAGTGCCCAACGAGCTTTTTCTCCATACCTAAGCTCTGCGGGAGCCCTAATCCAGCGGGGTCTATATCTACGGTACCCTAACCCGGCGAGGCCACCCAGTGCATAATATAGCCTAAACTTACCTAACCCTAAGTATGACACATACAATCGAAAATTAAGGGGGTTGTTTTTTGCTCGATAAGGGACTTTGAGGGAAACTACAGAACATTTGTCTAAGCTACTTTTTTGTTTAAATTGGTGATCTAATTTTTGCGTCTTTGTACATTATTTCATTTTAAATTTTCAAAAAATGGGGTAACTTCTTTATAAAACATTTACCGACCCTTCAATTATTTTGTAAGTAATTTTAAGATGAATTAATTTAAGCAGAATACCTTTTGAGGGTAGGTTTTTTTTTGTATTCTTATACGAAAATGAGAAACTATAAAGTTCAAAAGAATGACATGTGCAGATGCATTTTTTTGGGAAATATATCCTCAAGTTAAATTAAATCTATCTTCTGCATAGATAAAAAAAACTTGTTACAACACTCAACATTTACGGAAAATATAAAAAATTATATTTTAGCCGCAGAAAAGGCGGCTTATGTCATGCAGTAATCTTTAACACACAGAAAATTATTAGTTAGCTATCAGAAATGAACCATTAAGGATGAACAAACAAATTAACTAATGTAGAAAAAAAAGGATTTTTTAAAGTTACATTATACACTTTACATTGTACACAAAAAGCTAATATTCCATCCTATTTTATTCTATGGTGTTAGGTATTAAATTGGGTTATTTTTTCCACTAAGCATTTACTATGTTACGCACAGAAGTAAAAATATTTGACCCCCTGCGATTTCTGGTGTTCAAAAAGTGTAGCCATTTCTTGATTCCATCTATTTAAGTTAAAACTTAACTAAAACATTTAGTCAGGGATCTAAAGGGATGAGACAATGGCCTATAAAATGATGTACTTCCCCAATGATGTTACTACAATTACCCCTACTTTAGATTACAATTAGTGTTTGAAACATTTGAACTCCTAACTGAAAAACCAAACAACCAAATTCAACAGAAGTTCCCTAAGTGGTTAAGCCAACAAATAAAAAAAAACATTATTATAAAACTTAGGGACTAGTGTATTGTCCATTGTCCCCTCTCTCCAGGGCTAAAAATTCTATTAAAACATGTTTTTGAGAAAAACCCTTTTTCTAAAGTTTTTCTTAGCAGTTTTGTGAGAAAGTAAAATCTTAAAACATCTTACTCTGTTTGAAATGGTTTAATTAAATGTTAAACCAAAAGTTTTGTAGTCTTACTTGTGTAATAGAACATTACAGGTCTAATCTAGATCTAGGTATCACTGTAATTTAAATTTTTCAATATCCTAAAAATCGTCCAAAATCTTAAAACGCATACGCCTTAATTACAGACACCACCTACACTGGCAGGAAGGTGAGAGTTTTTAATTCTGAAAAAAAGAATATTTTAAAAAGAAATTATGAAGCTCTCTTAGTGCCTATATAAATGACGTTATACAATACAAATGGCCAATGATAGGCCAATACACTGACTAAATAACCAAAGGTAGGCCAATATACATTTTAATTGACCAATGGTAGCCAGTAAGACGTCATTTTTTATAGACACTATAAAAATCTTTAGTAATGATGAATAACTCAGGTTTGCTGGAGGCGTAGAGGATCAGGAACTGCAGGATTATACCTAGAATATTGGTATGACTTGGACACCTATATTCTATATTATTTGTAATAATAAAGGATATTTTGTTATTAAAGCTTTTTAGATTGCTTAATATATTTGATATTTCAAATTACAACCGTTTAAGCGGTTAGCGAGATCTTTAGTTACACACAGAAAGAAATAGAGACATCCTGTTTATTTATATATGGATTATGTATTGATAAATATATCTAAATCTATAGCCAATGAAATTGTAGCTAGTAATAAGATGACTATTTAATATTTGTAAGGGTTAATCAAGTCTAAAAAGTTGGGAGTAATCTATCAAAGGGTTCTCTATAGGTTTACCTATTTTTAAATATCTATGTGCTATTTTTTGGCCATTGTTTGGAGATATGGAAAGTGTCATGTGTGACGTCATAAAAATACGTCTAAAGAGGGAGGATGAGTGGAGAAGTGGGAAAGGAAACCTCTAAAACACATGACACTTTCAAATTGTTTCAATTTCACTGAGTAGATAAAGATTTCTTGTTAATTTCTAATGTTAGGCCTATTGTTGACGTATATGTCAGGCATATTAGTTACATGTAAACTGTTATTTTATGCCAAAAGCATGTTTTTTATTAAAATAGTCTGAAGATCTTTATCGTGCCTATAAAAAAAGTGGATAGATTTAAAAACTTTCGGCCAAAGTATCCCGAATGACGTCATATTATAATAATGGATTATTCCATCAGTGGCGTGCGAAGCACTTTGTCTAGGGGGGGGCATTTTGAACATTTTGCAAAATTTTGCCCCCCCCTAAAACAAAGTGCCCCGGGGGGGCACTTTGCTTTAGGGGGGGGCATTTTTATTATGTACACCTATTTTAAACAAGGGCGTTTATAGGGGATAGAATTACTTGATTATGGGCCTTCTAATCCCTATTCCTTCTTTCCCATCCCTTCCTCCCATCACTTTCCCCAATACCTTCCCCCCATCCCCTCCCCCTTCCTTCCCCCCTCCCTACTCCAATCTATATCCCCCATCCCTTAAGCTAAAAGGCATCTTGCAAAAAAAGAATATTTACCAATCCCCCCCCCCCCCTTGGAATTAATTTCTTTTTCATGGGAGGGAGGATGATACAAAAGAATGTCAACCCACCTTTAGAAAATAAGGTGAGGGGCGAGATAAAAATTCTCATTTTGGAAATAATTTGGAAAATCACATTTCCCCCATAGCATTATGGACTGACAGACATGGTAAATTATTGAAAAAAGTTATATCACCATCTCCCACCCTCTTCAAATGGCATTTTAAAAATCTGTCACTCTTTTATAAAGTGGTGTTTGCATGGATTTTTTAGGGTGGTGCGCGAAGCGCACTAAGAAAATTTTACACAACCTTCAAACTAAAATCAATTAAAGACTACAAGAGTTGTGTTATTTTATCAAATCAAGAATATAGAGTATTGTTAATGTAAATTGCTAGGAAAAAAACATATCTTTTAGTTAAGGGAATATACACAAAAAAATGATAAACTTTTCCTGAACATCTTATGATATACTTATACATTGTTATTCATTTAAACAGACATACATGTTTGAGAAAAAGACATAAATGTCAATGCAGATTGAAAAGTACTTATAAATTGGCGCGCGAAGCGCGCAAATTTTTTTAACTTAAAGTAACTTTTTGTATAAATATGTTTACAAATGTTTTTTTAACTTAAAGTAACTTTTTGTATAAATATGTTTACAAATGTTTTTATATAAATAACACCATAATATACCATTTGATGAACAGAAGAAATCATTTGAAAGGCCGGAAAGTGCAACTTATTTTTCAAATATGCAGGGATGTAGTGGACAATGGGTTATTTATATTACTATTCCTTAAAGTTTGATAAAAAAACCCATTTTCTTATTCGTTGGCTCAACAACTTTAGGGACTTGATTGAATTTTGATTGGTTGGTTAATTAAGTTGAGTTTCCATACGTTCTATCCACTAATTATAATCTATATAAGGATTAATTTTGTGTATCAATTAATTGGCCATTGTCTTTTCCCTATAGATCCCTGCAAAGCACAAAAAAACGTAGATGATTATTTTAGATTTATTTAAGAAAATAGGCAAAAAACCCTTTTTTATTTTGGATAATGAATGTTAGACCGACAGTCAAAGTAAATTGAATACTGGATGCTAAGAACAATAGAAAAAATCATTTTGATACTGTTATCCAAAAAAAGTTTAAAAATTAAAAACACCAAAGATAAGGGGAAATATGTGAAATATAAAAATAGCCATCTATCTTTTATAGAAGATCACCAGTTAAAGAAATTAATAGTCATAATTGGGAATTTCCAAATATGGTATGATTAATTAAATAATAGGTTTATAATTTGCGCGAAGCGCCAAATTTTTTTTGGTTATTCTTGATCTTTTGGAAACATTGGGACAGTTTTGCTTTATGGAGAGGGGAGGGGGCAAAATGGGGCATTTTTGTTCACCAGGGGGGGGCAAAAAGGGGCATTTTTCAACATTTAGGGGGGGGCAGGGGGGGCGTTGGCTAGGGGGGGGCAGGGGGGGGCGTTTTGGGCTCTAGGGGGGGGGGGGCGATTGCCCCAAGTGCCCCCTTCGGTTCGCACGCCACTGTATTCCATTATGAATAAAGGATTATCATAATATGACGTCATATCGGACATTTCAGAACCTAGTAATAGTGTCTAAATTTTTATCTTTGTGACGTAACAAAAATCCATCTTTTTTTAGGGGTTTCCTTTCCCACCTCCCCTCTCATCCTTAGATGTTTGTTACGTCACAAAGATAAAAAGTTAGACACTATTACTAGGTTCGACATTTCAGCCAAGTTTTCAAATTTATCTACTTGTTTGAAGGCACTAAAAAGAGCTTCAAATGTAAATGTCCTTCAGAGTGTCCTTTTGATTTCCCCCCTAAAATTATGATATCAGCACAGTAGTTGTATGCTTTAAATATTTGCTTTCAATCCTAATTAGATATTCAATTTTCCTGTCATGCTGTGTTATCTATCTATCTTGTTCTCTCTATATCTATCTATCTATCTATCTATCTTGTTCTCTCTCTATCTATCTATCTATCTAACCTATTATGTGATCTAAATACTATACAATTTAACGAAAGATAATATTTGGTATATTAAGAAAATCTTTAGATTCGATCAAAGATTTTACCTTTCTATTATTCTCCATGATGATCAGTTTAGAGCAATACTGTTGTGTACACTTTCTTCTTTTTCCCTTTATTTTTCTTTAAATTAATCATAAACTTAAGGTTTCTAGCTTTCTTAAAAATCAAACAATTGTATTTAAAGCATCGTCTTAATCATAGCATCACAAACAAGCCACCCCCAAATCGACAGATTAACTAGTCCAATGATATTTTCCTTTTTTTCTTACCCTGGTAACAACTATTTTTGTTGTTGTTGAAATGATTTATTCGTTTTACAGAAATAATCATACATCATATAATAAGTAAAATAAGAAAAAAATGATAAATTAGATACGTGTTAGTAAGTTAAGGGTTATGAAATATTTATAACTAACATAAAAAAAACTAACTACACAATTAAAATGATAATGTTTGAATTGGTTTGGTGTTTGTGTTTCAGTTTGTTAAGAGTTGATTGGTTTCATTGATAGCAAGCATTTTGGGCAGGAGTAGACTGTGGAGTGGGAGGTTTCCAGTTTAAGCTTACTGGGCATTTTTCGGGACTTACAAAATTGAGGAAAGGTCAAAATTGTAAGGTAGCCTACAAAAAAGGCTACAAAAGTTCTTGCCATGGATTTCTAAATTTCACTTGACGTGTACCGCTCCAAAGCCAGGCGGGTGAAGTTTACCCCATAAAAAATGGGGGAGGCTGCAACAGAATAAAAGGGAAACTTATTCCCTTTTCACACACACCAACTAGATATAATTAAGCACAATGATTTTAAGCGGGAATTCAAACCTCAGGCGTATATGTGGGAAGGTGAGGGATGGGGTTGAAGGCAGGCAGAAGTTTGTAGGGGAGAGAGGTGGTGAGACTGTCAAACAACTATTTTTAATATTATCCTTATGACGAGGTTTGTGGCAAGACTAACATAAAGCAAATACAAATCATAAATTACTAGTGCCTTACATTATCCATATGATAATCCATTTTCTCCTATTTCATATCTTCCTGTCATTGTCCATATACTCATTATTGATAGGGATATAAAAACATAAGACAATGGCATTTAAATTGATGCACCTCTTCAATGTTTTACACAACATTATATTTTTTGTAGATTAGAATTAGTGCTTGAAATGTTTTGACACTCATCTTAAATAACGAACCAATCAAAATTCAATAAAAGTTTACAAAATGTCCCTCCCTATCTGGATAGAGCGGATAAAACAAGGTTAATTCAGCCCAAATGAAACAATGATTTCTGTTTTAATTTTGTGAGTCATCTATATACCCTTATATTCTTATGAAGAAATTATGATAATATTATGCTTTTATTATCCATTTCATCAAGAATTGTCACATTAATGGTTACACAGAAGAAAAAAGATTATCTTAATAACATCTTTGTATCTATATTATACTCAGTAATATATGGATAGGTATATTAAAAGATAAAATACATAGGAACATCTATTAAAGCCTACTCTATAATCAAAGCGTAGGACATACGAACATTAACACTTGTAGGGTGTTAGCACTTAATAAGCAGAAAATTAATTCCAATTCTACTTAATTTATAGTAAAAATGTTTAAGGACATAATTACATTTTTGGAATTGATTATTGAGCTGCTTCGTAAGGAATCATTATTCTAAAAGATCAAGTAAATAGTATGATTATATTTTACAAACATAAGGTTGTAAAAAAGTTAACAATCAGCATTCATTGAATGAACGTACTGACTTTCTGGTAATAATTGTAGAGTTGCTGTATTTTTTTATTTGTTCCTAACTGTTACAGGAATCATTATGCAAAGTTTGAAATGTTTGAAAGGACGTACTATAGGATCAAAAGAGGGTGACAAATAAAAAATATAAAAATAAAGATTTTTGTCTATCCTTTTATTCCTGCTAATAATATTCTATATATCAATTTTCCTTTGATAAGGTTGCAGATTTATCACATATTTAGAGCAAAATTCACGGATTTTGTAGTTTCACGTCATGTATTTTTATATTCTAAGTATTATTTTGTCGCTGACAACTTTGGGGACTTTTATGAGTTTTGATTAGTTGGTTTAATAATTGAGTGTCCGTACGTTTCAACCACTAATTGTAATCTTCAGTAGGGGAAGTTTTGTGCAGGAAGTATATGAATTAATCGGCAATTGTCTTGTTCTTTGCTTTTTAATTACAATAAATTTACAGCATAACATTTTGGGTTTGTTTGGGTAGAAATCCTAACTAGAGAGTACAAACAATCTTTTTTTTATAAAAATGATACACTTGCAAAATAATGGATTCTACCCATATTTATTTATCATTATACCTTTATCTACACTACATTATTTTTCTTTTCATAAAGAAAATTATTATAGCAAAGCTTTTATGTACAGGGTGTCCCACGGAAACTGCTATTTGGAATAGGAAGCCTAGTCCTACTACCGACCATTTTATGGAATGATTATGAAAAGTCCGCAAAATAAACAAAAAATCTACGTGCTAGTACTTAGTTTTTGTAACATTTGATGGAGTATTTACTATTCATAACTGTAAGGAGATAGGTATACTAATAAATAATTTTTTTTACATGTTTTTGTGATTTAGACAATAAAATTAAAACAAGGTTAATAATTTAATAACGATTTTAGTAAAATAAATATCTATTTATTTCTAAATGTGTGCCTAGATAAAGTAAAAAAAGTTTTGTTTATCTAAAGAAAGGGATGAACATTGAACAGCTTAGCTGCAAAGCGAATCTAAAACATGAAAATGTATACAATAATAATGTGTCGAATGCAGCTGAATTTATCAGAAAACAATATTTGATAATATCAGCTGAATGTCATGATGAACGGCTTCGACCTTTTTATCTGCTCCCAAATATAATTTTAGATTTAATTGTCGGCTTAACCTTACTATTCTGTCTTTCTTTCTCTATATCTTTTTTTGGGAGTGTTATGCCAATTAAGATTCTCACTAGACAAATAAAAATGAAGATACTTATTCTGTTAATTAAAAAAAATAATAGGGTTTGAATTCAGGTAATGCAATGATTTCTAACTTAGAACCTGCGAATTTTAAAGAAATGCTTCGCACTTTAAAAAGTTTTAACTTGTAGGAAAAGTAGAACATCTTTCCTTTGAACATTTGTCAACACATGTTTTTGTTTCTAAAACAATACACGTTCAGATAAATATGCATATTCTGGACTTAACCCTAGTGTAAAAAGGGTGATTTGTGAAATAAAATCTCTAGAACCACTCCTTGAAAATTATAATCTTACTGTAAAATTAAAGTTTTTTCAAAAGTCCTGGTAGTATCTTAATTTTAAAATTTTAAAGGCAAAATGTTTTTTTCCAAAATAGCTTCAAAACCCATTCATATTACTCTGGATAAGAACTGGTAATACTGAAAAATTATGTATAGCATCGGTCAACAAAACTTGCTTTAATCTTTTATTTTCATTTTAATATTTGCAAAAAGCTGTCTATGATACGATGCGATAGATAACTAAAATATTGACAAACGGCAATTATTCTTGCTCTTGCTAGTTTTGGTAATAACAGTAAAAGTTTCTTTGATAAAAAATCAAAGTCTTTTATAAAGCGGCTAGAGTTTATAGAATATAGGTAGATTTTTGCTGCGAATTTATGGATTTGAAAAAGGTGACTTCTATGCTGATTGTAAGAAATTTCAAATGTACGGACAATTTTTATAGAAGGAAAATTTAGATGAAAACTACAATGCTTTCAAGATGAATTTGTCAAGTTTATCTACCTTTGTAGACAAATAGTGTAATAAATTAAGTTCTTATCTATTTCTCAGCATTACATAATTATTAGGTGTAGAGTGATATTTTTACACTATTAACCCTTTTTTCAGGGTGCTTTTGCATTCAAGCAAAACTTTCGGATCTACTGCAGTTCATGGTAAAATATTGCTGGTAACGAATGCTTCCTGGTTCCTGGCAATATTACAAGATTCCTGGATCCAGCAGCACGCAAATTCCCCTAAATCCTAGGTTCCTGTTAGCTGGCAATTTGCAAATTTTCCAAGTTACCAGCAATGACAGAAGATTACTGGCTTACAGGAGTTTTTACCCCATACCCTTTTTCACAATTTCTTAGGGGGTAAACAGCAACAATTAATAAGGGACAGTAATTTCAATTATTTTATGTGCATTCCTAATAGAGGTGGGGGAAGGATTTAGGAGAGTGGGATCTTTACCTTTAAATTTAACTGTTTCTATCTTTATATCCACTTTCGCGCCAAAATTTGGGCGGTCCTCTTTATTTTTATAATATATTAAAAAGGGGAAAGGGGAGATACATTCGTAATTTTAATCATATTAATTAAGTGAGGCTCTGAAATCAAACAGTAAAACAAACTATTTTGAACGCCTATAGAATGCAAAACTTAATACTAGCCCCTGTAACCTAATTATAAAAAAGTGCCGCGGCCAGGTTTGATGGTTTAGTTGGGGGGGGGGGAGGGATGGTTGGGGAACCAAAATTTTCAAAATTAAAAAAAATTCTAGTGGCGTAACTGTGACATACAGACCATGATAAGAAAAGCTTCACTCTTAATAATTCATTGGTAGATATTGATTTGAGTGAAACCATAAAGGTAATTAGATTATGGCGGGAGATTTTTATTTCAAATAATTCTATTCCCTCCCCTTTTTAGACTTTCCAATCAACTAAAATAGTTAAAAACCTTCCCAGGTCCTATTACCCTTAAAGTTTTTCCTAACTACTTTTTTAATGTTACTTTTTATGCCTACGTAAACGTTGTATTATTAACTGTAGATATTAAACAGAAATAAGGAATATTTATCATATTTGTCTTGTCTCACCCCCCCCCCCTCTCTTTAATTCATTATATACATTTGATCAGTTTAAGGTTTTTAAATTACTATAAATTGTTGTAGAACGGAGCAAAATTTATACCTTATCCTAACTCCCCCAATTAGTACAGAGAAACACCACTACCCTCCCTTCCACATCAGACAAACATGCCAAAAAAGCCACTTCGAGTAAAGTGAATCTTATCAACCTCTAATTGTGGGGTAAGTGTAATAAAAGGGAAACTGGAATTAAAAAGGGAAATATTGCTTTTTAACAGGAATATTTCAAACATGCCAGTGGCCAGGAATATGCATAAATTGCCAGCAACCAGGAAAGTTAAACATTGGTAGCTCCAGCAATATTTCTTGTTATGCTAGATCCAGGAAGCTTCTAATATTGCCAGGAAACAGGAAGCATTCGTTACCAGCAATATTTTACCATGAACTGCAGTAGATCCAAACTTTCATATAAATTAGTATGGTTTTTTGTTTGTACTTTAAGATATCGATAACTACTGAACCGATAGTATTTTCTAATTTAGGGAAGCTTCACATAGGTCCTAAGATTCTTTTGGGCTATTTTTTTTGAATTCGAGTGTTGGTTTTAGGTTATTTTTCTGCCAATCCCTTCCTCTTCGAATACAGAAGATCTAGAACAAGGAGGCGCAGCCACTAGTTATAAAACAAGAGTTCCTTTTAGTTCAAACTTAATTAGTATACTTTTCTTTTATATTAGAACAAGTCAATAAGAACATTTTTTCACAAATTAAAATTTTAAGTACATGAAAAAACTAATTGCACCGTATTTTGAATACTTAAAACAAAATAAACAGACTGGCAGTTCGATGTTTTTTCATTTTTTTCTTGTTGTGAATCTTATTTCTTAAATTTGTAAGTCTACTTATGAGTTATCCTAAGTAGTGAGAAAATGAGTCTTATACTCTGTGTGATCAGGGAAAGGGGTAACGCAAGAAAAGAAAAGAAATTTCGGTGAACTAATTTTCATATTACTGTATTTTATTTGTATTCAATCTTTATTAAAAAAGTATCTAAAATAAGACAAATGTAACAATGATGCGACAACACTGAGAATAATAGACAAATAGGCAGAATATATTTTCTTAGAGTGCCATATCTCTGTCCCTGCTTGGTGATAGATTAAGTTTTAGGGGATCGTTAACATTCTTACATGATTAAACTCTTTTTCAATAGACCACACATGCATGTATTTATGTATTATAGGTCAGGGTGGGAGGGGAACATTGGGCTATTTATCATACTAGACCCCAAAGTTTTATAATAACGTTTTCCCTTTTCGTCGGTTTAACAATTTTGGGGACTTTAGGGAATCTTGATTGGCTGATTCTTTAAGTTCAGTGTCCAAACACTTTAACCATATTTAATCTACAAAATGGGTAATTTTGTGTGTCATCATTTGGGATATATATACTTTGTACATAAATTATTGGTTATTGTCTTATCCCTTTATATACCTGATTATAGGTGCATAGGTGTTTATACATTGTTACCACTAGCCTCCGAAGTATATCCACCTCTAGAAAAAATGCATACAAAATCAGAACAAATTATTCAGTTGATTTTAACATTAATTGGTTTTACATATTTGTGGGGACACTTTTATTGAAGGACAAATAAGAACATTTAAAAAGATTTAATTTCTATTTAAGAAAAGGATATCTTTACGCCTGAAATATTTTATTTACTTTAAATTGTTTTGTGATAGAGGCGTGTTTTTGGAAAACTAATATTTTTTTCCATTTTTATTTCTGGTAAAGTTAGACTGTACTCATTCCCCCTTATCACTTTATAAAAAGCTTAAAACCTTACCCCCAAATGAATATACTTGAATATATAAATTCTGAAATATATATACTTAGAGTTGCAAAGATCTTACTGAAAATACGATCAGAGGCACACAAATAGACATCCATATAAATAGAAGGTTTTGTCAATTATTTAGTTTTGTATTTACTACCAGCGGCTACGCCCCTAGCATCTAGGGGTAACCAAGGGCATAAACAAAATCCAAGACTGGAACTTTAAAAGTTGAAGCTTTTCTGACATAGAGGACTAAATCGGTTCAGCGGTTAGCTATATTTTAACTGACAACCTAAAAAACCTTACTTTTTTTTACATAATAGGATAATCTTTCAGAATTTTTATTCCTGTCATTAGCTTAAATTTTATTGTAAGGAATTCAATTAAAGGGACCACCAACTTAAAACATATAGACGATATAACAATTTAATTTAAAGACCTATTAATGTTATATGATATCCCGATCAGAGAGAGATGGGACAATGGGCTGTTTATTAAAATAGTCCCCCAAAGTTTTAGAATAACGCATTCTTATTCGTTGGCCTTACAAACTTAGGGATTTTAGTTAATTTTGATTAGTTGGTGTATTAAGCTGAGTGTCCACTAATTGTAATCTATAGTAATTTTGTGTATCATCATTTAAGATGTACATTAATTTATCAGCCATTGTCTTATCCTTTTAAGTTCCTGTATACCAATCTCATATACAAAAGTGATGATAGTCTGTCTGTATAAAATAAAGTATTAAGGTTTATCTGCCTGAAGCTAAAGATCTCATAAATGGCAGGACGATGAGGTTATGCTTTTCTGGGAACCTTTAGAAATGTCATGGGGGGATTTTTAAACTATATTCTGACACTTTCTCCTTGTCCTCTTATGGTCTAGGGGCAAATCGGTTTGTTTAATTTAAGATCTCACAAATGTCTTTACTAAGAAGACAATCTTCATTTTATTCATAACTTGACATATTTTAAGTCTTTTTATAAAAACGAAATAGGTATTAACCCTTAAATCTAAAGTAAGAAATTAAGCATAGAAAAAAGTCACAACATTAAATCAAATACTAAAAACATTTTCATGAGATTTCGTTTTTCTGGTAATTTTAAAAGCAATTGAGCCATTGATCTTTTAGCCCTTGGCCCTGGGACTGGGGATTCTAAAACAATTTCTTTGGGTACTTCAAATAATTGGCAGTATTATTTTAGGATTAAATGGGGTACTAATACCCCCCCTGCCCCCCTTACCATTTCCGTAAGTAGCGCAGTAAGCCTAACTAGAAATTTAAATAAAAATATATTATTAAGTTGTTTACTGGATGCTTATTAGTATAGGGAATCATCAAAAAAAATTAGCTGTCTTGTTTTAATAGGGGCAGAATAAATTATGTGTTACCAAAAATGTTTCATACGTACAGGCGGAAAATATAAATTATAGAGTAGCTTTGCTTCTAAGAGGTCCCAACTCAATATAACAAGAAATTTTCTAAATAATTTGTGTTGGTACTTGAAATAATTGGAACTGACCCAAACCTTGACTTCGCTTTTTGTTTTTAAGGAAAATTTATAAAATACAGTTTGTATTAACAACATTTGATTTGTAATTATTTGATTTTGATGTGATAATATTTAAGTTAAAAAAGAAAACAATTTACATTATAGAGATATTTTATTTAAAGTATTATTAGATTTTGAAAAGACATAATTTCAACAAAGTTTTGTTTTTTAAAAGCTGCACTCCAAAAATTCTAAACTCAAAAAATAAACAACAATAATAATCAAGGATGTCAACATCATTTAGAGCGAAAAATTCATGGACGGATAAACGAACAAAGTAAGTTTTAAAGCATATGGGTCAATAAAATGAACGCGAAAATAATTAGAAAATCAAGAAACCTTTACAGATATTTTTCTCTTGTAGCTTGTGTTAAACCAAAAATCAGCTTTCTATTTAAAATTGGAGCCGATGTATTGACACACAGACAAACAGACGGAAATTTTGTATTGTAGTGCAGCTGTGCTACCAAAAAGTCAATTTAACCCTTCAGTTTGTTTTTTCAAGTCTTTGATACACGGATTGTGAAAAGTTTATAATTGATCATTTTAGATAATTATTAAAATTTAAAACTATTTCAAAATTAGGTAAAAAATTGACAGTAATTCCCAATTGAAATGTGCTCCTCGCTTAAACCAAGCTTGTTGAGTAAAAGAACATAAATCTAAAATAAAAACAATTTTTCTCTTTAGATTTAACATTTGAACTAAAATAAATTAAGATATTTAGAGAGATAAAAAGGGTGAAATATTTTGAGGCTGAAAAACACGGGTTTTATCAGGTCATTTTACTAAATAAACGATAAAGATCATGTTGGAAAAAAGGTTGAATTTATAGCGTATCTAAATACTATATATCATTGAACTATAACAAGAATAAAATATTGTATAATAAGAAAAAAGTTGTACATAGAAAGCTAACAACTAAAAACTGCGCCCCTAGCATCTAGGGCTCTAGATTTGAAGGGGGAGGGACAGAGGAAAAAAGTATCCTTTGGCATGAATCTAAAAACCATCTCTTTACCTGTGCAGTGTGAAGCTTCCTTAATGATTTTTCAGTAGGGCTTAGAACCTGTTCTAATCAAGGGGATATTAATCGGTTTTGACACCATTCTGGAATAAGAGATATACATAATTTTAAAAACATTATAGAGTAGCTACGCTTCATATTACTAAGGAGAACAAAAGTCTAAACCCTTTTTCCTCTTCACTTATAATCTGTATAAAAAAATGTTTAGAAAGAAATTGAATCTAGCTTGTCATTTCTCAGGTTTAGATTTCTAGCTATGATATCTTTAATGGTGTTCATACATTGTATGTTGAAAAAAGGTATATAATATTTTTAGCCAAAAATGAGATTATGATATTATTATAAAAGAGGGTGCCATGTTTACCAGAAACATATTTCATACATGACTAAAAAGTATCAGAGACTTTTTACTCAGTGAATTTATCTTAGTAAAACCAGGGTTGTTTAAACGTGCCTTCGGCATCTTGGGGCTAACAAAACTGGCATTAATCTTATTAATGTACATTTTTATATTCGCAAAAAGCTGTTTATAATTCGATAAATAAATATCCAGCATGGCTTCGAAACTTATAATATAATCTAAATTAAAACCGTTTCTCAGCCATACTACAAAATCATGCATAGTATCATATTACAGACAATTATCCACACATATCAAAATCAAACTCATTAATGCCAGTTTTGTTAGCTTTGGCCTTTGACCCCTCGGGTCTAACAAAACTAGTTTTAATCTTATGATTTTAATTTTAACAAGCAGTTACTTTAATCTTTAAAAATTAATCTACTCTATATTAATACTAGCGGCTTCGCCCCTAGCCTCTAGGGACTTTGCCCCAAGAGGTGATAAAAAAAGACTAAGGCAAAATTCGAAAAAAGGACCAGGGAAATCTTCAGCAAAAAAAAGGACCAAGGAAATGTTCTGCAAAAAAAAGGACCAAGGAAATGTTCTGCAAACAAAAAGGACCAAGGAAATGTTCTGCATAAAAAAAATTGGGGGGGGAAATTTTTGTTTTTTGGGGGGTTGGGGGTGTCCCACCTCCCAAGAAAATAGCCTAAAACCACCACAGGACCAGTAGGTATATTACCTGAAGAGTAGAATCCGATCGTTTCAGTGGTTACCGAGATCTTAAGCTTCAGACGGACGGACGGACGGACAGACAGACATCAAGCTACTTTGTATTATAGATATGTTGTATTGTATACACGTCATAAAGTATCATATAGCTGTGCAGTAAACAAGGAAAGGCTTATACAAACTCTTAAATATCATATTAGGACAGGAATATGTATTCAGGATAAATAAGTCAAACAGTTCAACTCAGGGATAAGACAATGGCCGATAAATTGATGTACATCCCCGTTGATGATATACAAAACTACTCCTTCTGTAGATTACAATTAGTGGTTAAAACTTTTGGGCACTCAACTAAATAAACTGACCAATCAATTAAAGTCACCACAGATTTTAGGCCAACGAATAAGAAAGCGTTATTACAAAATTTTGTAATGAGCCCATTGTCCCCTTCCTCCCTAATTCTAACTACATACTTAAAATTTTGTCATAATAGAGAAATTAGAAATTATAATTACTGCCACTATGTCATGTGTGTGACAAAGAATGCTGTGACCAATATACAGGTGTATAAGTGGACTTCTATCAATTTGATAATTTAATATCATAAAACTTAACAAAAATTAAATTAGATATTATATTTCTTCTATTTTTATGAAAGTCTACCCCTTGCATGTGTATGTCCATGGACAAATTCTTAGGTATCATATACCCTAATATAAGATAACAAGGAGAGAGTTATTCATACGTGGCAGGAATAGAAGGTATAGGTGATGTTAATCAATCTTACTCTATGTGTTTAGTAATAGTTATTTTATTATAGACAGCTTCCAGCGGTATTAAAAATGCAAAATTATATGATTAATTCCAGTTTAATTAGTATTATTTTTATGATTTTTATCTTATTATTCATAGAAAATTGTCTATAATACGATAAATAATTTTTCCGCATGGCTCAGAAGCGGTTATAGTCCAGCAGATATTAATCGGTTTGGAAGCCATACTTGAAAATATTTTAAATCTATCCAGAAGCTTGCATGCAATTTTGCCAGAGAGTGAAATCATTTTACAGATTTAAGAATTTATTTTGCCATCTCTTTTAGAAAAAAGAAAAACTTAGAATCCCTGTTTAACTAAGATAAAATTCGAACGAAAGCATAAAATTCTTGTGATTATAAATAAATTAATCACTTTTCAAAAATTATATCAGCTTGACAAATTTGAAATTTTAAGGTCAATTTTATGGTAACATAATCTCATATATCAATTTAGTGATTTGTAATATTTAAGATAATTTCTGGAAAGTATGTGAAAGAAACATAAATATTACTCAACCCTAGGGTTAGGGGAGGGTGTCTATCCATCTTAAAAAACAACATGAGCTTTCCAACATCCAGTTAACCAATTCTTACTGTATTTAGCAGGGTTTATGTGGTATTCGGCAACTCTGGGCCATGCGGAAACCAAGATATTATAGTGATGCTACGCACCCAGCTAATTCTGTTATTCTACAATTGTAAAGCCACCTGCAAATATGTGAGATAACGGTATTGATTTCATCTCTCAGTTGTCCTGCAAGTGGAGGGAGGGGTGTGACCCCTCCCTCTCCCTTCTTAAGCACCGGAACCTTCCCCTTCAACCACCAAGTTATCAGCACCACCTCAGCCCTGAGGATAAAGGTTCTAAGCCTTCCTTCACCCGATAGATTCACCACCCACACAGACTGTTGTTGTCATAGTAATCATCAAACCTTCCCTTTTAGTACCCAGACCTACTACTCAACCCCTCTATTCTTATCTACCTATTGTGCTGTTCCATGGGCTATCCTGCCTCCCCCGGACAGGGATAGCCATCTACCTAACCATTGCAACTATCTATGTTTTACTTGTATGATTTACCTTTAACTATCTCTATTCCTAATCCATATGTATTTATATTATGTTGTACATCTTTAGTAAACCTTAGACCCTGAATAAAGGAACATCTGAATAGACTCTGTTTATTATTTAGTGATTGCTAGAGAAGCGTAGCTTCTCTATAATATATGTGTCCACGTCTGTTTGCACTGCCGTAGTCATTTGAACTCGGGTGTCTGCCATTTAACCTAGGCGGATACCACAACTTTTGGTGACAGCTGTGTGAGATTACGGCAAACCACAAGTGTAGAGCAGACGCGCAGCTGAGGCTAAGGTACTCCCAGCAGTGAAACTGGCAAAAATGACACAAGCAACCTGAATTACCCACCCTGGATAGCAAGGTCTAACTCTGTATCCGGCAGTTGTGGAAGCGAAACCTAGCGAAAGACCACTAAGTGTGGCGGAACCCGAGCTGCGGAGAGTAGCAAAATCGGACGAGAGACTGCGGAGAGCAGCGAAACTTGACGGAGAACCGCGAAAAGCGCCGACATCTAACGGAGGATTGGGCGCTCAAGGGCTGAAACAGGCCTGCGGACGGGCTGAAACAGTCCAAATAAGTGCAAACGGCTGAAAATAGGCCAACATTTACTGCAAGAGATAGCAGGATCCGAACCCGCGGCGCTGCAGGAAGGGACATTCCCTGCCGCCACCAACCGGATTCGGACACACGGCGCTGCAGGACGGGACATTCCCTGCCGCCGACTGGCTGAAACAAGCCAAATAGCTGCGAGCTGTGAGCGAAAATACGAGTGTAGTGTACCAAGCAGAAGAAAAACTACGTTAACTCCAAGTATCCTGAGAGGCTACAGCGCAGCCACCCATTGAGAAAAACAGATATTATATCAGATTTTATGGATTACCACCCTGGTGTGAAAGCTGAACAATAGATTTATGGGCAGGGCTTGGTAAACAAATTTGTTGTGTATTGTGATAAAGCCAAAAATAGAACCTAGATGTAAGGTAACAATGCATTGGTAAACAATCTGACCCCAAGCCTCCAGCACAACAAATACACCCCCTTACCCCAACGGAAGGGGAGGGGCCCACCATAAATTGAAGCAAATACAATTGAGGTGACATAACAATAAACCAAGGATTAAGGAAGAGGCACAATTACCTCACCACCCAGTCACTTCAAACCTGCAGCACCCCCCTCCCCATAGGGGGAAAGGACAGCTTTACCGCGTCCCCTCACGCACTCCCCCTTCTCCCCACACTTGGATAAGTCCGTCTACCGTGCGGAGACAGTGACCGGGAGAACGGAGCGCATTTCACCGGTTGCAAAGCGGAGCTCGGGACGCAACGAAAATTCAACGGAAAAAGGAGATAAAGCGGACCCATGAGAGAGCAGATTGAGGGATAGGTGCGTGTTTTACCTGTGTGCGCACTCTGACGGCGCGTAGGCGCGTTGCAAGAAAAGGGGATTTCACGCACACACACACACACAAGAGAGGAGCTAATCTATAGCATACAACAGAGATATTTTTTTAGAACAAAACTTGCAAGCTCCTCCCTCCCTATCTACAGTGTGATAAGGAAAACCAAATCAGTTCCTTAGACCAGCTCAGACCCTCAACATCTTCCTAGCTCTGCCAACCCTACTTCAAAGCTGAGTGGCTAGTGAACAAAATATATGTATATATAAATACATAAGTGTTAACAACTCAATACTAAGTTGTGCAGCAACCAAGTGATAAATAGTGTTGTTTTTTTTGTGGCATGGTTGCAAGTAAGTGAATATTAACCTCACCATACAACACTGGAGACTGATATGGAAACTTAATGAAAGTACGCCCACCCTGTGGAAATAGCCTGACTTGATGCCCCACACTGGGCAGTGGTGGTGTGTACCTTGACCATAGACCCTCATAGTTGTGAACTATATACAGAGGAAGCGTGCATTTTTTGGAGCAAGGAGGAAAGCCAGCTAGCTCTGAGGATATTCCTATACACGTATATATATGGGAGTGTAGCCATATATAGATAGCCTACATATCCATATATCTACTAGCGGATACGCTCCTAGAGACATCTATGGACACCTAACATGTTCCCTTTTATCTCTAAGCTAAGATCCGCTGGTTATCAAAGAAATTAAGAGCTATACTGGAAAGGAGAACAACTCAGGCTCAACAGTTAAACAAGCCGCTGGCACCAACAGACCAACCCCCTGCTAATTATCATGGGGACACTCCAGCCACCGAAAATCTTGAGCCAGGAGGACAGAGCCTACGGCTACGTGGACCACCACCCTAATTACACAGCTATAGTATCTATAATAGGGGTGAGCCGGCTCGAGCCTCTTTGCGGCGCGGCTACTCTACTCTGCTCCTATATCTACAAGATGAGAAATTGTCAGCCCCTAGCCCGACGTGCGGCAATATAAGACATTCCTGATTGGGCATTAACTGTGTGCCTAGGCATACTGCTGGCACTGTGGTGGACAGAAGCCTTCATTTGGATCATAACCACCAACATCTGTACACCACCACTCTCTGCTTCTTCATACAAGGTGCTGCTTCTGTTATTACTTGGGCCTACTGTGTTGAGTACAGTGAACATAAAACACATGCAAGGACACAGACCCCTGGTCCCTGAGATGCCCTTGTCTGGAAGGATGACTGAATGTCCGTTGCACAGCTCCTGTACAGTTGGTGCTCAACGCACGAGAAATGGAGATACTGGACTGGGGATTGTTGAACCTGTATGTGTCCTCCCTGAAGTGTTGAACGATGCGGCTGAGCCCAATGAGAAGATGACAAGCTTCAGAGACTTAGTGGCCAGCCCCAATATGGGCACTACCACCAGAACTGAGACTCCAAAGGGGCCCAGCCCTAGGGCCAGTACCACCTGTGTCTGGGGTGGAAAGGTCCTCCCTGGCGCTGGCCTCACCAACCTGGAGGATGGGGAGCTGTCCCAGGGGAATAGGCTCTTCACCCAGATGCCCGACGTGTACCTGGGGGTGGGGGAGCCGCCACCCAAGCCTCCCTGGGAGCCCCCAGGCATGGAACGACTGGGGACTGGCCTAAGGATGGAGAATGGTGACCTGCTGCAGTGGAAGGCCTTACCCAGCAAGGAGGGAGCAGGGTTGACCAGCAGCAGTGAGGCTGTTCCCCCACACTCCAAGACCAGATGCCTCTACTCTGTTGAACCACTGCACATGACCCAGCCAAGTCCCCCCATGATGCTGAAGATGGAGGCCCACCAGGATGCAGAGCTCCAGCTAGGGAAGTCAATAAGAAGGCCACCCCCTGCCAAAACCAGAATCACCACAGGGGCTCCCCACCAGCAGCTGACAGAGCCTGGCAGGGACGCAATACCAGCTGGCAACTCTGGCCTAACTCAGGTAGCTACCAACAGCCCGCTGGCAGTTCAGAACCCAGTTCAGGCTACCATCAGTATGGCATCCTCTGGGCCTTGCCGGTTCAACTGTGGGTACCTGTCCACACACTGGCCACAGATACCCCCCAGAGATCATAGCCCACCTTCCGACTGGCACCATCAACGGCCTTTGCTACCAACTACCTGGAGTAACTGGAGGCAGGATCCCTCATGTGGAGAAGCACCTGCAGAAGCTAAGGCCGAGGCTGGCCTCGCCACCCAGGAGAGGAGAGCCGCTGTTGTATGGAAGGGACCTGTGTGTATGGGGAGAAGGCTGAATGTAACCAAGGAGCCACCACAAGCAGCCCAGCACTGCCTGATCCCTAGTAGGGGAGACCCTGCTTGTCAGCTGGTGCCCCAACTGGAGGATGAGAGACCTGGCAGGTTGACACACCCTGTGGAAGCCGGACTGATGGGACCCAGCTGGACGAAGGAGAGCTGCTGCTTCAACGGCCACACAGCTGCCAAGTGTAGAACCGGTTGGGACCAGGCAGTGAAGAAACACCAGGCAGCCCAACAACCTGCATACAACCAGCCTGACACCCAGGTCTACCTGGAGGGAGATGCCCAGCCATCACCCCAACCAGCTGCCACCGCTGGGGCTGCGGCTACCCAGGAGTCTGTGTCCCAGGTTGGGACCATAGTGGCCAGGATCAACGTGCTGGGAGGAGCGGCTGAACCCAACCGGGTTGGCCTGGGCTTCAGCCTCAACCACATGGGACCGGAGTTCGTGCAGCCAACCAACATTGCGGAGCCAGAAGTCCTGCGGCCTCTGCCGTTCGGCCTCAACATGATGGTAACCGTCAGACCGCATCCCCCAAAGGAGGAGGCAACCCCTGTCACCCCCAGCGAGAGCTGAGGGGCGCTACCCAGCGCCACCGGGACGGTGTACGGGGAGGCCCTGGCGGCCGCCGAGCGGGAGAGGCAAGAGGCGCTAGCCAGCGAGTCTGAGTCGATGTATGGGACACCAACCGGCATCGCCACCTGGGAAGAACGAGAGGTGCTTCCCTGCACCACCAAGCTGATGTCTGGGGCGACAACCGTCGCCGCCACCTGTGAAGACTGGGGGGTGCTATCCAGCGCCCCACGCTGGTGCCTGGGGCGACAACCGTCGCCACCACCGAGAGACCTGGACCCCTGTGAAGACTGGGGGGTGCTATCCAGCGCCCCCACGCTGGTGCCTGGGGCGACAACCGTCGCCGCCACCGAGAGACCTGGACCCCGGAACGAGCCCGCAGCCCCAGAGGAAGGGGTGACACCCGTCACCCCCAGTCAGCCAGAGCCCCCAGCCAGCAGGGAGAGTCCAGCTGTCCCTCACCCTCAACTGCGTCCAGCTGTCTACCCCCCTCAACCAAGCCAGGGTAATTGTATTGCATTGGTGTACCAGGAAGTTTGTGCTGGGTCAAACTTGCCTGCGCCTCCTGCATCTGCCCCAGGAACCAGGATATCAGCCATTACCAGCCAACCTGAAGAAGCTTTGGCCGCTGCCTGGGGAGTAACTAAACTAGATGCATCAAGTGCCGAGCCTAACCATAGAAGTAGAGGATCCCCAACAATTATGCCTACCCAAGATGGAGACGATGTGCCTGGACACCTTCATGCTAGGGGAGGAAATCCGGGGCCTTGTGCCTCCGGTCCACCAGCAGCAGTGGCCGTGGATTGGTCTGTCCCCCAGCCAATTAGAGCGGAGCCAACCTTGCAGATCCAAGACAGCCTCCGGCACAGGGGATGTACTGTTACCTTCCCCTACCCTGCAGGTCTGACTGCCATGCACCGCTCTGCCAATGTCCAGGATGAGCCTGAGGGAGGCAACGTTCCTACAGTATGGCAACCACAACCTGCCCGCGTTGACAGAGACCCTGGAAGCAGAATGAACCTGACCAACCCCGAGGGCGAAGAAGCTGTGCCTGCATCCAGTAACCAGCCTGCCAGCAGTAAGGGGACCAACAAGATGGAGACCACCAGCCCAGTAGAGAAACCTGAAGAGATGTATACCCTGCGGCTGTTGGTCCAAGCCCCCTCATGTGCTGTGCCACCCCTGGAGGTTGCCAGGGTGGCCTCAGAAGTACACATCCAACGGCCAGAACCTCCAGCAGAACCAGCTACTCCAGCAGATATAGCAGATCCCGTTCGACCTGGGGAAGGCTGAAGTCTACCACCGTTCAGCAGCTGGTGTCCTGGCGGACCCATTCCACAAGGAAAACAAACTAAAGGCCTCAACCACTGTCGGAAGGCTGGCGGTGCAGACAACCCCTCCCAGCCTTCCGAGGGGAGAGTTGTGGTATTCGGCAACTCTGGGCCATGCGGAAACCAAGATATTATAGTGATGCTACGCACCCAGCTAATTCTGTTATTCTACAATTGTAAAGCCACCTGCAAATATGTGAGATAACGGTATTGATTTCATATCTCAGTTGTCCTGCAAGTGGAGGGAGGGGTGTGACCCCTCCCTCTCCCTTCTTAAGCACCGGAACCTTCCCCTTCAACCACCAAGTTATCAGCACCACCTCAGCCCTGAGGATAAAAGTTCTAAGCCTTCCTTCACCCGATAGATTCACCACCCACACAGACTGTTGTTGTCATAGTAATCATCAAACCTTCCCTTTTAGTACCCAGACCTACTACTCAACCCCTCTATTCTTATCTACCTATTGTGCTGTTCCATGGGCTATCCTGCCTCCCCCGGACAGGGATAGCCATCTACCTAACCATTGCAACTATCTATGTTTTACTTGTATGATTTACCTTTAACTATCTCTATTCCTAATCCATATGTATTTATATTATGTTGTACATCTTTAGTAAACCTTAGACCCTGAATAAAGGAACATCTGAATAGACTCTGTTTATTATTTAGTGATTGCTAGAGAAGCGTAGCTTCTCTATAATATATGTGTCCACGTCTGTTCGCACTGCCGTAGTCATTTGAACTCGGGTGTCTGCCATTTAACCTAGGCGGATACCACATTTACATTCATTTATGGCAAAAACTGAAAATGAACGATGTTTTTAACTGTATTTATCCTCCTGAATTAAGAGCACTAAAACCCCTACCTGTTTTTTAAAAATCAATAGGGATAGGGGAGTCTAACCCATCCTACTCATTTACAATACATTTCAAATACATTGCTGTTATCGACAATGCACTTCGATGGAAACCGCCCATCTTTACTTACTAGTTTGTCTGTATTATAAATCACTAACAGAACATCCATTCTGCCAACAGAATGTAATGTAGCAACTTATAGAGCTGCTTTGCTTTTAGCAATTGTTGTTAAGCGTTTACAGGTCACGACTAAGAGTTTTTTTTTAAATAAAGTATTTATATGAAACAGAACATGAACAAGCAATAGCAAAATATATATTTTTTATGTCAAATGTTTTATTATCCCTTTTTGGCTCACGTGAAGGAAACTAACCTACAAATTGTAGTGTTTTAAATGTCTTCACGTGAAGAAATCTTACCTAATAGAAAATTCTCCCACAGGATAGTCTACTTCACGTGAGCACCAATATTTCTTAAATTTACGCATAAAATTGGAATAAATTGTATAAATCTAGCTGTAACATATGAACACTCTTTTAAAAGATCCATGATTGTTGCTTTGTATTAAATGTTGTCTGCAAACTAGAATCACCCTTGTTTCAATTTGAAATTCAATATACCCTAAAAATAACAAATTAACACACATGTATTTTTTTTTGCAAAAATAAGTATTTTTTAATGAATCAAAAAAAACTTTATGTAGAATTATCATAGTTAAATGTCAATGGCTAAGCCAAGAATTATTTTTTTCAGCGAGCTATCTTTTTATGAAGATGTTTTGAGCTTGTACTTGAACTAAAAAATTGGTAAGTATAGATATAACCAAGACAACTACCAGGCCCCGTAGGTGGAGACCTTTTCGTCTGCTAGCAAATTACTTTCTGCTCTTATGTAGCGACTTGGCTGTGTTAATATTTCCGACGCTCTTGTCTGATATTCAAAAACTCAACTGAAGTCGGCGCAGTGTTCTCACCCCTTGGACATACAGTTATTTAACTCCTGCCCTCACTATTCTTTTACTTTAATCTTAAACTGGAAATTAAGAGATTGTAAAAATTTTATTTTAGATTTTTGTAATTAGTCCTATATTAAATAAATTGAAATGTTAAATAACTGAGCTGTGGTAAACCTAAATTTGAATGATGTTGAATAGATGAATATATTGTAATATGTAATTGCTAAACAAGTGTAAGATGAAGGGTAAATTCCCTCCAGTCATAAGAAAACCTCAAGATTCATTGTAGGGTGTGTTTACAAAGCAGCAACATAAAAAGAGCATAATTAAACAAAACCTAATTTTTTTATAAAAAAAGGACTGCCGATGGAACTAAGCAAAATCTTAACTTATTTTAGAAATGTAGTCGATGTGTATTTTATAGGAAAGCACCAAAGTGTTAAATAAGAGAAAAATTTGCATTTCGAACTAGAAATTTGGAGAACACAAACAAAGGTATTTGTTGAGTAGCTGTGCTCTTTATATTATTGGTTGTATTTTAAGACCATCTTTCCTTAATATGCAAATAAGTGTAATATGTGTCAGGCATCTAAAGGGATAAGACAATGGCCGATTTATTATTATATCCCCAATTATGATACACAAAATCACTTCTTCTGTAGATTACAATTAGTGGTTGAAAAGTTTGGACACTCAACCAAAAGAACCAACCAATCAAAGTCATTTAAAAGTTCCTAATGTTGATAAGCTAACGAATAAGAAAACGTTATTATAAAACTTTAAGGACTATGATAATAAAGAGCCCAATGTCCCCTCCCTCCCTGAATATGTGTGGTTGTAATTATAACATGCGACTAGTTCATTACAAACACATTCAAATTTAGATTATTTTAACCCATTAGTGACGAACCGGCTTTTATCGCCCGGTTCCAGAAAATGCCGAAAAAAACCGGTTCTCAGTTTCAGGATTGCATCATTCTCAGTATGAATCCCCCCTCTACTACCCTGGTTTTCATTTCACCCTGGAGCAGGCAGTTTTGTTTACTTCCGTTTGCCGGTATAGCTCAACAAAATTTGAAAACCAAGAAAAATGAGGTGATTTTAAAATACCCCTCCTAACTTTTTTGTTTATGAAGTAAAGTTAGTGATTTTTTTTGTGAAATTTAAAGTTTATTGGCAACTACATTCATTTGTAAATTCGTTTTATTCAAATTATTATGTTTTATATGGTTTTTGTATCGTTTTTTTACGTGCTATATAGGTCCGGCTCGGCGCAAGTAAAGATACCTGCTAGTTTTATCGCCCTGCTCGGCGCGAGTAAAGATACCCGTCCACATATAATATCAAAATTTTAAAACTTCTAGGGAACGGGCTTTTTTAACTGAAAAGGGTGGCACCTATAGCCAAAACACTAAATGTGATATAAATCGTTTTGTATCTTACTTGTAGCTCTATCAATTACATGAGGTTATGTAGTTTTCAATTGCGGATCGTATCGTAGTATTAGCTAGCTACTCTACAACTCACTTTGGACGTTCAAAAATTACATTTTTATTTTTTTGGGCCAAATAACCGGGTATTTAGGTCGAAAACGGGCTTTAATGCCGGTGGAAAGCACCAAAAAACGCCAAAAACGGTTACCAATGCTGAATGGTTTCTTTACTCGCGCCGAACCGGGTTTTCCTGCAACTTTCCTGTGCACGCCACTAGAGCAAAACAAAAAAATTTGGAATTCCGTTTTTACCATAACAAAGCTTCCCTGAAATTTTCAGCTCGATCGGTCCATAAAAGTGGCGCTCGGCACTAATGGGTTAATACAGGCCACAGTGGGGCAATGTCAGGCATAAAACTTGATTATTGATTTTTAATTCACTACAGACATAATATAATCGTTAGTTAAGGTATGTTTAGTTTTGAAAATCCCTGTAGGTCTCTAAAAATTTGACTTTGACTCATACAGTTTATTTTACTTTGTATAATCCTAAATAGAATAAACACAGTTTTTTTATTTACTCCAATGTGCAGGGTTACAATCTCCATGACTGTAATAGAAACACTTTCCGTTTATCTGTTAGTCTGACTGCTCTAGTTAATTCTAAAAATTTCTTTTTATTGGCGTATTTTAAAGTTTTAAACACAGATGATTTAAGTAATAGGTAGTATCAAAATAACTACCTTTATCTTTATTGACAAACTTTAACCTTGTTTAAAACAGTGGTTTTAAACAGAGTATTATTTTATTTATGACAAAAAGACAGAAGAACATACCCTAATTAAATAGTAGCTGTGCCTTCCTTTATTACAAATCAGTGAGTTTTTTTTGTTTAAACCGATTAAATTCTCCAATTTTGGGGGCTTCTCGTAGGTCCCAGAGGTTCAAAATTTTTATTTTATTTTAAAGCTTAAGTTTGGGGCTTTTTTCAATCTTCGAATAATTCTAATCGCCTAGATGCTAAAGGCACAGCCCTTCATACACTAAAATCAGAAAGTTAAAGATTTAACCTATTTTTTCTAGTTGTTATTCATTCATAAATGCTCTACTTTTATTCTAAGAAATACATTTAGATTTTCCCCCATTGATGAAGCAACGAGGCAACTTTATCTACAGGGATAAAGGTATCTAAAAATTAATATAAATATAATGAAAATAGAAAGATTTGCACATTTTTGCAAAGTGTTATTCTAAATTAGATGTAGACCAACAACTTCTAACGATGTTTAATAAAATACACATAGGATAAAATTCTGGAAGAGAGTACCATCAAGAGAAAATGCCCCTAGAAAAAAATCACTCCCTTCAAAAAAAATTTTTTAACTGAAATTAAAAGGGGGTTTAAGGTCCAATTTCTAGAGGCCTCTGTGTGCTTAGCTGCTAGTAAAATATAAAACAATTATAAAATATTAGACTTTAAATATTTTTTTATGATTACCTGCACTTTTTTCATGAAAATGAACCCCTTCCTCACCCTTTACCACCACAATTGTTTTAGATTAGACCATGTTCTCATAAACTTATTATTATGTAATAAAATTTATTTATTTGCTAAAGTTTGCCAATTGTTGTGAAAGTGAAAGACCGTACTATAGATATTAAAATAGCATTGAATGCTATTAATTGTAGGAACAGGGGTAATAAATGAAATATTGAAATGGCACAATGTATTCGCCCCTAACCTATTATCATTATTTACCCAGGAAAATAGTTAACATATTGGTATTGCTTCTGTATATTACAGGTGATAAGTTTTTTTTCAAAACAGACGGACAATCTAGACATTTATGACAATCTAAACTAAAATTCTGCAGTACTTGAATTACAGAATAATTTAGTAGAATATTTGTCATGAAGGTATTGTCTATGCTTCTTAGCCTTAGTGTATTCTAATGTTCCCCATTAATTGTCAAAATAGTGCCAACAGAATCCCATATAGGTAATTAGAGGGTGTAATTTATACAGTGTGGAATTTGAGGTAATTTATGTGTTCTAAAGCAGCTGATATTTTGTTAGTTTTATTTATAGAAGGATTTAACTACATATATACCTATTCAATGATATCAATAAGAAAAATGGCGCTTGTGGTATTACAGAAGTTATTCAAATAAAATTGACCCTAATATTAATCCTATTTTATTCATTAGGGTAAAAACAGATAGGCATACAGATCCATTCATAGAATACGAGCGAAACTTACTCAAAGTGTATCTCATATAGTTAATTACATGTACAAAAAATGCTTTTATTATTCACTAGTTTCACTACTAAAAAGAAGTAGGCTATATAAACTGCATAATTACATAGAAATCCACTCAGCCCCTCACTATTTCATATAAGAGCCAACTTTATACAATTGTAATAGTAAAATCATTTAAATGTATTCCTTTAATTAAAGAAAATTAAACTTTAAACAGTAAAGACTGTACTTGTAATATTTTTAAGATAAGACATGGACGATTAGAAAAAGAAAATAGTAAAACAAGAGGCGTGCACAAGATTTTGTTCCTGGGGGGGGAGGGGGGTTGTACTAGCTTTGGGGTTGTAATGCAGACAACAAGAGGAATGCTATTTTATTTTCGGGGGGTGGATCTCCCTTATATAATCAACATACTTAAAAGTCAAACAAGCTTGGCTTTTTTATTTTACACCCCCCCCCCCCTTCCCAATAATGTTTTAAAGGGTGTAGAGGGGAGATATCCACCCTCTTATTTTGCCAATATAAATATCAAATATATATTTTAAAGTCCCCTAAACCCTATTATTATTTAAAAACAGAGATACTAAATAACTTTTATTTGTTTTAAAGAATCTTTCCTACTAGCTTTCAATTTATATAATTATGGCTTAGCTTTTGGATGTATTAACTAATGGATATAGTTTTTAAAAACATGAAAACCTCCGACAAGATTAGTTTCAATTTACAGAACCTCTTTTTTTCTTTTTGACATTGTTTTATTTAAGAAATTTTTTTTTCTGTATTGATAACAACTTCAGTTTTTATCATACAATGAAGTGGAGGACAATTTGGAAATTGGATCTATTTATGGTTATTTATAATTTGAAAATATACTTGATCCATGTATTTGATATATCTTTTACAAATCTACAAAGAAGACATAAAAACGAGGACAACAATATTCATAACTCTTACAGCAAAGACGAGTAATAGTAGTTTCGGGATTAAATCAAACACACACACTTATAACTTTAGTTTCAGAAATTAAAATAAAAGAAGGGGGGGGGGGGGTACCTTTTCTGAATGTGGTTAATCTTTCCTTCCCATTAAGAACCAATTATGAAGCTTCCCTGATAATTGTGGACTTTAGTTTAGGATTCCTAATCTCAATGAACGCATACACAAAAGTAAAATTAGTATGAAATCAAAAGATCAAAGAAACCATCTGTCAAAAGAACCACATTTAGAATAGCATCGCTTAAAAACTGGAGTCAGTGCCATTTCTCTTTTTCCAAGTTGAAATAATTATGGGTCTAAAGTGAGGACCACCTAGGATGGTACGGCCAGGGGTATCTATAAATCTAAAACTCGGCTAGTTGGAGTTTGGTATGGACTATGAGTGGCTCAATGTTGACCAAAGCGACTAATGCGCTACTCGATTTTACAGATTTAAGCTTCCTATGTAATAATTTAAACTACAATTTTTCGTATAAAAAGGATAATAATCATATCTTGTTACACCTAAACAAAATTCCTTCATCCTCAAATTTATAAGAATTTGAAAAATATACTAACAATCTTATTATTAACAAGTATAAATACTAGTGTTACTACATTGAAAAATATGTCTTTTTGTATGACTTATTTAATAATAGTGTCTGTTAAAGAATATTAATTTCTTTAAAAGTTTGAGCTTTTTATTAAGAAACTTTCAAAAATTAACAAAAATCCATGAAAAAATAAAATCAAAGAGGCAAGGAGTAAAGATTATCCAAACCTCCTTAAATAAACTTGGACAATGGATATCCTTGGAGGCTTTAAAAACAAAAATCTATCTATCAACCCCACTATTGAAGCTATGTAACCCTTTTTAGGTAACACAAAAGCAGGTGGGGGGGGGGGGGGGAACTAACTTGGTTTGACTTTCAGATGGGAAAGAAAGAAATTGGTAAGGGTGGACGGAAAAACATTAAGAAATATATCACCCTAATTAATTGATTATCAATAGGTGATGATAACTAAAAGGTATGCCCAAATATGTTATTTTTTATACTATTATTTTGATATCCCTTATAATGTAATTTTTAGCTTTATTAGTAATCAATATTCGTGTGTTAATATTTTTTAGTTGTTTTATTGCCGTCTACTTGTTCTTTTGGCTTTGTTAAAACACAATCTTTGTCTGTCAACATTTTTGGATACCAACATTTTAACAACAAACTAAGACAGTGAAAATTTAATTTATATATAAGGCAAGCTAAAATTTGATTTATGAATTTATCATTACTTGGATCTTACACTAGATTATTGTGAAGCTTTTAGCTGTCTAAAACAACGATCCCCAACCCTTCCCTCCAATGTATAAACAAACTGACCAGTAAGTGATGTTTATCTTAGCAACCTACAATGACGACAATATCTCCCCTGTCATAATATCCAGAATTATTTTATCTCTATTATTATGAATGATTTAAATGTGTATTATCCAGAAGCATCTTCACAAGATATGTTACAAGTCTTCTTCAAATACTAACTAATTAAATCACTTATTAATTATAAATTTGAATGACAAAAGGAAAAATCAAATTAATCACTGAATAAATGTCCAAATCCATGAAACAACTAAAGGCTTTAGTCTAAAGCAACTTTTTTGGCTCAAAGTTTCATTGCAAATTATGTTATGGGGCTCTCACATGGTCGCATGGGTAAGTCAATTTAAATGCCCATTAAACACTTTTGAAAAGCAGAACTTTTCTTTAATTGGGGCGCTATGCATGTACAGTATCTAAACAATTAGGTACAACCGTACAATATTGCCTAATGCCATTTAGCTGTGAATTTACTCAAACTTAAAAGTTTATTTTGTATAAACAAGTACATAGATAGTGAACTTGTGTGTTAGTTAAGATCTCAAAAATATTAATTTATAGGAGGAAAGGATGCATCGACGTCCAAGGTTGAAGAAAAGGAGTGTTTATCTCCTCAAACTTTGAAATCCCTTCATTTTACCCTCTCAAAATTTTGAAAAATACATTAGACTATCTAAATGTTTATCTATTCAAAAGTCTAAAACCCTTCTTTTTACCCCCATCATAAAAAGCTTTGGCGTCCCTGAAAGGAAGTACCGTTATAACCACAGTTTTTTTTAAAGAGGTGGACACATTTGTACATTTGAGATATGTCTTTAATTAGGTTTTGCATAACCTTTAAAACAAATATTAGGCATCGTTCTGTTATGAATATTTTTATTCTTGTTATATTTTTTGTCGGTGTTTTCAGGCTCACTAATTGGATAAAGGAATTTCAAGTTGCAATAACAATTTAAAACTTTTAACTAGACACAAAGTTACGTTTTGCATTTTAAAACCTTTTTTGAGAAATAAAAGATAAAGAATAAATTATAATTGTTTTAAATAGATAGGCATTACAATATTAAAAGTATTTGCATCTCAAGTTTTAAATATGTTGTAGATGTTTTAACACTTAATTTTGACTTTAAGACATGCATTAGTATCATACTTACGATAAGGCACGAATATAAGAAAAAGTATATTCAAATTAATTATTCTTGTATATGGCAATTTTGCAATAAGATATATTTTTTTAAGGCTAATATGTTAAAGATTGATAGGAAACACTCAAGAACAATTTTCCTCGAAAACAAAGAAAACCAAGAATATGTAAAATATTATAGGTGTTCAATAATCTCTGCGAAATAATGTTAGATTAACAAACTGTTTTATAAATGTAAGAAGCACATACAAATTAGAAAGCGAGGGTAGGGTTAACTAAAGGTAATGAATTGTAGGGTAGATTAGTTTTAGTTCATTACCAAAACTGATTTTTTTTAACGTTAAAAATTTTTTAGCCAACATAAAGGATCACCAAACAATATGCAAACAAAGAAAATTTTGTGAGAATTATAAATCCAAATGTCTTGACCCTTCAAACACATGTCAACTTTGGAACCACTGTCGCTCATAACCATTAGCGTGAGTCAGATCACAAAGTGTAACTAAAATTTAAGTATAATGCTAATTGATTTTAAGATTAAGAGCTAAGCAATGTGACTTATGATACCCATACATTTCTGTAAAGTAAATGAATGTTATTATTTTTTTTAACATAATATTTTCCATGTTGGTTAAGTTTCACTTAGTTTTATGAATGGTTTTAGGATTTTCTATTCTAAATTGAAATCATTTCTGGCTATTATTAGAGCAGTGTGCAGTCACAAGTTAGGACATATTGATATAACTCATATATCTATCTATATTAACCTTTCTTGTGGATTTTGAATTTACCATGAATGAAATAAGATTAAATATAACACAAACAAATACACATTTTCTTGTAAATTTTGATACAGGGTGTACAAAAATATTTATATCCGACTTCATAATACTTATTCTGCATTTAACAATTTTGATTGATTTGAATAAGAAACATATTTTTTAACTTTCTTTCTAGAAATCTTATCATATTGATGAATTGAAGAAAATATTTCTCAATTTTAAAACATCCAAGAAGCTGATATATTTGGGTCCACAAAGACAGAAACACATACACTCTTAGAATCAAATTATTCTTGCAGATCACTCTTATTTAATCAGATAACATTTCTATTGGACACCATGTAAGAATTAATTTATGTTAACATCCTTTCACTAAAATAATACATTTATATAAAAACAAATATACACATATCCCGAGAAACATAGAATACAATTCTATTTAATTTCCATAATTAAAACAAAGAAAGTAAGGAAAGGAAAGGAAAAGAAGCAGAGATGTTCTCTGGAAGGTTGGAAAATAAATCTTTTTTGTTTACGAGATGATTAATAGGAAAATTATTTGTAAGCTTGGATCATGTCCAATGTACAACATAAAGCTTTTTTTAACTTTAGATTCTACTTACGTGCAAACTGCTGACAACATAGCCTAAATTAGAGTCTTGCAAAGTTATTAATTTGAAATAACCAATTAGGATCAATAACGCATACAAAGATGCAAATTTTTCTCTGTATATAATGTAAATAACCGTTAGCAGCCTACGAGTGCAAAGTTACCTTTTTTCGTTTTTCTGACTTCATTTGACACTCTTAATAACATGAGGGCTATTTTCTATCTATTTAAAGAATTAACCTTTAGTATAATATGAGAGGAGCAAGGGAAAGTTTGGAGAAAAATTCAAATTTGAATCAAGATAATCATAAAAATTAGTTGTTAATCAATTTGAAAATCATTCAAACATCACAGGTTAGCTAAACAAAATTAAAAGTTTGAGGAATAACCCATGAGGGCTATTTCATTAAGAAAAAGCAAAAAATACATAAATCACCCTGTTATATAAAGTAATAAGCTCTTTTTGTCTGTAGCGCAGAATCTCGCTAACCGCTAAACCGATATGGTTCTCACTTACAGTGAAGCTTCTTATAGGTCCTAACATTGTTTTAGGCTATTTTATTTTTAAATATAAGTCTGTTTATGGTTTAAGCTATTTTTCTGCCCTTCCGTATCCCTTCAAATAAAGAGCCCCTACATGTTTGTGTCTAAAGCTTAAGATTTCTACAACTAAAAATTCGATTGAGTTCTCCATTTTATGGAAGCTTTACAAGGTTGCCATAATTGTTTTAGGCTATTTATTTTTAGATTTAAGTCTTGGGATTGTAGGCTATTCGTTAAAATTCCCTTTCGAATATAAGGCCTTAGATGCTAGGGGCACCGTCGATACTTTAATAGAAACAGTTCCTCTAGACTGAGAAGAGAAACTATCTTTCCTTGAATACTTTTTTCACATTTCTTAAGAAATGAATTTGGCACGTTCCCTCTCATCATATTAATAGTTAGCATCTAAATTGATATTAAAAATACATCTACTCTAGTCCAGAGCTTGTCAGTAAATTCATATGTATTTTTGGATGAGCTACTTGAAATCTCAAATATTTATACCCCAGAGAAAATATTTCTGTTTAATAAAAAAACTAGTTTGAATAAAAAGATTACACAATGATCATCTCAAAAGCAAGGTACATGGACAGCGGACATGTACAAATAGCTGAAAAAAACACATTGAAATTAAAGATTAACAAAATTAGAAACTTTTTCTACACAATAAAGTATACTTTAATTTTCATGGATCTTAAGGGATAAGACAATGGCCAATAAATCGATTTACATCCCCAATGATAATACATAGGAATTAGTGGTTAAAACGTTTGGACACACAAATTAATGAACCAACCTATTAAAGTTCACTGAAAGTCCCCTAAGTAGTTAAGCCAAAGAATACGAAAAAGTTATCATAATACTTTGGGGACTTTGGGTAATAAACAAACATCCTAATGTCCACTTCCTACCTGGTTTATTTTAATAATTGTCCATATCTCTGCTATGATGAAAAGTTGTAATATTAAACTTGGAACATAATTCAATTCTATTCAATTAATTTTCAGGGGGAAACCAACCTTCCATGGTTAATAGAGCAATTTTAGAGTGTTACATGTAGAAATTTTATTTCTCTGAGGCGGGAATTTTGGATGACCCAGATAAAAGCCAAAAAGTAAACTATGATGGTCCCCAAAGATTGATATAAAAACTTGGGGACTATCATTAAATCTTGATAAGGTTATTGAAACCAACTGTGTCCTTACTATTCAACTAATAATTATTATCTTCATAAGGGGAATGTTTATCATAAATGGGTGCATAAATCAATGCATTGTCCTTTGTCTTATGATACTTAGTCAGTGGCTAGAGACACACAGGGATCTAAAGGGATAAGACAATGGCCGATAAATTGATGTACAATTACATCCCCATTGAAGATACACAAAATTATCCCTTAAATAAATTACATTTAGTGGTTAAAACGTTTGGACACTCAACTTAAAGACAATTAAATAAAAGTCTCCTTAGTTGTTAAACCAACGAATGACAAACGTTATTATATAACTTTAGGGACTAGTGTAATAAACAGCCTAAGGTCCCCTCCCGCCCTGGAAATAAAACAACGTGTCAAACTCTAATTCATGTCTATTGTAAATACAAGAGAAGAAAGGGGGATGAAATATAATTGTGATAGAAATAAAACCTTTTTGGGGTTAAGAGCCAAGATAATGTTGGATATTTCTAAAAATATATACATGGAATTTCAGAAAATTTGGTCAGATATTTCTGCCTACCAAGTACACAATCAAAGGAAACCTATTTAGGTATGATTATCTATAGCAACTTAAGCAGGAAGGGTGGGGACATTGGACTGTTTATTACACTAGTTTCCAAAGTTTAATTATAACGTTTTCTTTATCGTTTGCTTAACAACTGTTGGGACTTGATTGTTTGGTTCAGAAAGTTGAGTGTCCAAACGATTCAATAGTAATCTATAGAAGGGGTTCTTATGTGTATCATCATAAGGGTGTACATCTATTTATCGACCATTATCAAATCCCTTTAGATCACTGTGTTATAACTATCTACAAAATATACATTATCCTATAACTTAAATAGCTCTTTATTAAAAAGAGATTTTATATCAGAACAAGTATACTTTTATATATTTAGTTTACCATACTATTAGACATTTTTGTTTTTCATTGGCTGAAAAGTTGACGACAAAATAGTTTACATTCAGATGATATATCCCTGTAAACGAATATGCAAATCTATTTCCTGAAATATATGATTATGATTCGCTGAGAACCTGAAAATGAAATAAAGTTTGGAATAATGTCCAATTTATATTTCATAGCTGTCTACATGATTTCGCTAAATTTGATATGTTGAACATCTTTTTCAAAATCCCTTCTTTTTCTTTTGCACCCCTCACTATTAGTTTAAAAACCTAATATATAAAAGACAAACCACAACAAAAAAGGAAAGCAGCATTTAGCTTATCTCTTCCTAAGATCCTTTTTTTCCTATTTTTGTGTTTATTGATGAATTTTATTATAAGGTAAGTTGATTAATTTAAATTAAATGAGCTAACAAAAAAATAGTACTGTGATTATAGGCTATGAATAAACTTTAGTCTTTTTTTCATCAAATTACTAGGTGCATTATTAATTATGTACTAACGGCCATTTTATTCTCTTGGAAGGGTGATGTTACTCCCTAAAAGTTTTCAAAAGCCTTCCCATAATCTAAATACTGCTACACTGAAAAGAACAATCATAAAGGTTCATCATCGGTCAGCGAGGTCCTTCGGTACACACAGGCAGACTTACAGATGGAAATTCCGTTGCTAAAAAACATTATAATAAATTTGAAAACTAAAAAAGAGTATATGGCTTGAGTTAACGGACAATCAAAAAAATAGTCAAAATATAGAATGGCAATCATTTCAAAACTTCTGGAATATGAATCAGTTGGAATATAAATAAATCCAAAATGAACACAAAGGATATTGACTATCATTTTTGCCTACATCATAGAAATATAAAGGGGGATTATATTTGTTGGTTCTATGCAGGGATCTAAAGGGATAAGGCAATAACAGATGAATTGATGTACACCCCCAAAATTACCCCTTCTGTAGATTACAATTAGTAGTTAAAAAAACATTTGGACACTCAACTTAAAGAACCAATCAATCCAATTCAGTCCGCAAAGTTGTTGAGACAACGAATAAGAAAACTTTATTTAAAATTTACTGGTGCAATAAACAGCCCAATGTCCCCTCCCTCCCTGGTTTCATGTATATCTGAACAAGGGAATAGAGAACAATAAAAAAGAATTGTTGGGATAATTTGATTTTGAGAATATTTATCTTTATAGGTTTTTATTAAATATGAAAAAGACATTATATACATAAGTAAAAATATGATTTTCTTTGGTTAAATGAGAAAATAATATGCCCCTAAAAGTACCCACAGGCATGGTTTGATATTTCAATTCAGTTTACACTGCAGGGTAATCATCGATCAAAAAGTTATCCTTAGGTCAATTTTCACATCAACTATGATAATATTAAATGACTATCGGCTTCGCCCCTCCCCTCTTTTGATTTTAGTTTCAAAATTAAAAATGAAAAATAATTGGAATAGGTAATTTTATTTAAGGGGTGATTTCTCTTGGAAGGGTTGTGGTACCATCCCCAAGAATAGTTATAAACCTACCCAAGGCCTATGAAAAGCTACATTGTAAAGGAGAACCATATCTGTTGAGCGATTAGCGAAATCTTTTGGTGTGCATAGACACACATAGACATTCTGTTACTTTTATGAAAGAAAAAACAGATTAAAACCAAGATATAATACTGGTAAAAATCACGAAACCTAGCGGATTTGAAAGTTTATTTCCCTGTATCTTTTAGTCATGGTACAACATTTTTTTTAGTTCGTCGTTTTTTTCTTCAAAAAGAATGAAAAATAAGAGAGAGAGAGAGATAAAAAACATACAGACTAACGTTCTAACTCTTTTGTAATGAGGAATCCATAAAAATTTAAAATGATATGAGAGGTTGAGGGTATCTTAAGAATTTTAAATATGTTATTTTCTTTTACTGTGATATTATGTGAACACCTTTATCAATTATTATATGTTATCCTATATGTGTTGCATCATAGGTATGTTTGTCATGAAGACGGTTCATGCTTGGAAAGCTAGAGAGCTGTCCAAGAATGAATGTCTACATCTATAAATATAGCTAGATGCCCTGTCTAAAGTTAGTTCTGTTTTGTCTCTGATGTTGCTTGCTTATGCGCAATATCAGTAGGACATAGGAGGTCTAACCAAAGACAGGTTAGTGATCATGTATTCAATATTTACATATATCTGTATTGTCTTGCCTATTGTGTAATATAATACTACTGCACCAACAAGGTGATTTTATTGATTACCTTAGTAGCCAAGCTACACTACAAGTATTACTAGTCTGCAGTCATAGACCGAGGGGCGAATCTTCTCATTACAATATAAAGATAATAATAGTATGTTATAACTTTCAAACCTAAAAATGTTTTTTTTTCAGATGAAGCGAAAACCAAAAATTATGTAATTATATTAACGTGGAATATCTTAATGTATTTATATCATAAAATTCCACAAATATTAATAGTTTATTTCACATTTTTTGTATTTGTACTATTTTAAAATCAAACAATTAACTGAATTTTGAAAGATATTGTAGATTACAAGCGATTTATCGTCTGTCCTCTACCTTCCGGGTAAACCAATAGTAAATAAATTACTAATTAAAAAACCCAACAATCAATGACTTGAAAATTATTATCAATACTTTATTGCTCGTAACTTAACCACAAGGACAGGAGTTAATTATTATAGCTATGTTTATCAGGGATCTAAAGGGATAAGAAAATGGACGATAAAATAATGCACATCCCCATTGATGATACACAAAATAACCCCTTTTGTGGATTTTAATTAGTGGTTGAAACCTTTGGACAGTCAACTGAATAAACCAACCATGCAATTAAAATTTAAAACAAGTTCAAAAGATTGTTAAGCCAACGATTAAGAAAACGTTATTATAAGACTTTGTGAACTAGTGTAATAAACAGCCAAATGTCCCCTCATTCCCTGGATGTTCATACAAAATTGACAACAATAATTTTAGCAACAAGTAATGAAGCAGGAATTGAAAAAGAGGAGCTCACATTTAAAAGGAGAAGAATTTTCAAGTATTCTAAAAATGGGAAGAGTTATCCCAATTACAGGTTCCTGGACAAACGCAGGAGTGACAAACGACGGAGTGGACAAACACAGGAGTTTTAAAATATTGAGTATTTCTATGCAGATTATATTAGGTTAAAGTATGAAAACATAAATAAGTCTCCCACAGTGAAGATATTTAAAAAAAAACCTGTAAGATGATCTAAAATAGGTTAGATTAAATAAAGTGTCCACTCCGGCGTTTGTCCACTCTCTAGCCGTTTGCAAGTTATATGTATCTTTTAAATATCAGCCAATTAGGAAATTTTATTTCCATATAACAATACACTCTAAAATTAACTACAAAAGCAAAGCCGTTTGCTTGATCTTAAAGGACAGATACCCAACATTATTATAATTATTGTACAAACAGCCCATGAAGAAATTTTCCTCCCACACAACATTACATTAATGTGTTGTACAATTAAACGAAGGAGGTGGGCGTCTAATCAACAAAAGCTTTCTGACTTCACGGGTAGAGATAAGAATAATAAAAATAAATGTACTGTATACGGTAACAAGTATTGTGATGACTTTTATTCAGGGAGGTGACCATGGACTGTAGATTATTTTGATGCCCAAAGTTCTTCAATTATTTTTTTCTTATTTTTTTACTTAAAAACTGGCTGGGGAGTCTTTCTAAGTTTTGATTGATTAGTCTAAACTTGAATCTTGCTTTTCCACCATTAATTTCCATCTAGAGAAGGGGTAGTTTTGTTTATCATAAATTATAGAAACTTATCGTCCATTGTTTAAAAATATCAACACAAGCAGTTCACAATGGAAAAGAGATCAAATGAAATATTCTAAAATTTTAGCATAAGCTTGTCCATGTCCCAGCATTTCTTGCAGATTTTCTCTGTTTTGTTTCAAAGATTTTAGCTGCGAAAATAATTAGGAGTTTTTACTATACAGCTAAAATGTCAGGTTAGAAAAGGTTGATTAACAATGCTTTCCAGAATAAATATTTTTTTTATAGAAGAAGATCTCAAAAACAGCTGCATCGGTAGGTACATAAGTTTTAAAGGTGAATATTATTGATGTTGGCCAGTTTATAGGCACTTTGTAAATTAGCTCTTTTGCTTTCTTTGTTTTGAATTTTTGTTGAAACATCCACTTAGTATATTTTCATTATTTTGTTTCGCAGATTTTTTTTGCAAAGTTTTATTTGAAAATTAGAAGTGCAATTTAATTTACTATTTGCATTTCACCCTTATTTGTTGAATAATTAACGAGCAAATTAAAATGCATCTTTTTATAAAGGGTCATAATCAAAAAGATGAAATATTTAAAAAATACCATACTATTTACCAAAAATACATAAACTGAAATAATAGAATTATCTACACAAGCTGAAACCAATTAATTCTTGTACTATTTATCTATTTATTACTAAATATTGTTTAGCTACCATATTTTACATTACTTGCCCTGCCCCTAGCCTCTAGAGGCTCTGTATTGAATCGATTTAAAAAGCATAAAACCACTCCATTACTCCAATACTTCAATCTAAAATAATATTATAGTCTAAGAACATTTAAAACGCTACCCTTAAAAAAAGAACTCAATCAGTTCAGAATTTATCCTAATCTTAAGCTACAGACAAAAATATCTTGGTACTTTATGTAATGAGAATGTATCAGTTGCATCGATAATATGATTAGAAATGTTAAATCAGAACATAAAATTTTTATGAACAGATAGTTAATTCAAGTATGAACAATAAAAGTATCTGATTTAGTAAACCTATAAGCATTGTATATTTATAAATACCTATGAAGGATAATTCCTTAAAAACTGGAAAATTTCAACTGAAATTTTTTCCCGGTAGCGCATCAAAACCGATAAGTATCCGCTGGATTAAATCCGGTTCTCAGTCATACTGAAAAAATATGTATAGCATTGTATTACATTTTTCAAAAATTTCAACGGATATTAAAATCAAAATTATGAAATTATTACCAGTTGACCAACAAACCTGATTTTAATCTTGTAACATTTCATTTTAATATCCACGGAAAGCTGTCTATAATACATTATACGATGCGATAAATACGTATTATAAAATTTTCGAAAGTTTTTTTTATAAATTGAAAGATGATCATAAAATAAAAATTTATAGTTAACAATTGTGGCTCAATGATTAAGTTTCGGGTACATAACCAAATAAACTCAATTCCCATAAAAACATAACCTTTGATTGGAAAATCCTTTAAGATATTTTCTTTAACCAGATGTGTGTTTAAGTTTATAGTTTCGAAATCATTTAATTAAGTCTACAGGGACTTCATTATGCTTATCAATTTCCACACAATACTGTATAAAATATATAAATAGCAAAGATAAAAAACTAATCAACATAAAATTTATTTATTCTCAATATTCTAATAAAGACAACAAAAATATCAAATTAGGTTAATATAATAGCCGAAGTAACGTATATCTTTATTAGAAAGTAATTAGTGTCTTATATTAATCAATGTTTTGCTGTACTATCAATTAACTTTTGGTGGTTTTACAAGAAAACCTTGTTTATCAAAAGCAAAAAGAGTTTAAATATTGAAAGAATTAACAACTTTATCTTTTAATTTTAACTCATTTTATTCATTGGCTTTTTTACAAATCAATAGACTATAGAGTGGTAGGATTTAAGTTTTTTCCATGAATCTATTTTTATGCATGCTAGGGCGACGTTAATATTAAGCTTAATCCAAACATTAAGCCTTTAGAACAATAGTAATGCTGTATTTTATACTAGCAGTTACACCCCTAGAGGCCTATAGGCGCTATTGAATTAAGGGGGTGAGAAGTCGCCCCTCCATTTCAATTAAAGTTTTAAAATGAAAAACTAATTTCGGGTGATCATTTTTCTAGGGTACCCTTTCTCAAAACATTTCCTGTATATAACTATGAGAAGCAACATTGTAATGTAGAACCATATCCAGACATCCTGATACTTTGTGTAAGGATAGAGCAGCTACCCATTTTTTAAAGAGAAAGTATAACATGTTGCAAAAAGCTTTAAACTAATCTATTTCTAATATAATATTAATATGAAATTATTATAGCCCCAAGTTATGAAATTTTGCTACTAATTTGAAGAAAATCTCTCAATATGAAATTAGTTTTTAATTTGTAATTGATATTGGGGTCATCCTCCGGGATGTAGAGATAGGCTAATGGCTGAAATCAATATCAGTCATCATAAAAAGCCGTTTAATAGAATTTTTAGCATTAAGTAAAAGAATACAGGGGACACCAGCAATATTAACTCTGTTCACGGGTTGGGGACCCTGTGACAACTTTTAATTTGACCTTTGAATATCAGCCAATAGCGTCGCTAATATTAACACAATTAATAGCTTTATTTTTTGCTTCCATTCACCATCCCTTTAAATTTTGGTATTATTAGTGTTTTTGAAACATCGTTATTCTAAATTAACAGCAAAATAAATTTGTATTTTGTATGTTAATTTGTTTATTAGTTATTTCGTCGTTGTACTTCACATACAAATCAAATAAGATTAAAAAGAGAATGAAAGATTCAATGTGTAATGTATTACAATGGGAAAATTAAGATTTAATTAGAGAAATAGATTAAATTTATGTTGGCTAATATTAGGGTTGGGCCGGATACTTTTTTGGCCGGATACCGGATATCCGTCTGATTTCAAATGCCGGATATCCGGTAACCGGCCGGATATCCGGCCAACGCCGGATATCCGGCAAATATCCGGTTTTCCGGCCAAATTACCGGATATCCGGCCGGATAACCGGCCAAATTACCAGATATTTAAGTAGTAAAAAAAAATTTCTTCAGAAATCTTATATAAATTTACATAAAGTTAAACTTATTTAGAAAAAATGTTCTTCTAGCTTCAATAATAAGAAAATTATAGCCATTTAAGATTTTAAAAAGCAGAGATTTTTGGTGTAAAGTATAAAAAATTATAGAGCCGGATATCCGGCCGGATAGTTTCAATATCCGGTATCCGGCCGGATATTTAAAATGGCCGGATATCCGGCCGGATATCCGGCCACACCCAACCCTAGCTAATATATTAATTCATTGTATTGATGGAACTCTAGATTAAGACATATAAAACCCAATATGTTGTCCTTCCAATAGTTATAATCTTTGCAATCAAAATCAAATCAAAATTAGGTTTCCTCATATATCTATCAGGAAAAACTAATTTTGCTGTATCATGATTTTATAAAAAGTTTTAAAAATCTGTTGTTATTTCATTTTTTATCTTTAATTCTCTAAAATAGTAAAGTTAAAATTTCTATCAGCAAAATTAAACTTATCACGGCTGGACCCTCAGATGTCAAAACTTTATTTTAGTGTTTGGCCAAAATGACTTAGCAATTGTATCTGTAAGTACGTCTAATAACACCCTTTGCTATTTTTAAAATCCTAGAAAATTTTTTTTGCAAGAAAATTGCATAAATTCGCAACCTTTTTTAGAACCACTACATAACTCGAGTTTTAAAACTTTTTATATAAAATCCTTTTACAAAAAATATCAATAATTACTTAAAATTAAACCTGAAAGAAACAAAATCTCATTACACGTGTTAATTTGCATGTTTTAGGTCTTTTTTTGAGGAAAGTATAACTTCCACATTTTTGACAATAATATATTTTTTTAACATTTCAAAGTAAAATATAATAAAACTTAAACGATTTTTCTTGAATTATCAGTTGAAAATTTCATCAAACATGCAATTTAAGTGATGAAAATTTAATAAAATCATTTTTTGAATGTTTAGAATTACCAATTTTCTACATTTAAAACAAAATGTTAACAAAATTTTAAAACATTATAATATATAACTTTAAAAATCAATAACATTTTATAAAATGATGTTTTAAAAAATAAATCATTAAAAGGTATTAAAATGCATTTTAAGTTGCTTAAAATTAAAACGAGAATATCTTTTTACACTTTATTCTTTGTAATAGAAATTAATCGTCATTTGTTGAAAATGAAACATTTAATAAACTAATTGAATCTTTTTGTGACCATGTTTAAACTTTTTAATTTTTACACTAAGGTGTTTTTTAATGAAAATCTTTGTTGAATTCTCTTTTGCGACAAAAAAAGAAAGGGAATTTTTTACTATTTCTAGGTTATCTTATGTAATTTAAACTATATAATATGAAATAATTTTTAATTGTCTTTCTTTTGAGCCACAAAACACTGTAAAATGTAACATATATGCTAAAATAACAATTTTTTTAATGAATATTATAATATCCTTATATGACATTGCGTCAGAGCTTATTCTTTAGATCATATGTTCATGAAAAGTAGTCATAAACTTGGAGGGTTGCGCTATTTATTAGAATATTAAATAAACTTGAATGGTAAAAATATAAGCATAGCCTTTGTCAATTCAAATGCTTTAGGTATATTATTCGGAAAGTTAGTTAAAAAAGAGAGAATTTGCTGTGTATACTGTTAAAAGACTTTCAAAAATGTAAATTACAAAGCAATCCTAAAAGATCGGGTCGTAGGCGAGTCTTAGTCGGGGGTTTTCTGATAGCAAATATTGCGTTATTGGTATACAATGTAAAAAAAAAACATTTTTAAGAAATTCTTTAAATAAAACCCAACGTGTATTGGCAGTACAAACATCTTAATGCTAGCAGACATATGTTTATCAACATTTGCAGAAAACTATTTCCACAAGAAAAATTATTCAGGTTTCTACTTCACAATTTTAAATATTTCTTTCTGATAAAATGTTTGACATATATCGTATAATCATTTACCAAAAAAAATATTTTGATAATTTAGATTTCAGAGAAGATTAATCCTTTCAAAAAACTAAGACGACATTTTGCATCTTCTGTCATGACATTTTAGAAAAAAATATAAAAAAACAAAATTTAGTATGAAAACTATTTTCATCGATTTTTCTGAAGGTATTATCGTATTCTGTGGCTTTGTTATTATCATTTGCTTATTTCGAAAGTGCCAAACATTGTACCCTAACTTATTCATTTAATAAAAAACTAACCGTGTTATAGGTATAAAACACATATATCCTATTATATAAAGTAGTAAGTTTTTTTGAAAGATTTTAATGAATAGATTGAGTTCTTTACTTGAGGAAAGCCTTACATATGTCTAAAGTTGGTTTTAGTCTATTTTATAGCCCCTAGCCACCCCTAAAAATACAGGCTTTAAGATTTAAGGTGCGTTACAAGAACTTCTTCTAGAAAGAAACAACATTTCTCATATAAAGCTATTTCTAAAATAAAATCGTAACAATAATAGATATAATAACCAAAATTTAACAAATGCTTACATTTATCGTCATTTAAATGCTCTTCATACCAGGGCTCTGCTGCCGCGCGTCAGCATTCTTTAAGCCTAAAGGAAATCAACTAAACCCAAATTTGACAATCCCCGTTTTCAAAAAAAAAATTTTAGCCTTAAAACAGATTCAAATTAGAGGCTTAGTCGCAGCTGCCGAGCCCTGATTAATACCAACAAATCTCCAGCAATCATATAAATTTTGGTTTTATATGATTTTAATGACAAGGAAGAGAGTAATGAAAGCCACGGCCGGACGGAAATCAACGTTTTTCTACCATATATGTACATACATACAACAACAAAATAAACTTTTTAGGGCTGTAGTGTTTTCATCGTTTAGTAATAAATTTTAACAATTAAAAAAACTATTTAAGACATAATAACATTTCATGTTTTTTTAAACTAGATATAATAGAAATAATAGATTGATCATTTGACCAAAAAAATCGTCAAACTTAAAAAGGGATTTATCTAGCAGACAAATTTTTCGAGGATAACATTTCTAAAAAGCTATCTGTATCCTAAGAAATCAAATTATTTTAAGAGAGTATATCTCTTGATTATCTTTATCAGAAGAATATAACAAACAAAAATTAAGACAATAAGGTTTAGGAGATACTATTTAATTGGTGGTTTCTTGGCAACACTTCTTATTGGATGTTGGGTAGTTTAAGCAATCATTTTTACATCTAAATCATATCATCATACTTAGGATATGGTGCAGTTTTCTGCAAACCAAAGATTGTGTGTTGGCTTAGGCACCCTAGAGGGATAAAAAAGAAGACATATTCTTTTTAGATTTTGTATATTAGTTATGATAACTTTTTATTTATTAAGTCTTAATAAACCCTAAACATTATGCGTCAAAATACTTGATCTTAGATTACTTTTGATTATTTAAAAAATACATTTAACTAAAAGTATAATTTTGAATTAAACGGTGTTTTCCAATTTGCTTTAGATTTTTCAATTTAATGCGAAAATAATTAGTTAAGTTGTAATTTATTTTTTATTAAGAAAAAATATTTGAGACAATATGATTTTTTTAACACAGAAATTTAAAGATTGTAATAGATAAAATAAGCAATGTGAAACATCCGTTTTTTGGCGGTTCTGTCTCACGATCAGGTTCCAATAAGAAAAAAAACCTTGCCTACGGATCCACATCGTTTTCAGAAATATGCCGCCGTTTTTTGGAACAGATCTAAAAGTTACGAACAAAAAAACCTATTCTACATTTCATTAAATAATCACAGAACCTTTAATTTAAAACAAACATAAAAAGTCTTCATATCATAGACATCCAAGGGGGAGGGGTAATGGGGCGATTACCCCCCCCCCCCAAACGATTTTGGGGGTGCAAAATTTTTTCATTTTACCCCCCCCCCCCCATATAAGATTTACCCCTACCTTGGGGGTGCCGTAGGCACCCCCAACCATTTAGGAGGGGGTATTTAAATACCCCCCCCAAAATAAAAAATCTGATAAAAAAAAATTTTTGCGCGCTTCGCGCGCATTTTTAATACTAAGTATTTAATCAAATTTAAATTACCCCCCCCCCCAAGCAAATTTTACCCCCGGGGTAAAAATTTTGGGGGGGGTAAAAAAAATTTGCGGCAAGCTTCGCGCGCCATTTTACCCCCCCCCAAAAAACGAATTACCCCCCCCCCCCTTAAAAAAATTTTACCCCCCCCAAAAAAAAGCTTGGACGTCTATGCTTCATATGTATCAATTTTGTTCTTTTGGAATAGATAAAAAGAGAAAAAAAAAACACATATTAAAATTTGAAATTATTGGAATGAAATGGGTCAAAAGTTATATTCCCTGTGACAAAATTTTCATGAATAACCTATCAGATGGAAAATTTAAAATGAATTGGGAAAATTAAAAAGAACAATCATGTTCAAAGGTAGCTCGGCTTAAACACGCTAACATAATCTTAATCATAACATTAGAGTTATAGCAAGTCAAAGAACCTGTTGATAAAAACTATAATCAAGCAGAATTCAAAATTATTGACTTTTGTATTGAAGCTAATATCACAAAATCTAAAAATATTAAATCTTTTTAATACATATATATATGCAATGAACATATATGCATTGGGAGAACGAACAAAAAAGTTCATTTAAGAGTAGCTGCAATACTAAAAAGTAAATTTATGAATGAACATTGCACAATTGACGGGAGCGTTTATGGAATTTGAAACTTTTTTTTTCTTTTTTCCGACGAACAACTAATTTAGGTTAGGTTAGGTTTTAGGCTAGGGAGCCGAGCGCTGCGGCTAGGCAGGCAAGGGGGCCGAGAGGGGTAACATCTGAAATATTCTAATCTACATTTCATGAATAAATGTTATTATTCCTGTGTTACCATTTACTGTTATCAAAATTTTGTAACATAAAGGCATGAATGCGGTGTAGCCAACAAGCGAAATAAATCTAAAATAATAATTGGATTGCACGTAAAAAGGTCCTTAATTCTAATAAGTGTTGCCCAATCAACGACAGTTAAAAATCAAGTATAGGTTTCATATTTTTTTTTGTTCTGGTATAAGATTACATACATATAGGTTGCTTGTTTTGTATATTATGCATATTTGGTTTACATGCAATATTGATATGATATCAACTATCTTTCAGTAGATATTTTTAACTAAACACTTTCTAACTTGTAATGTTTTAACTTTATTAAAACTTTGAAAAGTATTATGTTCTAAAATCTTAAAGATAGTGTCAAAAATTAGCATTATCAATGTTTTTTTATATGTTTTTTTTCCAGCATGACTTCGAAACCGATTTGTATCCGCTGGTCCTTAGCTGTACTGAAAATCATGTATAGCATCAGTATAATTCTATTTCAATATCCGCGGAAAGCTGTCTATAATACAAAGCGATAAATAATTATTTCATACTTAACTTTTTAACAGGGATAGAACATGAAGGTAAATTCATATTTTCAAAGTCACCTTTGTATGGTAATAATATAGTTAAAGAAAGATTTGATAAATTCACTAAGTGAAAAAGTCTTTTAACTTCCCAGCTATTTATTGAAATATATTTCGGTGGACATTGCACCCTCATCAGTCTAAATGACATAAATCATATTAATTTAATTTACATATTAAAAGATAGGTAAAAATAAAGAAATTTGTAGAACTATAAAGGCAGAAAATGTTGCTAAAAAAAGAAAAAAGAAGAAAATAATATGATCAACCTTGAGTTTAGTTGGATGTTAAAAGTAAACTGGAAGGGATTTTTTTTAGCAAGAGACAATATCAGCAGGGGGGGGGGGTGTTTAAAATATATTGATATACATAAATTTTAATATTTAACATTTTTATATGAAAAAAAACTATTTTCTTTTTTTATTAAATTATCATTCAAAATTAAAGCTTACTTTTATAGATGAAGTATTTAGAATTAGGTTATGCTGCATAGATACTGTAGAATAAAATTAGTATTTAGAAGTCAAGCTTTTATACATTTTAGGTTATTTTGAAAAAACTTTTTTATATATGGGAGTAAGCTATCATTTACTATATCTATTATAGTACTCCAAAGATTTTTAAAGAAGTAAATGTTTATACATAATTATGATAATAAAAATTTTTTCTTATAAGTTTAGGTCTTGTAAAATAAAAAAAAATTTCAATTGCTATTAGCTATCATTTACTATATCCATTATATTGACAAAAGATTTGTATTTAAGAGTTAAACTGTTTATATATTATTATTGATAATCAAAAAAAAAACATTTTTGTTTTCTTTTTCTTCCTTTTTTGTGTTTTTTTCATCAAAAAAATTTCATGAAATTTTCTTTTTACTTTCGAAGTTTGATTTAAGTTGTCGTCAAAGTTGGAAAATTAAATTTTTAAAGTAAGATTTTAAAATCTATTGTCTTATATCATCTATTTTTCTTTACAAAAGTAAAGTTTCTACAGGGTGAGTCAGAAAAAACTGAGTTTTCCGATTTTCTGATACAACCAATAGGAATATGGAAAATACAATTATAGATTCCTGTTCTCTATAAAAATATACATTAAACTTAGAAAAGGTGTTTTTGAATATTTCTGAAAACAACGGAGCTTTTTAGAGCATAAAGATTTCAAAAAGTGTGTGTGATGACTTTTCCGTCTTTTATTTTGTATTTTTTAAGTAGATTTATTTCTAATAAAATATTTCTGCCATTATAAACAGATGACGAAACATATTATTTATTCATTAAAGTTTTTATTCAACAGACTCTAAATATTTAACATCTTAAAAATACAATTTATTTGAATACAATTTTTACATTATAAATCAGATTATCAGATGATGACCTGATTTAATCTTCAAAATCCCCGCCCCTTTTGACAAATTATGCTTATATTTTATAATCCGTCAAAATAACTTAATAATCAAAATAGGGTAAAATTAAAAAAAAAACATTTTTATAAAAGAAATTCAAACTTCAATAACTTTTTTGTCTTTAGAGATTTTTTTGTCAATTAAAAAGGTTTTATTTTCTTTATACTATAAGCTTCGTTATTAAAGAAAATTCTTTTACTGAAAACGCATCACAATCAAGAAATGTGAAAAAACGACAAATTGCAGTATTCTAAAAATGCTTTTGTGAGAAGCCAAAAAGCATTTCACCTATAAAACTCATTTAGGTACTTTTCTTAAAACCTTTTCTAAATTAATATTGAAATTCTACGATTTTTTTTTATACAAAATAGATGAGTAATTTTAATTTTTCTTGATCAGCACAACGCATTTTTTGACACCATACACCTATCATAGAGGCCGCATTTTTAGAGATAATGAAAAACACCTTTTACAAGTTTGATGTGCTTTTGTACAGAGAACAAGGACATATAATTATTTTTTTTGTATTCCTTCTGGTTGTTTCTGAAAATTGGAAAACTCAGTTTTCTTTGACTCACACTGTATATGATTTAAAAAAAATTATAACATAATATATTATTCCTATTAATAGAAAATTACTTTTAATTACACTTTTTCAAATCTATCATCGTTTAAATAGGGTAAATCAACAAGAAGGTTTTTGATTTTTGTTTTGTTTTTGTAAAGCAGTAACAAAGCCATATTTGACCAAAATATGGGTGAAATTATAATAATTGCATATACTTGAACATTAATAAGCATAAAGTTTTGATTAATTGGTAATCAGAGACTGGCTTAATTAGGCCTAATTACTCTTATAGTTATTATTGTGCATTTACAAAACAGTAGGAAATAGTAAATATACTGTCCTGAGTTTGCTAGTTAAACATAGCTTTTTTGTTTTAGATTTAAAATGTTTATAATATCTTTTAAAATTTAGTTACTGATGATAAATCAGGCGATGACATTTTATTAAAGAGTATAACGTTTAGACAAAGGCTGAAAATGGTTGGTCTTGAATTGATGGTTTAATGAAAAAAGAAATATTACAAAATCAAAAAGTTTAATGGTAAATTGTTAAATATTTATATAACAATTTTTTTATTATATACAAATGATACGCTATTTTAGGTAAAATAAACTGGTGGATTTGTATGATAACTGTAATTAATATATTTGAGTGCCTGAATATTTAAGAACATTGACAATCATACAATACAACCAATCAAATGCATGTAACTAAACAGCTAAAGTAAGATAATTTTTAAGGGATACAGGGATAGGAAATTTGCTGATCGATAAATCTTAAGCAGACAGTAAATATTGGGAAAAGAATTGGCATAGATTCATAGTTACCATTATACCTTCCTCCCTGAAATTTTAAGACTTTGCCATCTGACATTCTTTTCTAATGTCTAAACATATTGGCCTGTTTGTCAAAGATTTCTAAAAAATTATCTAACGTCAAATTGACAACACAGTTTAAGGGTAACAATCCTGTATATTTACTGTAATGTCACTGTACTATCGGCCTTAGAAACATGTTTTAATACTCTGACTTTGTATGTGGGTGGATAGGAATTTCTCTTACAATATTGTAATAACTATATATACAATGATCTGCAATTTTTTTATGTGAGTGAAGAAAGTTGTTCAAAAAAATAATTCTGAACTCATAAAAATGAGAGATGGGGAGATGAGGAGGGGGGAAAGAAAACCCCTAAAAATGAGATGGATAATCCCCCATTTTATGACGTCACATGCTGATTTTTTTAACAACTTTCTTCACTCTCTTTTTTTATGTACTTGAGGCACTTAGGTGTAAGAAGTGAGGATGGGGAAGGTTAATCTCCACTTTCAATCTTATTATTAAAAAGAATCTATGGGGCGATTTATACACTCCCCCCAAATAGTAATAAACCTTCCGGGGATCTATAAGAAGCTTCCCTTACCCAGCATCTACTAAAGTGGTTTTGTTTCTTTAGAAATGTTGCATTGACATGTCGTTAATTTTCAATACGTCTTTTTTGTAACGTATTTAAAGAAAATGACTTATTAATATGTTCTTATTTATTTTTTATTTGCCATTATTTTTCTTTAAAAAGAAATTACAAATTAATGCCTGATGAAATATAAAAATTATGGTTGTTTCAATGCGTCATTTTGTATTTTTTCCACATATTAATATTTATGTGTAGAATTACATATTAATGTGACAGTAAATAAAATAAATAATGTTGAATTAAAACGTCCTTAATTTGTAATAAGTCATCTTTATTAATTAAATTATTTATTAATATATTACTTACATATTACATATTAATTCTGCAGTAAATAAAATAAATAATGTAGAATCAAAACGTCCTCATTGTGTAATGTGTCATCTTGATTAATTAAATAATTTTCAAGACACTTTAGAAAATAAGGAAGAGTTCAGAAAAAATTCTGACATAATTATTTTTAAATATTTTTTTCTTCTTAAAAACTAAAAGTTTGTAACATTAAATTTTTATTTTTGAAGTTAAATTTTTCTTATTAAAAGACAAAAAAATTTTCTGAACTATGATCTCCATATAAATATTATGAGTATTCAGTAATAGTTAAACCCTACAAACAAACATTACAATTTATGAGTACAATAGAACTTCGTTCGTAAATGTGATGAGAGAATGAGTTAAATGAATTTAAAAACATTTTTCCTTCTCTTGTTGCATAATTTCGAAAGGAGATCATAATCGACGACAAATCATGAATATAAGTTTTACAATGTTGAGGTAAGAAGTTAGCTTAAACAACTTTGGGGATTTTAGTGAATTTCAATTGGTTTTATAACTTGAAAGGTAAGAGTTCTATTTTATATCAATCCTATTATATTAATTAGTAAACGTTTTTTGTCTGTCCCAAAGGATCTCGCTAACCGCTGAACCGATATTGTTCTCTTTTACAGTGAAGCTTCTTATAGGTCCTGGGAAGGTTTTTAACTATCTTTTGGGAGGATTCTACACCCACCTCCTCCCAAAAAAAATATTTTTAAAAACTCTTTTGAAACTCAAATTTAAAATGGGATAAGGTCAACTTTTCCCCCTCCTACCAGTGCCCCTAGAGGCTTCTAACCAATCTGTTCCATGATATTTTGTATGTTGGTCGGTTGGTTAGGCAATAAAAGGCAGAAATTTAGAAATATATAAAAAACAAGGATGACAACATCCATAAAAGCAAAGCACTGAAACGGTAGGACAAACGGACATTAACAATTGTATAGTGTCAAAACTGAATAATCATAATATAAATGTATATGAGTCAAATCAAAATTGTAAGTAAATTTGTTGAAAAACTGCTTGATTTAGGATATTTTTTATGGACATACTTACATTTTTAGGACTTGATTATAGAGTTGCTTCGCTTATTACATTATACTTTGTTGTCCCAGGAATCAATATACCAAAAATCGATGCTGTGAGTATTGGTGCAAAAAATATGACGTAACAAAAAAAATTAGCCAATGAGAGGCCGTTATTGACCAATGGTAAAACTTATAGTGGCCTCTCATTGGCTAATTTTTTTTTGTTACGTCATATTTTTTGCACCAATACTCACAGCATCCAAAAATCAGATCAATCTGATGATTAGATCACATAACAATTTGTTGTTAAAAAAGTAAAAAAATCAACATGTTTAAAATGAACGTACGGACATTTTGGTGATAATTATAGAGTTGCTACGCTTTCTAAATCGTACCTAACTATTAAAGGAATCACCATACAAAATTTGAAATCGATAGGACAATTCTAACATGCCTAAGTTAATGAAAAAAGCTATCTGTTACGGACGTACGGACGGACGGACGTACGGACTGACGGACCGACCCTAATTATAGAAAAGCTTCGCTTTTAAAAAAGATTTTCTCGTTTTCTGATTAAGAGTAAGGTCTTATTTTTTTCCTGTGTACATTTCTCATATTCAAGCATCTAGATTAATTGCAATTTTTATTAATATAATCCATTTTTATTTAACTCAAATCAATTTCTAATTATTAATTAATTCAATGATTTAATTAAAAAAATATTTATTTAATTCAATATAATAATTGTTTAATATTAAATCTAATATTTTATTGATACACATTAAATACCAATTTTGGCGGCCATATTGTTTTTTTTGACGTTTTACAGTAAAAAAATGACGTTTTGATATGTCTTTATTTAAAATAATATGTCATTTAATATTTTTGTTATTTATATTTTTTAGTGATGTTTTTTCAGAGTTAAGGCCGCATTTTTAGGATTTAATAAAATATTATTATTTTTTAATTAATATTTAAATTATATTGTTAGTTTGGCGGCCATCTTGTTTTTCTGGACGTTTTAAAGGAAAAATTGACGTTTTAATGCGCTGTTATTTAAGATAACATGTCATTAAATTCAAAATATTGTTATTATTTATATTTTTTTTGTTACGTTTTTTTAAAGATAACGACGTATTTTTGATACACAAAACGTCCTTTAAAAAAATATGAAACGTCATTTGTATAGTAATAAAAAAGTTACGTCATTAAGGACGTATTAATGCGACATGTTTCTTAAAATAATGCGATAAAAGTATATGCTGGGTATAAATACTGACCAAATCGGTTCAGCGCGCGGTTAGCGAGATCCTTCACTAAACACAATAAATAACATAAAAAGAATATTGTAAACAAACTTATGAAGTTAGAATTTGATATAGATGTTGATATTTTTAACTGAATTAAATTAGTAAAAGTAGATTTTGTTTTTTTAAAGGAAGCTAGGAAAAGTTTTGTGAAAAAATGTTTTGCAAACATAGAGGGGGGTTAGTTCTTGTGCCGTAGAAATCTTTTATTTGTTTTAGAATATCCACGAACGCTGGGATGGGTGAAAGGGAATATTTTTAAGTGCAAAGCTTTTCTATAATTAGGGTCGGTCTGTCCGTCCATCCGGAACTCATAGCTCTTTTGTTAATTTATACATGTTAGAATTGTCTTATCGATTTTAAATTTTGCAATATGATTCCTATAACAGTTCATTACAATTTAGGAAGCGTGTCAACTCGTAATCGTAACCAGAAGGTCTGTATGTCCATTTAAAACATGACGATTTTCAACAATTTCAGCAAGAATTTTTTCTGTGATATGATTATCCTATCCATTTAATTTTTGTTGTCATCCTAGTTTTAAGATCTACATAGAACTTTTTTTGCTCCGAAAAATACAAAGAAATTCATGTTTGCAATAACAAAATTTACAATAATCCAATTTAGAAAGAGATTAATTAACTTTTCTAGTAACACATGCCTTTTTCCCTGAATTCATTGGAAATAAAAGAAAGAAGAGCAAACACAAATTGGATCAGGGGAGATTTCTTACTTATGTTTAGTCAATTGGGATAAATTTTCTAAAATAATTTAACTTTTGATACAGTTGGATTTTATTCAGATATATCATCTTGAAGGTATAACTACATTAATATAATCAAATGCTATGATATAAAATAAATTGTACATGCTATTGTAAAGGAATTCCTGATTAAAGAAGTATTATCAAAGTGATGGTTGTCTTTCAAAGTGAAGTGCTCCATTAATACTAAGTATATTAAAAGTCTTTGAAATTAAGTTTAAAAGTTTGTCCTGTCATTACTGAATATTTGGGGTTCCTTCCCTTACTTTAAGTTACAATTATTCTTACATTACTTTAATACTTTTAATTTTATTCATTTATTTGAAAATAGGCCAATTTTGATCTCTGCAACCTTGAAAGTTAAACTGTCCTCTGTAAATATAAACTTAAAACCATCCAATTTTAACGTTTACTATAAGATGACAGCTATATCAAAATTTTTATTCCTTCAGTTTTATCACGGTACAAAGGAATAGGTTAATGGAAAATTAATAAATTTCCAGGTAGAGAATATACTGTTGAATTAATTAACTCTGCATTCAGGTGTAAATGGGCTTAAAAATCTGACTCGTGACTCATAGGATTTGAGGAAAGCACAATTCATTGTGCATTGATCAATCCATTTATCTCTGACTTTTGTGTTGAAAAAGTAGCTGTATAAATTCTGCTACTATTTTCTCTTTTATTACTGCGGCAGGTATATATTATATAGATGACATGTTGTATGTATATTTAATATATGTAAATTCTAAAAAATCTTTAAAAGGATTAATCAAAATTCAAAATCCAATAACTTATTATCTTTTCTTCATAAAGTGATAGGTTCTATTCTGTGTTTAGAAATATTTTGAAAATTGCAGGAATAATAATTACAAATTTTCTCAAAACTTTGCTTTGGTTTTAGGCATGAGTTAGATTTAGTATAAGCGTAAAAAAACTAAATTTTAGAAAGGAATAATAAATTAATAATTGAGGTTGGAAGGTTACATAAGAATAATTATTTCTCGCATCGTATTATAAACGGCTTTCCGCGGATATAGAATGTACATTTTTATATTCGTAGAAAGCTGGATATAATACGATGCTAGACATAGTTTTTTCGTATGGATGAGAACCGGTTCCTATCCACCGGATTCGAATGAATGAGAGAATAATTAATTATCGCATCTTACTGGTTCTAATCTAGCAAAAATAAATCGGTTTCGAAGTCATACTGGAAAGAAAGTTCTATCCAAGTTTAAGAGTGCATCATTTGCTTGTGATTAGTTTGCAACAGAAAAAATACTTTGAACTAGATACACCCTGTATTTTCAACAAATTTTAAGCTTACAAGATGTACATTTTGTATGTATAGGATAAATTTTGGGATAAACGAATAACTAAGTACTGTGAATAAGAATATCTGCCTTTTATTTAAAAACAAGCTCTTTAAAATGTCTTTATATGTGATGTCCAGCAATATTTTACAAACAGATGAAAGATCGTTCTACAATTTTCAGGTATGCAAGGATTTATATTTTTTTAGCGTCAACCTTTCGCCACCTAGGGGATTTGGGGCTAAGAACCAAAAGGGTTTTACAAGACAACTAGTATATAAAAACTAATAAGAACTGTTATTTAAATATTTAGTGTTTTTTTTGTATCATAGTATTTTTACTTGCCATTTACATATCCCTATACTCTTAACTAAAAGCAAGAATATGTAAAAAGTTATGATAGGCTTATAAAGAAAGTAAAATATTGCAGACATACAAAATATGAAAAAATATAAAATTTTTGCACAAAAATTGCATAACCAGTTCTGACTATAAAAGACTTAAATTATAAATTTATGCTTATAGGAAACCCTTATATAAGATTTTCTAATATTTGGACTAAATCTAGATATCACTTTCCATCTTTTTTTTGCTAGAAAAGGTTTTCATGACCTTTTTCCACACCTTAATGGGTCAGGAGGAGGGGGAGGGGGCGAAGACACCTATTTTACTTATGCTGGAGACCCGTAGGATCAGGACCATACCTGAAGCTTAAAATATACTTGAAAGCATATATATTTATGTTAGGTTGTACAATTGTACTACAATAGAATATTTATTATTTTTGTAACCTAAAAATGAAATGTTTTTTTTTAGTCAAAAATAGTTTTGCTCTTTACCTGGATGGCATCCTGAAAGGTTTGCTGGCATCCTGTGCCCGCCAAATTTCAAGTATCAGTTATAATTTTTACCCATATTAGAAAAGTCACTTAGTTTTAGCCCTCTTTTACACACAACGCCCTTTTCCCGAGCGTTAAGGGTTTATCAGTTTCTTTCCTATTGTTTTTACCTTTATACTAAAAAAATTTTTCTGAACATTTTTTCTTTAAATACCCTAACCAAAAAGAGAATGCAGGCATCAAATTTTATGAAAACATTTGCATATTATGTAACAAAAATCAAGGATGATAACATGCATAGATGCAAAACAATTAGGGTTGTAAATAAACAAATACATGTTTATATCCTACATGCATTTAATGTTTAAGATTTCAAATAATTCTGAAAAAAACGAAAATGCGATTCTGTATATTTGTATAGAAATGTTTTTAACCTAGGATGTAATGTTTATTAACAAATTAAATTTAATTTCATTACAAATTAATCATACAGGGAATGAAAGGAATTGCAAAAAAAAACATTTTGTTGTGGCAATACACAATGCTAGATAATTTAATTCGAATGTATTTCTTATATTTTTAGTAAATAAATAGTTTTTTTTAAATTTTCCAACTCTAATCATTCTCCGTGTCCAAAGAAGTTTTGATGAAACTTTTTTAGCCTTTAATGTTCTGACCTTACTTTTTCTCTACAGGGAAAAATGATGCTGGAGACCTGGAGGATCAGGATCTGCAGGATCCTTTAACATATATATTGAAAATCTTTATAGTGCCTATAAAAAAGGTACTATAAAGAGCTCCAATATATTTGTTCAAAGCCCCCCCCCCCTCCCTCGTTTAGGGTTAACCAACTTCTTTGCATCTATGGTATCTCCTCACGTCTGTTTTTCTAAATTAATTTTCACACAAAAAAATAACTCTTTCACTCACGTAAGAATTAAATCTTGTTTTAAACTACCGGACAGAACAGTGGACATATTTTTCTACATTATTATGTATTACACTTTGCAGTTCTTTGATTTTTATGCAAAAAAGTAAGACAACCCAAAATGGGCAACATGATAAATATTTCTTCATATGCTATACCTCTTCCATTCTTGAATGTGCAACTTATCTTAGCTTCTCATATAAACTTTTCTTTTGATTGTGTTTCTAATGATTTATATAATTCTACATGTATGTATTAGGTTGAAGGAGTAAAATTGCAGTTAAAATAATCCAGAGTATTATTTTCCCAGTATATATTCACAAGCTAAAAAAGAAGGAATATAAATAATCTTTCCGAAAACCTGTGTGCATTTAAAATACCAGTTTAAATATTTTTAATATTCTTTACTTGATAGGTAATGTAAATTAATTAAAGATAACAAAGCTTAAGAAAATTTGGAAACATAGAAATTATAGATCCTAATCTGTATGCGATAAAAAGATAAAAGTGCTTTGTCTATGACAGAACAAAGTTGTAAGAACAATCCACATACTTTTACTAATTATAGAATAGCTCTGCTGAATTAAAGAATCAATAATAGCGCCTGACAAACATCATAACATAGTTATTTCTATTGAAAAACTAACAATACTTTATTCTAATAATTATACACTTCTTTAGGGTTATCCAGTAAAGCAGCAAAACCTTTCAAATTGAAAAGACAAATGCAATTTTTTTTTCAATGGATAATGGTAAAACCATAATGAGTTTAACAATACATAAAACAAACCAAAATTAAACCAACAACTTAGTAAATATGAAACGGATATTTCGTGGTTTCAAGTAGTTTTAGGAGGGATTGGTCCTAAAAGTAATGACAAGCCTTTTCTCTACTCTCCAATGAATTTTTTTAGGCTCATTGGTTGTAAGTTATTCCTAAAAGTAACCTAAGTGCTTGTTCTTAAAAATAGCTTGCTGCTTTTAAAGTGGGACATTGGTCGATTGTGTATCCCTACAACTCATCCCTTAATAAAGACTACATTTTTTGGCAGCAATACATAAACACCTAATTATACACCTAGGAATTATTCCTTCTAAATAATATGGATTACCATAATTTAATGACATACAATAATTATTATTTATCAAAAAGAAAGCCCACTGTCATTTTTTATAATTCTTTATTTGCTTATTAGAATTACCTTTCGAAAAGTGTAAAAATAATTTCTAGCTGTAGCTTCTTATAAAGATTTACTTTCATTTTTAACCAGAGGCATGCAGAATGGGTACGTAACCAACTCGTGGAAAAATTAAGGGGTTTGGATACCCCACCCCCCTTTCTGTACACCTCCCTTAATAAAAGTATATAAATTTCCTGATTTTTAAATAAGTAACACCCCTCTTTGTGTTAGAGGGGTGTAAAATAAGAATTACGTGCCTCGCGCGTTAATTTACCAAACTTTGCTCAGGACTCAACATGTACGAGCAAATCACAGGTGAAAAAAACACACAAAAAATAATTTGGGGTCAATCTGATATTTTTGTTTTATTTGGTTTTTGTTATAGTTTTACATCCTTTCTTTTCTAAAGCATAAATTTTTTTTGCATGTTAATTAGTACACAAAAAATAAACAATTTGCAAGGATTATTTCTTCTGCTACTTGATTACTTTTCCTATATTAGGGTAAAAAAGAATAATACTTTTTTGTTTGTTTTTACATAATGAATAGGTAAGATAGAACAGAATAATTAAAAACAGACAGATAAACAGATAAATAAAAATAACTAAATGTATGTAAAAAAGTATACAGAGGAAAATTTTTCCATCTACTTATCCATATTTAAAAGTAACAGGATGTCTTTCTGGTGCCGAAAAAATCTCGCTAATTGCTGGGCCAATATGATTCATCTTTACAGTAAAGCTTCTTTTCCATCCCGTCCGATTTTGAAGAAGCGAAGCTTTTTTGTCCTGAAAGATAGGTCCTCAGTTATAGGGGGGGTGAAAGGATGCAAACTAAATTACAAAAATTAATTAATTTGAGCCTTTTACGCACAGAAAATGTGACCGAAAAAAGGCCACTGCCCCTCCCCCCTCCTATTATAATCTTAAGATTAGGGTTAAGGCTTACATCAACTTTTAGTTTACTGTAGGTCAAGTTTATATTTGGCTTCAAATTAGGGACAGTTTTATCATTTAAAATTTATAGCTTATTTCTTTTAATATTTGAATGCTTTATTTTTAAAGAACCTCTTGATAACTTTTTGTATGTTGTTATTTATACAACTATAGCAAGAGTTAAATTAATTAAACTCTTCCATTGTCCTTGATAGGTTTGGCTACCCTACATATTTTTTATTCATTCTTGTTTGATCAATACAAAAATCACACGATTCAAATCGCAGAATCATTGTTCCTATCTTTCTAATTTGGCTGCCCTTCATCATATTCTACTCTTTTGTTACGAGTTCTTGTTTGACCAACACAACATATAGACAGAGCTAAAGGAGTGTGTTGTGTGTGTTGTTTAGTATGAATGTAGATCCACAAAATGAAGAGTAAGGACACAGACAGATATCATTTATAAGAATAAAAAAATGAAAGAATGACTAATGTAATAACATAACCGTTAACAATCTGTCATCAAAAGTACTTATTTTATGCATTTTTTACTTAAACAAAGCAAATATTGCATAAACAGACTTCAAAGTTTTAAAAAAGAAGTAACACGAAAAAAGCAATATTTATATACACCTTAAGACAAATCTATTTGATTTTTTTTTCTTTAGGAGAAGATTCCATTATATTGAACGCATAATCTATATCTTTATCCTTGAATGTATACTTTATACACATATATCACTGGAATATATGATTCTACCATCTGCCTTCATTATACCAAAATTTTCAATTTAGATAGTCTAGGTCTAAATCACTAGTTTGTAACCGTGTTTGTTTTTAAAAGCGAAGCTTTTTTATAATTAGGGTCGGTCCGTACGTCCGTCCGTCCGTCCGAGATAGATAGCTTTTATTCGTTAATTTAGGCATGTTAGAATTGTCCTATCGATTTCAAACTTTGCATGATGATTCCTGTAGTAGTTAGGTACGATTTAGAAAGCGTAGCAACTCTATAATCATTACCAGAATGTCCGTATGTCCATTTTAAACATGTTGATTTTCTACTTTTTTAACAACAAATTTTTATGTGATCTAATTATCCGTTTGATCTGATTTTTGGTATATTGATTCCTGGGACAACAAAGAACAATAGTATAAGCGAAGCAACTCTATAATCAAGTCCTAAAAATGTAAGTATGTCCAAAACATTATCCTGTATCAAGCAGTTTTTCAACAAATTTACTTGCAATTTTGATTCGACTCTTTCGATACTTTTATATTCTGATTATTCTAGACTAGACAAGTGTTAATGTCCGTTTGTCCTACCGATTCAGTGCTTCGCTTTTATGGATGTTGTCATCCTTGTTAAAAGAACTTTATGTTAGTATTTAAACTTCTTTATTCTAAACATGCATTTGATTAACATTTATAATTCTAATTGTTGTATATGTATCAAAAATGCTGGTATTAAGGGAGAAAACAATGGAATAAATTGCTGTACTTCAGAAATGATGATACACAAAATTATCCCTTATCAAATTTCTTAGTTTGGACAGTAGTAGTTCTAAAAAACCAATCATGAACTAAGCCCAGGGTTGATAAAAAAAAATATGGATATAAGTACAATTTACAGTCCAATGTTCTCTCCATATCTCCCTATTGTTTCTGGAATATTTTGCTTAGAAATATTCTATATACATGTATATCTTTATAACAAAGGAAGGGTCAGAAAGGGTAAACAGATGAATCTTTAGTACATGTATATCATTATGTACATATATTTATATAGAATATAATAATTCAGGGATCTAAAGGGATAAGACAATGACCGATAAATTGATATACATCTCCAATGATGTTACATAAAATTTCCCCTTTTGTATATTACAATTAGTGGTTGAAATGATAAGACATTTTTTTTTATTATTTAAAATATTAGTGGAGTGGGGGCTCTCCAGGTAATAAAAGATGTAATTATACCCCTTGGGGCAAAGCCCCTAGAGGTTAGGGGCGAAGCCACTAGTTTTTTTATATAGCACAATAATTTTTATAAATTAGAACACACGTTGTATACTTAGAACATTAGTAATCGAAATACCAAAATAAAGATATAATTGACATTGTGAGACCTCATCCTTTCTTTGTTCTAAACTATTTTTGTGTTGTTTTGACTAAACATCTCCCATTAAATATAATATCACCCCTGCTTTGTCCTTATCAATATACAATATTATATTTATCTGAATGAAGGCCAATTATAAATCTAACTGTAAATGTAAATATGAAAATCTAATTTTATCACTCAATGTGAAAACATAAAAACTTATTAAATGGTTTGTCTCTCAGAAAATCTAGATATTTGAAACATTAGAACATAGTACATATAAAAAGCTTTAAATGAACAAAACAATAAAAAAGTAAATGTAGAGTAATTGTTGGAATAAAAATCAAAGAGAAGGATTTATTTGTACTGCAAAACAATTTTCCATGTAAAAAAAGTAATTTTATATATCCAAGGTGCAGATTTTCTTATATTGCTTAACTTTTAGAAAATCTAGTAATTTAGGACAAAAATAAGTTGTAAAGGAAAGATTATAAAAGAAGGAAAACTTGCTTTTCAAAAGATAGATGTATGTACATCGCAATGAAAAAACACAAAATTGTACCTACTATATTAAACGAATTAGTAGTTGAAACGTTCGAACACTCGACTTAATGAATCAACCAATCAAAATCTATCAAAAGTCCCCAAGGTTTTGGAGCCAATAGATAAGAAAACGTTATTATAAAACTTTGAGGACTTGTGTAATAAACAGCCCAATGTCCCCTTCCTCCCTGACATGGTTTTCCATTTTAATCTCTCGATCTTTGAGTTTTAATGTCGGATTGTTTTTAAGCAGGCATTTTAAAATTATTTTGATGAAAAAAGTCAAAATACCACCTCCTATGAGGCAATGATTTATTAGATTTATTGAATTTGCTATCAAAGACTTTTACCAAAACAACCCAACCTATCCAAAATTAGCTGTATCTACTTTATCCTACGTTTTTTAGCAGATTGCTGCAAGATTGAAAGGTGTTTTTCTGAAACAACACATAAACACAATAGACAAAAATATCTTTTGTATTGTATTTTGTTTCTTAATTACTAGAAAAACGTGATTTGTATATTAGTATCTTTATATCTAATAAATGTCATTAGGTAATGTAAAAAATATGATAGTATAAGCCATAAGGTTATTGAAAGTTTTGTTCTTAAAAAGGTTCTTTAATCTTAATTTTTACCATATAAAACTTCACTTTTATTTTCTATGAAAATTATAAAGTAAACTTGTATTAAATATTTTTTGCGAGGTTAAAGTAATGTCGATTGAGATATTGTCTATGTAAGACTGAAGGTATAACCAATAGGTCCCAATGGAAATATAGGTAGATATGGATAGGTAGATAGGTAAATAGATAGATAGATACAATAAATAAATAGATTGAGATATTATTTATGTAAAACTGAAGGTATTACCAATAGTAACCAATGCAAAATTTAGATATACAAGCGGCTCTAAAATCTAGTATTCGAAGGGGCAGAAAAATATATTTAAATCATCCCAAGATTTAAATCTGAAAATGTATAGTGCACTATACATATATAGATAAATTAGAAGATAGCAATGATTCTCTATGAATTTTTACATAAATAGACATATATACTTTAATTCAGATAGATATGCGAATATAGGATAATTCTACAAATAGTATACCAATAGATAGATAGGAAAATATATATTGATAGATAGATTGAGCTATAGAATCTGCAAGTAAGGTATTAGTCCCAACGGACCAATGTTTTATTAGTTGTTCTGGATTTATAATAAAAACAAATACACTTTTTCAACATATTCTTTTTATTTATCAACTGCAGATATCCTATCATATAAAGTAGTAAGGTTTTTTTGTCTGTAGCTTAAGATTTCTAAAACTACAGAACCAATGGAGTTTATGAAAGCATCTTTTAGGTAACTGTATGGCTTTGAGCTATTTAATTCATTAATTCAAAGTTTGATTTTGGGCTATTTTCCTACTCTATTTAGGTAAGATATAAAAGAAAAATACTAAAGTAATAACTCATTTGAGCAAGAAGGGGATTTTCTAAAACTTTGTCTAATATTTGACATAATCATCCTTGTTATTGCAATAACACTCTGAATTACAATAAAAAGTAGAGATGCTCATAACTCATTTGAACCAGGAGGGGAGAATAGACTAAGTACTTGCGTTATGAGATAAGTTAAGCAATTTTTTCAACCAACAGACAAAATAGTTCTAGAGTAATCCTAATCATCTAGTTTTTAAGTTTATGCAACGTTCAAAGGAAGTTGTACTAGTAAAAATAAGTATGAAAGGTTTTTGGCTACCTTACCTTTCATTTTCATTTTTTAAGAAGTCTCAAATTAAAACCTGTTTGATTGTTTTGAAAATAAATATGAAAAAGGGATTGATATATTTTGTTTAGGTTTAGACTTCCAGCTGATTTTTAAAAGAGTAAAATGATGAATTTCCTAAGCCTTACAAGTGATTATTCAATATTCATTTTTGCTATTTTTTGTTAGTTTTGCTTAAGAAGTACCTCATTTATTAGTCAGTTCGTTCATCTAGTAGGAGGGAGAGGACGGAGTAAATGGGGTGGATGGGAGGTGCCATTATTTTAGCCAGCTAGCTGCGAGTATTACTTTATCGGATTACACGACAATCTGGTGAAACATCCAAGTACTAATATTTAGATTATTGTAGCAAGATAATTTGTATATTGTTGATGACTCTAGCTTAACTCAAATTAGCAACTATTGAAGCTTGAATGAGACCATTAAGCAAAATGAGTTGGGAAGAGGGATATTAAATTTGCTGGGGATAAAAGATTTTTATTTAGAAAAATACAAACTTCATCAGATGATGTATAAATACTATAAATTATAAAACTTGATTACCTTAATTCTATTAAACGGCTACCGCTCGTCAGTCTTTAATTTGTATTGAAAGTTTGAAAATTCTGAAATCACGCCAAAACTTGTATCGATGAAAATCCATCATTAGGTGGATTTCAAAACATGTTTCTACATGCGAATCTTTCTGCTTAGTAAAAATATTGGGAACCCAAACGGGTTCCTTTTGGTTGTTGACTACTTACTTTAACGCCAAATATATTAAAATATTAGTATTGGAATTAAAAGTGGTATTACTCATGGATCTAAAGGAATAAAACAATAGCCAATAGATTGATGTAAATCCCCAACAATGATAGACAAAATTACCCCTTCTGTAGATTAAAGTTAGTGGTTGAAACGTTTGAACACTCAACTTAATGAACAAATCAATAAAAATTTACTGAAGTCTCCAAAGTTGTTAAGCTAACGAATAAGAAAACATAATTATAAAACTTTGAGGACTAGTGTAATAAACAGCCCAATGTCCCCTCTCTCTCTAGTTATTACTTATTATTACTAGGGTATTGTGATGATGACATTTTGATATTCAAAAGTAATTTATATTGCATAAAATACTTAAATACTTCCTAAACAAATTATAGAGTAGCCTCTATACCCAAAAACTAAGTGGAAATATTAGAATTAAAGCCATGATATTACGATAATAATGATGATATCCTGAGGTTATATATTGAATTAACCATGCAAAATTGAAAATAATCATTAGTTCCTTATCTTCATACAATGCAGCCAATGTTTCTCTTCAGTATTTTAGCGAATCATCAAAATAGACATTTATTTAATTTTGTTTCCATGTAAATATCTGGTTAGTTAGCAGCATGTCTACTTCATATCATATATATCCACCTTTAATTAATTTTTGATACATAAAATTAAATAAAATCTCTTGCTTTTAACTTGAACCCTTCAAACATCTAATTTCAATAGGGAAGTCTTCTATTTAATTTATAGTTCTGATATATTATCCATATATTTTTATATCTAACACTATAGTGGCTTCAGCTTCGCCTCTAGTTAGGGTTGTAGTCTAAACCAAATCGTATATACGGTTAGTCATTTGCGAGATCTCAAGGGACGAACAAACTTTTAAAGAGAAGAATATAAATCGTTTCTTTATACATATTGTAGATTCTGAATTATTTAAAAGAACATATACCTTGTTTATTGTATGGTATTATTTATTACTTTAATTGATATATGATTACTATTTATCTTTTCTTTAAATTCAGCGATATTGTGTGGACATTATTAGTTTCATTTTCACCATTTGTTATGAGCAAATGTTATATAGAACTACTCTACACAGAGGTGTAAACATAGTATATATATTATAGAAAACTTTCAGGTATTTAGCAATGTTATTATATACAAGTACTCTACACAGAGGTGTAAACATAGAATATATATTATAGAAAACTTTCAGGTATTTAGCAATGTTATTATATACAGGTACTCTACACAGAGGTGTAAACATAGAATATATATTATAGAAAACTTTCAGGTATTTAGCAATGTTATTATATACAAGTACTCTACACAGAGGTGTAAACATAGAATATACAGCATGACCCTCAAAAAAGTATTTTTAAGCATCTGCAGCCCTTATTTCTCAATGAATTATAAAAAAATGCATATGTCCTTGTTCTCCATAGTATTCCACATAAGTAGATATAAAAATATTTTTTTTACCTCCATTAACACCGGAGATTTTTAAAGTTTTGAAAAAGTGACTGAGGAAAAAGTAACTTTTAACATGAAACGACTTTTTTAGCAAAATTAAGGTAGAAATCCTTTTATTTTTGTTACTAGCAGAAACTTTATACAAAAATGAAATAAAAAATTTAGTTTTTGAGTAAAAAGCATTTTTTTACAAATATTTTTTGAGTCTTTTTAGTTTAATGATATTTTGAAAAACTTACTTATTAGGCAAAATTTTTTAAGATTAAAAAACCAAATAAATCTTTATGAATATAGCAGGAAAATTGTTTTTGTTTCACAATCCTAACTTTAATAACAAAAAAGTTATGAAGAAAATAAAATTAAAACATAATGATTTTTTTGTCTAAAAAGCTTAATTAACCCCCTATTAAATTATTGAGATGTCAGAAAAGTAGGCGGAGCAACTGTCATAATTAATCCTTTTCTCAAATAAGGGTTAATAAATAACCTAAAATTTGCAAATAATCAATTCATTCAGTAGTATTTTTTGCCATTAAAAATTTATATTTTTTGATGGAATAAAAAAGAAATAATTAGTTAACTTGTTTTTCTTTGTGTCTCATTATTCAGTTGCCAGAAAAACATAATATAACCATCCAAAAAATAAGAGAAACAAAAAAAAATTCTTTTTCTCAGTCACTTTTTCAAAACTTTAGCTCTAAAAATCTCCGGTGTTAATGGAGGTAAAAAAAATATTTTTATATCTACTTATGTGGAATACTATGGAGAACAAGGACATATGCATTTTTTTATAATTCATTGAGAAATAAGGGCTGCAGATGCTTAAAAATACTTTTTTGAGGGTCATGCTGTATATTACAGAAAACTTTCAGGTATTTAGCAATGTTATTATATACAAGTACTCTACACAGAGGTGTAAACATAGAATATATATTACAGAAAATTTTCAGGTATTTAGCAATGTTATTATATACAAGTACTCTACACAGAGGTGTAAACATAGAATATATATTATAGAAAACTTTCAGGTATTTAGCAATGTTATTATATACAAGTACTCTACACAGAGGTGTAAACATAGAATATATATTATAGAAAACTTTCAGGTATTTAGCAATGTTATTATATACAAGTACTCTACACAGAGGTGTAAACATAGTATATATATTATAGAAAACTTTCAGGTATTTAGCAATGTTATTATATACAAGTACTCTACACAAAGGTGTAAACATAGAATATATATTACAGAAAACTTTCAGGTATTTAGCAATGTTATTATATACAAGTACTCTACACAGAGGTGTAAACATAGAATATATATTACAGAAAACTTTCAGGTATTTAGCAATGTTATTATATACAAGTACTCTACACAGAGGTGTAAACATAGAATATATATTACAGAAAACTTTCAGGTATTTAGCAATGTTATTATATACAAGTACTCTACACAGAGGTGTAAACATAGAATATATATTATAGAAAACTTTCAGGTATTTAGCAATGTTATTATATACAAGTACTCTACACAGAGGTGTAAACATAGAATATACAGCATGACCCTCAAAAAAGTATTTTTAAGCATCTGCAGCCCTTATTTCTCAATGAATTATAAAAAAATGCATATGTCCTTGTTCTCCATAGTATTCCACATAAGTAGATATAAAAATATTTTTTTTACCTCCATTAACACCGGAGATTTTTAAAGTTTTGAAAAAGTGACTGAGGAAAAAGTAACTTTTAACATGAAACGACTTTTTTAGCAAAATTAAGGTAGAAATCCTTTTATTTTTGTTACTAGCAGAAACTTTATACAAAAATGAAATAAAAAATTTAGTTTTTGAGTAAAAAGCATTTTTTTACAAATATTTTTTGAGTCTTTTTAGTTTAATGATATTTTGAAAAACTTACTTATTAGGCAAAATTTTTTAAGATTAAAAAACCAAATAAATCTTTATGAATATAGCAGGAAAATTGTTTTTGTTTCACAATCCTAACTTTAATAACAAAAAAGTTATGAAGAAAATAAAATTAAAACATAATGATTTTTTTGTCTAAAAAGCTTAATTAACCCCCTATTAAATTATTGAGATGTCAGAAAAGTAGGCGGAGCAACTGTCATAATTAATCCTTTTCTCAAATAAGGGTTAATAAATAACCTAAAATTTGCAAATAATCAATTCATTCAGTAGTATTTTTTGCCATTAAAAATTTATATTTTTTGATGGAATAAAAAAGAAATAATTAGTTAACTTGTTTTTCTTTGTGTCTCATTATTCAGTTGCCAGAAAAACATAATATAACCATCCAAAAAATAAGAGAAACAAAAAAAAATTCTTTTTCTCAGTCACTTTTTCAAAACTTTAGCTCTAAAAATCTCCGGTGTTAATGGAGGTAAAAAAAATATTTTTATATCTACTTATGTGGAATACTATGGAGAACAAGGACATATGCATTTTTTTATAATTCATTGAGAAATAAGGGCTGCAGATGCTTAAAAATACTTTTTTGAGGGTCATGCTGTATATTACAGAAAACTTTCAGGTATTTAGCAATGTTATTATATACAAGTACTCTACACAGAGGTGTAAACATAGAATATATATTACAGAAAATTTTCAGGTATTTAGCAATGTTATTATATACAAGTACTCTACACAGAGGTGTAAACATAGAATATATATTATAGAAAACTTTCAGGTATTTAGCAATGTTATTATATACAAGTACTCTACACAGAGGTGTAAACATAGAATATATATTATAGAAAACTTTCAGGTATTTAGCAATGTTATTATATACAAGTACTCTACACAGAGGTGTAAACATAGTATATATATTATAGAAAACTTTCAGGTATTTAGCAATGTTATTATATACAAGTACTCTACACAAAGGTGTAAACATAGAATATATATTACAGAAAACTTTCAGGTATTTAGCAATGTTATTATATACAAGTACTCTACACAGAGGTGTAAACATAGAATATATATTACAGAAAACTTTCAGGTATTTAGCAATGTTATTATATACAAGTACTCTACACAGAGGTGTAAACATAGAATATATATTACAGAAAACTTTCAGGTATTTAGCAATGTTATTATATACAAGTACTCTACACAGAGGTGTAAACATAGAATATATATTACAGAAAATTTTCAGGTATTTAGCAATGTTATTATATACAAGTACTCTACACAGAGGTGTAAACATAGAATATATATTATAGAAAACTTTCAGGTATTTAGCAATGTTATTATATACAAGTACTCTACACAGAGGTGTAAACATAGAATATATATTATAGAAAACTTTCAGGTATTTAGCAATGTTATTATATACAAGTACTCTACACAGAGGTGTAAACATAGTATATATATTATAGAAAACTTTCAGGTATTTAGCAATGTTATTATATACAAGTACTCTACACAAAGGAGGAAAAAGTAACTTTTAACATGAAACGACTTTTTTAGCAAAATTAAGGTAGAAATCCTTTTATTTTTGTTACTAGCAGAAACTTTATACAAAAATGAAATAAAAAATTTAGTTTTTGAGTAAAAAGCATTTTTTTACAAATATTTTTTGAGTCTTTTTAGTTTAATGATATTTTGAAAAACTTACTTATTAGGCAAAATTTTTTAAGATTAAAAAACCAAATAAATCTTTATGAATATAGCAGGAAAATTGTTTTTGTTTCACAATCCTAACTTTAATAACAAAAAAGTTATGAAGAAAATAAAATTAAAACATAATGATTTTTTTGTCTAAAAAGCTTAATTAACCCCCTATTAAATTATTGAGATGTCAGAAAAGTAGGCGGAGCAACTGTCATAATTAATCCTTTTCTCAAATAAGGGTTAATAAATAACCTAAAATTTGCAAATAATCAATTCATTCAGTAGTATTTTTTGCCATTAAAAATTTATATTTTTTGATGGAATAAAAAAGAAATAATTAGTTAACTTGTTTTTCTTTGTGTCTCATTATTCAGTTGCCAGAAAAACATAATATAACCATCCAAAAAATAAGAGAAACAAAAAAAAATTCTTTTTCTCAGTCACTTTTTCAAAACTTTAGCTCTAAAAATCTCCGGTGTTAATGGAGGTAAAAAAAATATTTTTATATCTACTTATGTGGAATACTATGGAGAACAAGGACATATGCATTTTTTTATAATTCATTGAGAAATAAGGGCTGCAGATGCTTAAAAATACTTTTTTGAGGGTCATGCTGTATATTACAGAAAACTTTCAGGTATTTAGCAATGTTATTATATACAAGTACTCTACACAGAGGTGTAAACATAGAATATATATTATAGAAAACTTTCAGGTATTTAGCAATGTTATTATATACAAGTACTCTACACAGAGGTGTCAACATAGAATATATATTATAGAAAACTTTCAGGTATTTAGCAATGTTATTATATACAAGTACTCTACACAGAGGTGTAAACATAGTATATATATTATAGAAAACTTTCAGGTATTTAGCAATGTTATTATATACAAGTACTCTACACAAAGGTGTAAACATAGAATATATATTACAGAAAACTTTCAGGTATTTAGCAATGTTATTATATACAAGTACTCTACACAGAGGTGTAAACATAGAATATATATTACAGAAAACTTTCAGGTATTTAGCAATGTTATTATATACAAGTACTCTACACAGAGGTGTAAACATAGAATATATATTACAGAAAATTTTCAGGTATTTAGCAATGTTATTATATACAAGTACTCTACACAGAGGTGTAAACATAGAATATATATTATAGAAAACTTTCAGGTATTTAGCAATGTTATTATATACAAGTACTCTACACAGAGGTGTAAACATAGAATATATATTATTGAAAACTTTCAGGTATTTAGCAATGTTATTATATACAAGTACTCTACACAGAGGTGTAAACATAGTATATATATTATAGAAAACTTTCAGGTATTTAGCAATGTTATTATATACAAGTACTCTACACAAAGGTGTAAACATAGAATATATATTACAGAAAACTTTCAGGTATTTAGCAATGTTATTATATACAAGTACTCTACACAGAGGTGTAAACATAGAATATATATTACAGAAAACTTTCAGGTATTTAGCAATGTTATTATATACAAGTACTCTACACAGAGGTGTAAACATAGAATATATATTACAGAAAACTTTCAGGTATTTAGCAATGTTATTATATACAAGTACTCTACACAGAGGTGTAAACATAGAATATATATTACAGAAAATTTTCAGGTATTTAGCAATGTTATTATATACAAGTACTCTACACAGAGGTGTAAACATAGAATATATATTATAGAAAACTTTCAGGTATTTAGCAATGTTATTATATACAAGTACTCTACACAGAGGTGTAAACATAGAATATATATTATAGAAAACTTTCAGGTATTTAGCAATGTTATTATATACAAGTACTCTACACAGAGGTGTAAACATAGTATATATATTATAGAAAACTTTCAGGTATTTAGCAATGTTATTATATACAAGTACTCTACACAAAGGTGTAAACATAGAATATATATTACAGAAAACTTTCAGGTATTTAGCAATGTTATTATATACAAGTACTCTACACAGAGGTGTAAACATAGAATATATATTACAGAAAACTTTCAGGTATTTAGCAATGTTATTATATACAAGTACTCTACACAGAGGTGTAAACATAGAATATATATTACAGAAAACTTTCAGGTATTTAGCAATGTTATTATATACAAGTACTCTACACAGAGGTGTAAACATAGTATATATATTATAGAAAACTTTCAGGTATTTAACAATGTTATTATATACAAGTACTCTACACAGAGGTGTAAACATAGAATATATATTACAGAAAACTTTCAGGTATTTAGCAATGTTATTATATATATACAAGTACTCTACACAGAGGTGTAAACATAGTATATATATTACAGAAAACTTTCAGGTATTTAGCAATGTTATTATATACAAGTACTCTACACAGAGGTGTAAACATAGAATATATATTACAGAAAACTTTCAGGTATTTAGCAATGTTATTATATACAAGTACTCTACACAGAGGTGTAAACATAGAATATATATTATAGAAAACTTTCAGGTATTTAGCAATGTTATTATATACAAGTACTCTACACAGAGGTGTAAACATAGTATATATATAATAGAAAACTTTCAGGTATTTAGCAATGTTATTATATACAAGTACTCTACACAAAGGTGTAAACATAGAATATATATTACAGAAAACTTTCAGGTATTTAGCAATGTTATTATATACAAGTACTCTACACAGAGGTGTAAACATAGTATATATATTACAGAAAACTTTCAGGTATTTAGCAATGTTATTATATACAAGTACTCTACACAGAGGTGTAAACATAGAATATATATTACAGAAAACTTTCAGGTATTTAGCAATGTTATTATATAGAACTACTCTACACAGAGGTGTAAACATAGTATATATATTATAGAAAACTTTCAGGTATTTAGCAATGTTATTATATACAAGTACTCTACACAGAGGTGTAAACATAGAATATATATTACAGAAAACTTTCAGGTATTTAGCAATGTTATTATATACAAGTACTCTACACAGAGGTGTAAACATAGAATATATATCATAGAAAACTTGCAGGTATTTAGCAATGTTATTATATACAAGTACTCTACACAGAGGTGTAAACATAGTATATATATTACAGAAAACTTTCAGGTATTTAGCAATGTTATTATATACAAGTACTCTACACAGAGGTGTAAACTGTAAACATAGTATATATATTACAGAAAACTTTCAGGTATTTAGCAATGTTATTATATACAAGTACTCTACACAGAGGTGTAAACATAGAATATATATTACAGAAAACTTTCAGGTATTTAGCAATGTTATTATATACAAGTACTCTACACAGAGGTGTAAACATAGAATATATATTACAGAAAACTTTCAGGTATTTAGCAATGTTATTATATACAAGTACTCTACACAGAGGTGTAAACATAGAATATATATTACAGAAAACTTTCAGGTATTTAGCAATTTTATTATATACAAGTACTCTACACAGAGGTGTAAACATAGAATATATATTACAGAAAACTTTCAGGTATTTAGCAATGTTATTATATACAAGTACTCTACACAGAGGTGTAAACATAGAATATGTATATAGAAAACTTTCAGGTATTTAGCAATGTTATTATATACAAGTACTCTACACAGGTGTAAACATAAAAATTGTATATAGAAAATCTCCGGGTGTTTTTCAGGATTTAGGGTAATTTAAGAAAGAATCAACCGTTTTAATTCAATCAATTAATTCAGTGGTTAGAAATTTTAACATTCAGAGCTAATGTTACTATTTACCTAACCTAACCATACCTAAAATAATCTATCGAAAGCTACTGTGAAAAATACGACCATACCCACTATTCATTGGCTTTTCATGATCCGTATTATTTTTATAATTATCTTGGATCAGTCCTTCCAGAAAAGCAATTAAACTACCTGATAAACAGTCAAAAATATTCGATGAGTGTAAATTAAGTATTAGGGGCTGATGATTAGATGTTTGAATTCTTTGTTAGCAAACTGGTATAAAACTTTAGAAAAATAATAGATAAATTAAAATATCACTATTGGGATTTTCCTATTTTCTTTATTTTAATGCTAAATTTCGTTTCAAATGTTGCAGTGAATAGCAGGCTTATTTCCTCTAGAGCGTTATGTTCTTATAACCAGCCATGACAATTTTTATTTCATTATATATAACAAAAAAAAAAAAAGTTGGACATTTGAACCTGGCTAGTTTGAACCATCCAATCAAGACTTAATCAAAGGTCCCAAAGTTGTTAAGCTAGCAAAAAAGAAAGCGTGTTTGTAAAAATTTGGGTACCAGTATGATTTACAGTCTAATGTACCTCCATCACTGCATATATTCGACACGTATGTCGATATGTCGATACAAAGTAGAACGATGTCTGTCTGTCTGTTTGTCTGTTTGTTTGTTTTTCTGTTTGTCTGTTTGTCTGTCTGTTTGTTTGTAGCGAAACTAAAACACGAAAAATTTGTTTGATCAAACCTCTTGAGGCAAAGCCCCTAGAGGCTAGGGGCGAAGGTTATTATTGATACTCTTAAGTTCTTAGAAACAAGAGGCGCAGCAACTTGGTATAAACAAAAGAAAGACTTTAGGTTATCAATAAGATAATAATATTAGTTCTATTAGTTAATTAATATTCTGAAAGCTTTGTTTTATACATTTGGAAGGAATTTTCTGAGTATATATTTTTATTAGTTATTCCTCCCCCTTCTCATAATCCTGCCCCTGGCCCAGTCCATTAAAACTCTTAAACATGAGTATGCTTAAAACGTAGCGTTAAAACTAAAAATTGTTCACCTTGCTGCTATGTTAAATGTGCGACATTAATAGGTAGAGTAGATGGAATGCCTTGGTCCCAAACAGGTGCAACTGCTTACCAGAGGACTTCCAGAAAAAGAACGTAAAATCACAGGGTTGTCTAAAGTGCGTTTGACAATATAACCATGAACATCATTAAACAATGCAGTTTGGTTCAGATAAATACTAAAATAAGATCTCGTAGTGTATCCCATCACGGAGATGGGTGCTGGTGTGTTCGTTGATCCAAAAATTGTTTTCAGTAAAACCTAAACCTAAACAAATCAGCAGATTTGAGATCTTAATGAACATACAATACATAGGCATCTAATCACATATAAAAGTAGATATGAGAGCGAAAATATTAAGCATATCATTAGACAAATAATTAAATATATACTTGTACTTAATTTAGTATTATCCTTGACTTTAAATATTTGCATAAATAAAGGGATGAACAAATCTAAAAAAAATAAAATAAAATATGAAAGAGGCTTTTTATCTTACAGTATTTTTAAAAATCTTTATTGTTCTTTGACCTTTGTTCTTTCATCCGTCTAAAAGGTATATCTATCTCATATTGACCTATTCCTTTATTCCAGAGAATTTTCTAAATTTGGATCATGTTATCTTATTATCACCATTAGGTGAAGAGATAACACCAGTCATAGTAGTTTTGGACAGGGAGGGAGGGGACATTGGGCTGTATATTACACTAGTCCCCAAAGTTTTATAATAACGTTTTCCTATTCGTTGGGGACTCTTATCAAATTTTGATAGATTGGTTCATTAAGTTGAGCATTTAAGCGATTTACCAACTTATTGTAATCTACAGAAAGGGTATATCTTCAATGAGAATGTACATTGATTTATCGGCCATTGTCTTATCCCTTTAGATCCCTGAGCTTTGGAATATATATAGGGAAGATTAATTTATCTGCCAAGGGTGGGGAGATAACACTGGACTAATGAATTCACGATAACACTAATTATTACAAACCATGCAAGAGGAAAATTTTGGCTAAATCTAACTTAGATTTGTAATAATATAATTCTTAAGTAGTTGTTTATTACTTTAATTTTATTGTATCGGCTACGCCCTAAGAGGCTCAAGGGGCACTTAAAGGTTTGTGGAGGGAAGGGGGGGGGGGGGAGAAATCCGACATTCATACTTTTAGTTTTTTTCTTTTTTTAGGGGGAACATTTTTTCTAGGTGCGATTTCTCTTGTTTGTCATATGATGATTTTTTTATTTTGTGGCTTATTGAATAATAATAAATTTTTCTAGGTAAATGAAATCTCTAAAAAATTCCTATTGTATGAAAATCATATCATGAATGGGGAGTTTAATTGCTGGTCCTCATAAAACTGATAGCTTTTTATGAAAAATAAGAAAATGTAAATATTAACACTACAAAAACCTATTATGCAATACATTAGCACAAAATAATGTAATATACAGTGTGTTTTTTTATGAGAACTTTTTTGAAAGCAATTTTACCCCACTTATAGTTATCAGAATTTAATGATTAATGGCTTATTTTCTTCGTTTTTTACAACCATTTATAGAACATCAAAAAAATATTTCAGTTTTTATTAAAAAAGTAGAGTAAAATAAAAAATTTAAAACCTAGGTGTCAACATCTAAAAATGGTTTTAGCGCATTTTTCTCATGCTCAAATCTTCTACCCTTAGCAAGAATGGCTGCAAAACGCTTCAAAGTTGAGATACAGAGTTAAAAATTGATACAGATACTTTTGGGGACAAGTACTAGAACATATTAAAGTATGAAGGATATATCTCAACCAGGGAGGAAGTACTGGCCCCCTAAAGTGGACTACTGAAAATCCAATTTTTTTCTTGCTAAGGGTAGAAGATTTGAGCTTTAGAAAAATGCGCTAAAAACCTTTTTTAGATGTTGACACCTAAGTTTTGAATTTTTGATTTTACTGTACTTTTTAAATAAAAATTGAAATATTTTTCTTATGTTCTAAAAATGGTTATAAAAAACGAAAAAAATAAGCCGTTAATCATTAAATTCTGATAACTATAAGTGGGTTAAAATTGCTTTCAAAAAAGTTCTCATAAAAAAAAACACACTGTTTAAACATAAATAGTAAAACTTGGCAAATTGATAGGACCTAAAAATAACCCACTTACATCTTACATCTCAAAGATAGAAATATATAAATTTTCTGTTCTTAAGAAAAATCAAACTCTTTATTATCAGAAATAGACTAAGTTCCAAAGTTTTGTTTTTAATTCGTGGAAAATTGTCTGTATTACGATGCTATATGTGATATTTCAGTAAGGTTGCGAGCTGGTTCTAATCCAGCAGATTTTAATCGGTTTCGAAGCTATACTGGAAAATCATATTACCTTATTGATATAAATTTTCACTATTGAATCTAAATTAATTGAAAAATAGAAGAAGATATTCCAGGAGAGGGAGAGGTCTACTTTTGGCTATACTGAATATTAAAGGATGTTGCTTCATAATGACCTAAATTGATGGATACTGATTTGTTTGGACAATAACAAGCCCACCATTCTTATATTATGTTTTCACAATGTTACACATTCAAGATATACTTTCTCAGTTTGGCAAAATGGGAACCTTGTAATAGTTTCTAACTTTTTATCTTTGTGACGTAACAAAAATCGAAGGATGAGAGGGAAGGTGAGAAAGGAAACCCCTAAAAAAGAGATGGATTTTTGTTACGTCACAAAGATAAAAAGTTAGACACTATTACAAGATTCGCAAAATGACATTGTAGTAAACAAAGGGAATTTTTATCAGTTTATGAAAATAACATGCTAAAAATCAATGCATTTTGTCTCAATTATGAATGTTACAGAGAGGCAAAAAATTTGTGGAAAGAATATTATTTTTATTTCCATAAAACATTATTTTTTAAAACCAAGGACATGAGTGCATTGGTTATGTGTCGGCTTGCTGCGGGTTCGAATCTTGGCCGCATCAGTCATACTAGAGATGTTACCATTTATAGGCCCAGCTCATTAGCCTGTACAGTTAGGACTTCCAGATAAACGTTTTACAATCAAATGACCGGATGCTTGTATGTTGATTTTTACTAAATTTATAACATCGGGTGTTTGGACAAAAAAGAAGACATTGCTAACCTTAGTTATCGTAAGTTGTTTCATTTAATTTTACATTGTCATGGACGGCCGAATGAGGTAATTGACAATATTCTTAAAAGATACTACTGTTGGTTAACCTTTTTTTCACATTTTTATATCAACACTTGTTTTCTCTGTTTTGAGAGTTTGCAGATTCCTTTGAGTAAGGGCCTCTGGTGGCAACATAATTAATTAAATACCAACACAAACATTATTCTATATTTGTATGTATTAGAAAATCTCTCTTTTTTCTACCTTTAGTTTCTCGTCTATATTGTAATAATGGATTTATTATTAATTGGATGCTACAGTAAATTTCCATGTTTTCTAATTAACCCTTACAGATCGGGCCCCAATTCCCACCTTAATAGATCGGGGGGGGGGGGGGGGGTCATATTGACCCCCCCCCCCTCTATCTCGGCTTCTGTTACAGATAAAGACGTAAAATTTTTTTCTGGTGGTTCATGTGTATTTTTAGAGAAAATTACGTTTTCTAGTCATAGCGGCCAGGCCGCTCCTCAGCCGCTTTTTAGCGGCCAGCCGCTAAATTTTAAAACAGCTGTAGAGCGGCCAATTTTGCAGCTAGGATGACCAAATTTTAGGACAAACTTTTATTTTTCATAACAAAAAAAATACTTTTTCTGATCATCGCCGAAAAACGGCAAATAACGGAAACCGCCATTTTCGGCGGTTACGGCGGTAAAACGGCGGTTGGCGGCGCCAATTAATATTTTTATCTGTTTATTGTTGCTCAAGGATTTACCCAAAAAATTTATAGGTGTCTAGGTGTAATAGAAGCGACGATATTCATGATATATGTCTGTAGTAAAAGCCGGACAAAAATCGGTCATAAAGTCGGTCAGGGTGCGGTCAAACGGTCATAACACCACTTTTCTCATAAGGTCATTGATATCTCAGTATTCATCAAAAAAATTTTAGGTTTCTATCTTATACACAAAAGTCATAATGTAGAAATTAAGATTTGTTTAGATTTTTTTTTAAATTTTGGTGCTACCCAACCGACTTTGACCGGACACCACGACCGACACAGACCAGATATCCTAATAAAATCAACTCTTGCCGACGTATAATTATTAAACTTAAAAAGTCATGAAGTCACAACTCTCTATCTTACCTACAAAAAAAATGACATTGAAAAAACTAGAGGGGGGGGGGTCAATATGACCCCCCCCCCCCCGATCTGTAAGGGTTAAGTGGCTCGCAGCGCGCTAAAAAACGATAATCCCAATCCACAGCCATTATCCCATCCCCTTCCTTCCTACTGGATGAACAAACTGAATAATAAATGAGTTCCATGTTAGAGAGCTAAATTGACGACAATTTTTCCCCTGTCATAATATCCACGTATATTCTATATTCATCATTGTGATGATTATTTATCATCAATTGCCATATTCCTGGATCAATGGTTTCAATCAAGTTTTATCTACCTATATTATGTTTCAACAATAGTATTTACATATAAATTTTTTATAAAACAATTAAAAGATTACGCAAAACTGACCTTGTAAGATATAGACCATTGTTTTTATGTTCAACCGTTTTAAACAGCAAAGCTACCCTACAGGCAAAGGCATACATTTTGCATATTCGTATTATTCTTTGGTGTAGTTAATTTGATATTCTTTAAACTTTCCTTCCTTCTGTATATTTAAACGTAAAATCATATTTTTAAAAATTTTAAATTTGATTTTATTGTTTTTATGCTTATTGTTCTTCAAATTATATAAAGATCCAATGAAAAAGAGTTTGTTGTCGGTTCAATGATTCACGAGATTTAAAGGAGATACCAACACATAATCATATCCGTTTTATAGTATATTTCGATAACTACTAAACCCTTTATGGTTTTAGGATATTTCATTTAATATATATGTTGGTTTAAGGCTATATTCCTACTTTTCTACTCATTCGAATACAGAGCTCTTAGATTCTATTATTCTGATTATCTATTCTTGTACTTTATTTTGTTTAAAAGCTTCTATTACTGTTGAATATGATCGTTCTTGTCGAATTGTTGAAAATTTCACGACCAGAATTCATAATTTGCAACGGACACATTTTTTCCTCATAATCTTGTTTGACGTTTCTTCAATTCAACAAAAAATAAATTGGGTAAAAACTATCAATGGTTATTGGATTTGCGTGGATATATAGACAGGGCAAAATTTGTTGCCAATTTAGCTTGATAATATAGACCTCATTTGTCGGTGAAGTATTTCATCCAGAAGGAGGGGAGAGAATGGGGTAAAGGGGCTGGGTAAGGGTATAGTTTTTTAGCCAGCTGTAAGCATCACTTGATCAGAGTACATAAAATTGTAGTGCAACATCAAAGTAATGATATATCGAATAAACTATCATATTTCACTAATATAGATTCTGAGAATACTTTTCTTATTTTTTCCATATCTAGATGCAGATCAATCACCAAGTAGTTTATGAGATATTAAGAGACTCAAAACACAGTTAAGTTTTAATCAAATAAGATATTTTAGGTGTTTCCCAACCAAAATAATCTTGCATATATATCACACATTAATTTGCTAAAGGACTCAATTTTTCTAGAATGTATAATTACTTTTTACAGTAGCTTTTTTTTGGTTTTTGTCCATTTCTTTATGTCAATCAAATTTATCAGGGTTATCAATAGCAAACTGATGGTTCTGAAAAAGTTCGTCCCTCTGTATTACATAATTTTATCAAGCATATAAAGAAGTAAATGATATGTGATTCAGCGATAGAAAAATCTACGAAATACAAAAAATATTGGAGGATTTTTTGGGGGTAGATTTTGTGGGAAATTATATTTTGATGATTTTTGTTTGCTTTTGTATAATATATTGACATTGTCTAGTTTTTTTGTTAAACATCTACGTGACTAGAAAGTAAAATAAGGTAACTTTATGGATTTGAAATTTCCCATAAAAATATAATTTTATTATTTATATTACTGTTTCGCTTACAGTTCTTATTTTTAGAAAAGCAGGATTTATGTTTTTGGGAGGTGGCTAGGTCAACCATCCAAGCAGAAATGGCAAGGGTACATAAGTCACCTAAAACTTAAATATTTTTCTCTTGTCTAACACGTTTTGGATGATAGATTGGCATAAATAAAGTTTATCATAAATGGTGATAAAAATACAGCAATTCAAATACAATTGAATAATATAACTTAAGTTTTTTACCTTTAACAGTCGTTGAACGAATCCCCACCCCCCTCCACCGACTAGAGTTCGACTTTTAGTCTATGAATAGATAACAAAGTTTTTTTTTTGATTATTTTTATTCTTGGAGGGCAAGAAGTGACAAATGATGGACATAGAAACCAATAGAATTATATAGTTGCTACGCTAAATTAATATGAACAATTTGATTATTTATGAGACACACAGACAAAGAAAATAAATGAGTAGTTTCTCTATATTTAGCATGGGTGTATGTATTTAAGCAGATGTATTTGACTACTTCAATTATTCACATTATTGATCAAAAGATGTCATACATATCAACCAATAAGATTTCAAAAAATTTAATGAAATTAGTTTTATAATTAAATTACCTGTACGTACATGTATATTTACTTGTCCAGTAAACAGTTAACCATAAGGTAAAAGAAATGGAGTTTGATCTCTTTCACTCACAAGACAAAATAGTTCTTCTTTTTGGGAAGTTTGTATGAACATACGAGACTGATAGTTAACATATTAGTTTAATCAAAACACCTAGAATTAATCACTTTTACATTGACTTATACTTACTCATTAATTACACATTTTTACATGCAGAATTTTACTATTTAAAAAAAATTCAGTGCTTTTTTTCTATGATTAGAGTCAATCCGTACATAACGGATAGCGTTTTTATTAATTTAGTCATGTTAGAATTGTCCTATTAATTTCATACTTTGCATGATGATTCCTACAACAGCTATGTACGATTTAGAAAGCTTAGCATCTCTATAATCTTTACTAGAAAGTCCGTACGTCTATTTAGGCAGCCGTGGTATACGTTAGATTTTTAATGCATTATTACCAGGTTCAAGGCTTTTTTTCAGGGCTTAAAGTAATGAGAAAGTGTCTTGTGGAAATGTATTTATTATTACTTGGATCTTACACCAGATTATTATGTACTCTAAAAAAAGAGAAATAAAGCTCCCCTCTCACTATCCACCCCATTTACCTAATGAACTCCCCTTCTACAGGATGCACGAACTGACCAATAAATGATTTCCATGTTAGCAACTTAAATTGACGACAATTTTCTCCTGACATAATATCCAAGTATATTCTATATCAATTGTTGTGGAAAGAATATCACCCCCCACCCCCTAACTCCGCTACTGTTTAATAAAAAGATAAGTTCTATTCATTGGAATAAGCGTTACAAATTAAAATATTAAATATTCTGAATACAAATTACAATAATGGATATAAATAGAATATATGTGGATATTATGAAAGATGAAAAATTGTTGTCAATTTAGGTTGCTAACATTGACATAATTTATTAGTCAGTACGTTCACCCAGTAGGAAGGGGATGGGGTAAAGGTGTGGATAGGGGGATCGTTATTTTAGCCAGCTACAAGTTTCACTTTATTAGAGTAAATGATAATCTGGTGTTATATCCAAGTAATAATAAATCCATTATTACATTTTAGACTTTATCTTATTCAATTATAAAAAGGGACAAGGGAAGATTTGTATTGATTTTAAAAAGTAACGTTTGTGTGGGAAGAGAAAGTAAATTGTGTTCCTAGAAATATTGCAGCATTAGCAAGTATATTGAAATTTTCATATAAAAGTAACTTGATATCAGTCTGTCTGTACCAAAGGAACTCGCTAATCAATGGACCAATATGTTTAATAATCATTTTGGGCGCCCCTAGAGGATTCCGCTAGTTAGGTTTTTCTGCCTTTAGTAAATATATCGTTGTTCGCTGTTCGATTTAGTTCTCAATTTATATAGAAGCTTGTGGTGTAAGTTTATACAAAAGATATAATTAAATCAACTTTGGTATTAAGTAATGTTTACGTTAAGAAAATAAACATTATGCAAAGACATACCATTTTAAAGAATATCTGCGCTCATAAAACTTTAAATTATTATGCAAATTTAATGTGTATAATTGTTTTTATAATGTAAATATACAATTTACATTACATATTCTAATTGCTCAAAAAAACATCCCTTTAAAACGAAAGATTTTTAAATAGTTAAGCTACATCACATACAGGGTGCGGTACATAAGTTCGGACTTTTTAAAACGGCCAAGGCCCCAAAACTTTTTGACCAATCAGGACGTTTGACACTACTACAAAGAGCTTAGGTAAAGAATGCCATTTTTTCAACAAAAAATCTTTGGACGATGGAGGACTTTTACTCCGAGCTGACCACTCATAAGTTCTACAAGGCAGATTCAAAATGCGCTGTAGTTTACTCTGGATTCTCCACTTGGGCTTACTTAATCTGACCTCAGCCCATCTGTAGGTGAGATAGACTTATGAAACTTACTGGAGATACTGTAAGATACATATAATGAAGACATATAAAAGACTAGATTTCTCTATCTCAGCTGGCTTGGCCGTAGTATTCCGGCAAAGTGATACGTGATAGATTTTAGGATGTCAAAAACCTTGAAAATTTCTGGGTTCGCGACTTCTCGAAAAAGTGTAAAAATAGGATATAAACAAAACTATCAATATTTAAATTTGCAGTTATGTGGAGATGTTTGAGTTGGCTTTATCATATAATAGGGTGGGTTGTCCTAAGTGACAATAATGGTTCAATAAATGGCTTCAGGATATTTACACAAAAGTTAGGAAAATGAAAGAAATTGAATGTAAAATATTGTTATTTCATCTTTGATATCCGCCCCTAGCATCTAGGCGCTCTGCACTTAAAATGTAAAAATTTGGCAGAAAAATGGCCTAAAACCATTCCAGGACCTGTATAAAATTTCCCATAAAAGGAAAACTCAATAAGTATAGTAATTATTAAAATCTAAAGCTTCAGACAAAAAGAAACCTTACCACTTTACATAATGGGATTGCTGTCACAAGATCAAAGTCATTTTTTTTTGTTAGAAGTCTTAACAGAACTTACAAATTACAACATGGGTCTTTCCGTGAATCATAACGTCTATTCCTTCGATGGACGTATTGTTATTAGAAGGGGGAAGGGATTATTAGCCATCGTCCAATTCTTCAAACTATTGTGAAATTACCTTGAAATAGTTGGATTTATATCGCTAACTATGGTTACATCTGTGCATATTTTCACATTTCAAAATTAATGGGTGTCCCCACAAAAATGTAAAAATAAAACTATAGCAAAATAGTAACACTGTTTTCAAGTCATACCGAGTAATATTGAGAAATTAAACATACACTTATCTTTAAAAAACATTAAATATTATTAATAAAACTTTGTTATTTTTTAAATTTGTAGTGTTGAAAAGCAACTTAAAATTTTGTGTATTTACATTATTCCCATATAAATATTAGGATATCACATTTGCATAGCAATTAAATTCTTAAATTAGTGCCAGGATGTGCGTGTGTGTGTTACTAAAATATCTGCAGCAATAAACCAAGTATATATCATTTCATGAAGATTAGATTTTTATAAGATTAGTGGGTTAAAAACAATTAAACATAAAGAACTCAAAAAAGACAGAGTCGTCATTTCTTGATGTTTGACTGATCTGTGTTTTTTTATGCCAAATTGTTTAGGAGTTAGTTGAGAATGACCCCCCCCCCTAGAAAGAATTGTAGAATGTTGTTCACCATTCCCATCTTCCTCTTCCTCCCTGGTTTTAATCTTAAATGAACCAAATTACAGTGATTAAGGGTTAAATATTTTGATAAAGGGAAATTAATGTCAACTTGAGTGTTCTTTGATCAAAATTTGTATAAAATCAATACTTTATCTAGTACAGTTGATTATCTCATTTTCTTTTCTTCTACTTGTTTTACGTTTATGGCTACGCCCATAGTCTCTAGATGATTTGCTTTAATTTCTTTGTAGATTCATCTTCTTCAAAACTTACGTAAGATGTCGGAACCTCTTCGTGCAATAGTACTACACCCAGAGAGGGAGCAGACATTGGGTTGTTTATTACACTAGTCCCTAAAGTTTTAATAATGTTTTCTTATTCGACGCTTAACAACCTTGAGGACTTTAATTTATTTTGATTGGTGAAGTGTCCAAACGTTTAAACCACTAATTGTAACGTAAAGAAGGGATAATCATTGAGGATGTACTTCTGTTTATTTGTAATAGCTTTCCTTTCTATCTATTTAACTATTTCCTCCCTCTTTTTCCCTCCCTCCATCTCATATAATTCTTTATCTCTTTTTGTGATGCTAGGAAGTTTTTCAAGTGCTCTTGAGTAATCAACCAATCTTTTCAGATACAGCTAAATAATTATTCAGGGGTATCAGGGATAGGTTATGAAAAAATTAGGGTAAATCTTAAAGTTTTTATTTATATTCAATTTTAATACTTTATTCTCACAGTTTGGTCTTAAATCAAAGTGGTCAAAGCTAAAATGTTATTCGCTGTATTTTTATTGAAAAAATGTGTAAAATTTTAAATATTACTACTAGTAAACTAAATCTACCTTGTAAAACTTTTTTATTATGGTTATAGTCTTATGTTAATTATATAAACAATATAAAATAGAGCAAATAATCATATGGGAATTGAAAATCATAGATAAGATATTTTGACATCCATTAACCTATCCCTAAAATCCTGTGTCTTCGTTATATAATTGATCCACTTCTTTTTGTTAATAGTCTATCCAGAAGCGTGTAGAAGGAAAGGGAGGGTATGATATTACCGTACCTTCGATGTAACCCCAAAGGGATCCAAACATCTACCCTGATACACAAAACCTAATATTTGCACCCTTGCCAAACCATGTGCGTGCATGCCCCTGAGTCTATATTTTCTAACATTTATTGTTTATCTTTGAAAACCAAAGTTTTAGTATAATTACGTCATGATTGTATTTTAATTAATTTCTTTTTATGAACAATAATATAAGAAAAAATCATGTAGATATAATCTATCTCACTTTTAGGAGTATCAAATTATTTGATCAAACTTGCATAGTTTTCACTTATTTAATGATTAAACCTTTAAATAAGAATTTGATTGCAAAACAGGTCGATTATTTTGATGATTTTAAATTGAATTGCTTTATGAATGTTCTCTTCCTGGTGTGGGTATGTAAAAATAAACAATAAATAAACCTCTTCTTAAAGGTTATCATAATAAAGTAAGAATAACAATGTTTATTTATAGTACAAAAACAAAAATATAGTATTCTGATAAAAATTGTATAAGTATAGATGCAAGACAACTACCTAACCCAAATGGTGGGGACCTTTTTCGTCTGATAGGAAAATGCTTGTGTTTTTTTGTAGCGACTTGGATGTGTTTTTATTTCCTACGTTATTGGCTGATATTCAAAGACCCAATTGAAAGTTGGCATAGAGTCCCCATCACATGATTAGCGTTATTCATATATAGCTCGAAAGCCTCTATTCTTATATTCTAATATTCTAATAAATAGGTTTAATTTTTTTTGGGCTACTAAATTTTGCAATAATCAGGGATACATCAATGTGAGATGAATTATTCACTCCTATAATTTAATTATTTTTAGGGCTAACTAAAGCAATTGATATTTTATTTTTGACAAGAGGCTACGCACCTAGCATGTAGGTGCTCTGTATTTGAAGAGGCAAAAAGGGGTTAGAAAAACAGCTTAAACCCATCCCAAGACTTGAATTTCGAAATAAAACACCCAAAAACCACCAGAGGATCTATGTAAAATTTTCCTAAAAGAGAGAACGCAATCGGTTAAGCAGATATTGAGATCTTAAGCTAAAGACAAAAAACCCTTACTACTTTTTATAATATACTAGCGGATTCGCCCCTAGCCTCTAGGGGCTTTTTTCCTGAAGGTTCAGGGAAGAATTTTAAAAATTTTGTTTACATTTTTTTTTAGATATTTTTTGTTTTTTTATTACATTTATAACTCTTTATAACATTTTATAACTCTTTATAACTTTTTATATTTATTTATATTGATTTATATTATTTAAAACCTTCGAATTTTTTCTTTTTTTGATGTTTTTAAAAATTTCTTTGCCATTTTCCTGGGTGTCCCACCCCCCAAGAAAATAGCTTAAAACCACCACAGGACCAATAGGTATATACCCTGAAGAATAGAATCCGATCGGTTCAGTGGTTACCAAGATCTTAAGGGACAGACGGACGGACAGACAGACATCGTTCTACTTTGTATTATAGATGATAAAAGTTTATTATATACATATTATACAACTTGGTTTTCTTATGACATATCCACTTCCCTTTCCCTGCATCTATTAGTAAATATAATAATCTGCAAAAATAAATCCCTAATAACCAATATATTATAATATAGGCTAATTATTAATTAAGAGTAAATGAGCAAACTATATTAATGCGATAGATATACAATAACATAGAAAAATATTTAGATTTATTTTGAGAAACTGAAAGTTTTGTGTTAGAATGAAAAGGCGTGCCAAATAGGAGGGTATTATTGACCTATGGCGAATTGTGGGTAATACACCATAATAGATTAACACCCCCCTTACAACCCATCTACATTCTACATCCCCATTGACAAAGGACTACACCCCCATTATTACAGCCAAGAAGGGTGTCAAGGTAAATAGTCACCCCCCCCCTCCTTTAATTTAAGGGAAGTGTTAAAAAAAAATTGCGATCTGGGGACATTTTTATTCTTTAACACTAAAACGGCTGACACCCCCTTCGATTTTGGTTTAAGGGGGTGTAAAATTCTTACTACTAATAATATATGTATGTTTATACTGAATAGTATAGCTAATGAGGACAAGTTATCTTAGAATTACAAGATTATTTATAGAGTAGCTACACTACTAATATATGTATGTATGTATATATGAATAGTATAGCTAATGAGGGCAAGTTATCATAGAATTACAAGGATTATTTATAGAGTAGCTACACTACTAATATATGTATGTATGTATATATGAATAGTATAGCTAATGAGGGCAAGTTATCGTAGAATTACAAGGATTATTTAAAGAGTAGCAACACTACTAATATATGTATGTATGTATATATGAATAGTATAGCTAATGAGAGCAAGTTATCATAGAATTACAAGGATTATTTATAGAGTAGCTACACTACTGATATATGTATGTATGTATATATGAATAGTATAGCTAATGAGGGCAAGTTATCACAGAATTACAAGGATTATTTATAGAGTAGCTACACTACTAATATATGTATGTATATATGAATAGTATAGCTAATGAGGGCAAGTTATCGTAGGATTACAAGGATTATTTATAGAGTAGCTACACTACTAATATATGTATATGTGTATATATGAATAGTATAGCTAATGAGGGCAAGTTATCATAGAATTACAAGGATTATATATAGAGTAGCTACACTACTAATATATGTATGTATGTATATATGAATAGTATAGCTAATGAGGGCAAGTTATCTTAGAATTACAAGATTATTTATAGAGTAGCTACACTACTAATATATGTATGTATGTATATATGAATAGTATAGCTAATGAGGGCAAGTTATCATAGAATTACAAGGATTATATATAGAGTAGCTACACTACTAATATATGTATGTATGTATATATGAATAGTATAGCTAATGAGGGCAAGTTATCGTAGAATTACAAGGATAATTTATAGAGTAGCTACACTACTAAAATATGTATGTATATATGAATAGTATAGCTAATGAGGGCAAGTTATCGTAGAATTACAAAGATTATTTATAGAGTATGTATGTATATATGATTATGAATAGAATAGCTAATGAGGGCAAGTTATCGTAGAATTACAAGGATTATTTGGGTTTATTCGAGGATTAATAATCAACCAAGTGTTGCAAGAAAAATGACTCAAATAAGGAGATACGGAAAGTGTCATGTGTGACGTCATAAAAATACGCACAAAAAGGAAGGATGAGAGGAAAAGTGGGAAAGATAATCCCTAAAGGGAAATGAATTTATACTTATTTTATGACGTCATACATGACACTTCCGTATCTCCCTCAAATAAAATTTAAATTTTTGACAATTTTAGATATTTTGACCATCACTTTTGAGAAAAGACGTCACTAAAATAGTTAAACTTGTATAAGAAAAGATGAAATGCTGAGAGCTATTTATAATCTCGAGATGGTTTAGCTGTTTCATTGCCACACCATAACTTACTTTATAAATACCATTTGCAAATTAGGTGTCCATGATGATTACATGTTAATTCTATAAAATTGCAAAATAGCATTAAACCGTCCATAAACCAACTAGCGTCAATTATACACCATTGAGTTTAGTTATTTTAGAAATAAACACCTAGATATACTTTTAAAAAGACAACTACTTTTGTATATGAATATGCCATGAAGAAAATTCAGTGAATAGGAGAACCATATCGGTCTAGTGCAGTGGTTTGAAAGATCCTTCAGTACAGACACTAAGAAAAACAAACAAAAAGATAGTTAAACATCCTGGTACTTTAATACAAGAAATTAGGATATCGAACTTTTTTGCTATTTTTTGTATCTTTATTGTAAGAACGCCAGTCAATCAAGACACATAAGTATAAAGCTAAGAATAGACTCAAATAACATTAACATTATTCTAATATACATTCTATTTATAACAATCAATTTCATTATTTCTTACTAGTGGCTGGGCCTCTAGCATCTAGGAGAGAGAGAGAGAGAGAGGGGGACAGTAAAATAGCTTAAAACTATCCAAAGATATAAATATAAAAAAAGATAGCATAAAATCATCCAAGCTTTTCTAAAATGGGGATATAACTACATTACTACCACTTTTAGTCTTATCACTTTGATATATCACTTTTTTCACTATTTATTAGGCTGCTATAGTTCAAACGGCTTGATATGCATCCTACTGTTGCTTGCAGCTTACAAAATGTGCGGATATGATATATTTTATGCAATTTTTCATTTGCCGTGCTTTTCCATGCAATACTTAAAATTTGAAAGGTTTAATAATTTAAAAAAATATTTTTCCATATTTTAGATAACAATTGGCAGTACAGTGCAGCGTTAAAGGTTTTAAGTCTAGCTATATTTTAAATTCCTATATTTAACCTACATATGACATATAGAGCAACTTTTCCCTATACTTTTATAATACCCAAGTTAATTTGCTCCCCTATATTTTACATATATTGAAAAAGTGACATTACTTAAAGCTGACACACAAACACAAAAGTTAGACTATTTTACTTTTTGGAACATAATATTACATTTGAATTTCAGCCTAAGGTAGTTTACAATAGTGATGTTACACAACATAAATTTGAAGACTTTAGAAACGTTACTAAAGTATTTTCTATCAGAATGTTTGAATATTTTATGATCTCTGAAAGTTTTCTTTTCTTTATTTTCCATGAATACAATGTTTTTCATGTAGGCTACATCAGGGATTCAAAGGGATAAGACAACGGCCAATAATTTGATGAACATCCCCAATATTAAAACGCAAAATTACCCTTGCTGTAGATTACATTTAGTATTTGAAACGTATAGACAATCAACTTAATGAACTAAATAATTAGAATTTAATAATGTCCCCAAAGTTTTGAAGCCAAATTATAAGAAAACTTTGGCCCAATGTCCCCTCCCTCCCTGAGTCTAGATAATGGGAAAGAATAATAAAAGAACCATATGAAAAATAGATTTAAATGGGAAGTTTTTATTTCGTACACTTAAGTATCCTTATAATAAAGTAACAGGATCTGTGTCTGTCTGTGTGTGTGTACCGAAGGATCTCGCTAAACTCTGAACCGATATGGTTCTCGTTTACCAGGTCCTAACCTAAGGTTAGTAGGTCCTAAATGAACTAACTAACATCCTGACTTTTGCACGATATTTTGGAAGTCCTTACTATTCATTGTAATTAGTTGGCCAAGGCTTTCCTCCCACACTTATTATCAATATCGAGCAGCTTACACAATTCATAACATCTTCAGCTATGACGCGGTTACGGCAGAGATTCGAATACATCGAACTCTCATCGACAAGCGTATGCTCTACGTGTTACGCTACAGTCGCGGGAATAAATGTAAAATTTGAAAGTAATAATAGTTATTTCTCGCATCGTATTATAAACAGCTTTCCGCGGATATAGAAAGTACAATTATAAATTAAAACCAGTTTTTTTAGACCCGAGGTGCACCGGCTAAAAAACTGGTTTTAATCTTATGATTGTACATTTTTATATTCGTAAAAAACTGGATATAATACGATGCCAGACATAGTTTTTTTCGTATGGATGAGAACCGGTTCCTATCCACCGGATTCGAATGAATACAACAAATTCTATTAAAGACATATTGTATTGTAATTATGAACGGTTTTAAACATCTTTATAGATAATAGTTGTTATATTATATTATTCTTTACTCATTTATTTTTTTTTATTGAAAAATAATGTCAAATCCGGGGATTATAACCAAATGATACAAAAAGACAGGGAAATATGTGCTGAACAAAAACTTCAATCTGACCAAACTAATATCAAATGTCAAAATGTTTGAAAATTAGACAAGTATTGATGGATTCGACCTTACCGTGCTTACAAAAAAAAACATACTTTTCGCACTAAATGGCTCTATTAACCTTTTGTATACCTTTTACTTTTTTTTAGTATTCTGAATGAAGCAGCTTATTGTGCCTATAAAAAATGACGTCAGTCACACAACACAAATGATCAGTGATAGGCCAGTTTTTTTAACATGTGTTTTTCAAATTTTAACATAAGTCAATTTAAATGTATACTGGCCTATCACTGGTCATTTGAATTGTATGACGTAATTTTTTAATGCACTATAAGCTGCTTTATTCTGAATATTTGGACCTGTCCCGTATTATTCATATATTGTATTAATTATTAGTCAACAACACACGGTTCGAGTCATCACATCTTATCGCGCAGTGTGCGTATAATTCAGCAAATAATGCTTTTTATTTTAAAAGTTTAAATTTTGTAGATTTTATGCAGTCGTTTTACCGTACTGCTTGACTCCGGTTTTTTTTTCATTTTCCTATCTATGGACTATTACAGAAGTACAGAGGAGACCCTGACGTTTAGACTGTAAATATACAGGTCTTCAATGTGGTTTATATCATATTTTTATTGGGTTAGGCCAAAACTTTTCCACCAATAATTGAGGAAAACATAAATTTGAATAGACTTGAAACAAATTTGCTGAAAAAATTGCCATATTTTGGTTATTTTGTGGGGATATTAATATGAAAGACACGTGTAATAAATGATTATAATGCCTTGCTAATGATTGTTCCTTTTTTTATCAAAGATTATTCAATAAATAAAGAATCACCAATACATAATATCCCTAGCTTTATAGATTCACATGGTTTTTTGAGACCTCCCAACTATTATGTTTTCTTTTATATTGGTCCCTAGTAAGTAGATAATAGAGAGGAATAAGCCCCGGGCCCTCCCCCCCCCCCCCCAAACATACATAAACATAAGAATCAAAACCGAAAAACAAAGAGCAATTGAAATATCAACCTGCATAAACACAGAGGTTTTTATTAACAATTAGAAATGAAGATCAATATTTTTTTTTTTTGGGGGGGGGGGTGAAAAGGTTTAAATCAACAACCAAGGATATTGTAGAATAATCAATAATAAAAATGAAGAAGGTAATGTATTCTTAACGTTGCTAATCATATATTTGTTTACGCGTAGCTGGGCTCATGAGAAAAATATTAATCTTTTCAAAATAATTTGCTATGGACAATATTATAAATGTATTAAACATTTCCCCGCAAGTTTTTACTGAAAAAAAAGATAAAAGTAAGATATTTCTCACGAGAGCGTTTTAGATATTGGTCACAGCATCATGGGACACAAAATTAAAGTATGAAAATAGCCTAAACCCAAACTTAGACAAAAAAATTAAATAGCCTAAAACCATCCGTGGTCCTATGATAGTTTGCGGGAGGGAGAGAAGGGGGGTATTTCCCTAATTTTTTTCTTTCTTTTCTTTATATCATAAAAAAACCTTTTTCATCTTTTATGTTTAGAAATTAAACTATGTATAATGTGATTTTTTGGAGCTACCTTCCCTAACTGCATTTTTAAGACAACATAATATTCCACCAAAATCAAGACATAATAAACAATGAAAAAATACCACCCAGTAGCATTTTTGGTGGCTTTTAGTTCGGGCAGTTTTGGACACCTCATTTCCTACATATATTAATCAAACATTTTTATATTACACCAATGAAATGGGGATAAATTTATAGAAAAACAATTTGGTCTAGAAAGTTTTGACTACATTTGCTTATTATTTCCATACTTTTTCTTATTCTTGACTTAACTACTTTGGGGACGTTTATTGAATTTTGTTTGGTAGGTTTATTAAGTGTCCAAACGTTCAAACCAAAAATTGTAATCTACAGAAGGGGTATTTTTGTGTATGAGGATGTAGTACATAAACTGTCTTATTTAGATCCCTGGCTCAAACCAATGTCTTTAAAAAAAAGTTAGTTTAAAAGTAAATCTAAATAATTAGATATTTTACTAATTAAGTTTTAATTCCAGATTTCTTATCCCTTGATAAAAAGATAAATTGGGTGGTATTTTTAAGTCTTTAGATCAATTAAATGATTATTAAAAACCTCAAAAATTTAGTAGGTTTCCGTTTAAATTTGTTGCCTTCGTCATTATTTCAAAAAAAATACAATCAAAAGAGGATTTCAACATCCATTAAAGTGAAGCTCTAGAGGCTAGGGGTGTAGCTGCTAATAGTTGAATAATGTTGTATCCAATTCACACAAATCTCAGGAATATAGCAAGGAGTCTGTGAAATTTAAATTTTCTAAATAAACTGATACTATAGTAGTTAATTCAATATAGCTGAGAACCGGTTCTAATCCAGCGGATATTAATTGGCTTCTAAATCATAGAGGAAACTAAATTTTTAATTTACCTTTGATTTGATATGCTTACACTTTTTTTTTGCCCCTAGCATCTAGGGGCTCTCTTTATAAGTAGAAAAGGGTGCAAAAAATAGCTAGAAACCAAACCCATGAATCAGGGATGCCCAAGCTTTTTATTTTTAAGGTAAACTGATGGGTTTCAATGAACTTTTTAACATTTTTATATCTAAAACTCACATAATTATCCCTTTATCCATAGGATGAACATGATATCAAAGGTCAGGAGTAATTAATTACTTCATCTCTCAATCTAGGACCAATAGTAAAAATTGGACTTTCGTACATTTCATCCTGCTATCCCAGCAGTTTTTGTAGAAGAGGAATGCGATATTGGACTCTAAATTCTACTATTTGTACTGAGCAGGATCTTTAAATTATTTAGTGTTTGCCACTGCCAGTGCTGCCAATAAAACATGGACCTTTAAATCAAAATGGCAGCGGTGAGCCGGGAAACACTTTGGAAACACCCACCGGCTCAGTGGCAGTAGTCATTTTGCGATACCAGTGTGCCGGTTGGTGTTTCAAAGTGTTCCCCGGCTCACCACTGAATTTTGATTCAAAGACCGTTATTAGGTGAACCGCTCTCAAAATCGGCTCACTAGAGGCATCGGCAGTTGCATCGATGTGATTTAAAGATCCAGCTCTGGTACCCAAAGAGTACTTTTCTTACATCTTGATTGGGTAGTTCAAACTAGCTGTGTCCAAACTTTTTAATCTACCAATGAGGTTAACTTATCGATATATTTATTAAGTAAAATAATGCTTTCACCTAAAAGCAGGCAAAACTGAACCACAGTTAAAAACATTAAAAACACTCCTGCACAAAATGTACATTATATTGAACCCACTCTCGGTAATCTTTCACTCAGCCTATCTTTAAAACCGGAAAATTAGTTGAACAAATTTTTCTAAGTATTAGAAAATGCTTTGTTGGTCTTTCTCCCCTTTTTAAAAGGAGAGTAGCTACTCTTTAATCTTAGTTTGTGTAAAAGTATTAGCACATATTAGATAGAAAACAAATAGCCTTCTGAAACACCGAAAAAAATTTGCCGCTTCATGCAATGTTACTTATTTATTACAACTCAAAAGAATTTTATAGATTTTATTTACGCTTTTAAAAAGCTTTTTATAATGATACTCTATCAACTCCTAAGACCCAGAAAGATAGACTAAAGCGTTCAGCATATATGTGTTGTGATTTTCATACTAAAATATTCATCAACTAAATTCATATGTAGGTATTTATGTTTATATGGTCCTACGCATTTGTTATGTAATCATCCTTGATTATTTGTGTCTAAAAAAACGATTAATCTATCTTCTAGACAAATTGTATATCTAATTACTTTATTTAGAACCGACACTACTTTTTTATTAAGTAAAGTACTTAGAAAAAAAATTTTAATTATTATTTAGTAAATCTTCTAAAAAAGTTTAGGTGTCTATCGGTTAGTTTGGTTGTATGGCGAATTGTTTTTTTTTTTGCATGTAACAAATGTATCTTCTGTTCTTTTTGTCTTTAATGAAAGTCTTCTATTATCTTCTATCCCAGTATGCAAAAATAATAGGTTGTCTGATTGTCCGTTAATAAGAACTCGCTAAACTCCAAAGATAAATAACCTCTAGAAAAATAATTCCAACGAAAAAAAAAATTTCAAATGTTTGGAAATTCTTAAATCAGGCTAACTTCTACCTACCCTAACCCCCGCAATTCCTTAAAGTGCTCCTAGAGGTGTCTTGTGGCGCTGTCGCTAGTGTATTGTAATGACGTAAACATTTCTTGGTGCTAGGGTTGAAGCCACTAAGGATATAACGTAGGCTAAGACTGAGAAATGTCATTTGGTGATTAATTTAACTGATGTATTCAGCTTCAATAGTTAAAATCTAATTTTCATTAACCTCTCCCTGCTATGGTTGTGCCACTTTTTCATAATACTTAGCCCTGATATGTCTTAAGATAAGTAAAGCAGTAGCAAAGTAATAACAATTTACCTCCCTTCGACATTTAAAGTTATATATCAAGGTACTCATAATAATTTGCGCGCATTACACAGCTGACATTAAACAGCTGATTTTTAGTTACTGAAAATTAGGCGAAATATCTGTAAAACAAATGCACTTATGGTCTTTTTCTTTTCAAGAAAGCTTTTACATATGTCAGGCTGCTTTTAGACTTTTTATATTAAACCTAAGTTTTAGCATAGTAACCTTGGGAAAATATAAAGTTTTAATGATTGTAAGTTACCCATCGAAACATGTCTTTTATCATAGCTAGTTTGCCTGAAATTTACACCTATATTATGTCCAACATTAAACATTATTCTATTTATATTCTTCTCATAATGACATTGAGTATAGTCAGTGGCGTGCACATTCGGGTGTAAAACCAATAGAGAATGAAAAAACAACTCTTTCGAATTTCATTTTTTTAGGGAGGGATTGACACCCCCCCCCCCCCTTCCACACGTCACTGGGTATAGAAATGTTAATCTAATAACTGCAAAGTCTAACAAGTACATAACTTTCTAAGAATTTTTGTTGTCTACCTACATTTATAACTTTGATACCAAGACAAATAAACATTATCCGCCAAGATAAAAGGTGAGGTATAACAAATGAAAATTGTTTTTATGACCAAATTATACATCAGCCACACAAATTATACTTCAAAGAGAGATAACAGAAATGAATCCATCTAAGGGTTTCTAGATTGTAATGGCCACTAGGATTAGGCCGAAAATATATAAACAAGGACAATTATGTTCATAAGTAGCGCAGTAAGATTATTATTAGAGAGTAAAAAATATTTTAGGTAAGCGAGTAGCAAGGGAAGGGCAGAAGCCTAAGAAAACCTTACTATCATATTAGTAAGCTATATTAGTAGTATTTACAAGATTTCACTTTTTAAAAAATCAAATCAAAGTTTGCTAATTTGAAAAAGATAATTATAATTATTATTTATTTCTTGTCTTTAATGCATTTGTCCAAGTATACATGAATAGAAACTCAGAAAAGCTAAGACCCCGGCCAATAACAACCCTGCAACCCTGGTATAAAACCTGCAAATTTGGTTTTATCCATGATTTCAATTCGCTTGTTGTATATTGTGAGGATAATACACTAGTAGTAGTTTTATAACAATATTTTCTTATTCGTTGGCCAACAACGTTGGTGACTTTAGTGAATTTTGACTTGTTGAGTCATAGTCAAGTGTCCAAAAATTTGAACCACTAATTTTAATCTACAGAGAGGCTAATTTTGTGTATCATCATTAGATATGTATATCAATTTATTGGCCATTGTCTTATCCCTTTTGATCCCTGGGATACAAGGAAAATATTTGTTTAATGACACCAACACAACCCTAATTATCAAACAAGATTTAAGTATAAGATAAAATGCTTTTAACATGTGATTGCTAAAAATAAACAGGTTTAAATTCCCATGGCTTTTACTCAAAAATTTATTTGATAATTGGTCAAGTATTTGGTGAAGATTCTTTGTGTAAAAATGTCCTATAAACTATGATGGTGTTATCATATAAATTTTAAACCACTAGCGGCTGCGCTCCTAGCATATACGAGCTCTGTATTCGAATGAGTAAGGAAAATAGAAAAATATCTTAAAACCAAACTTAAACATAAAAATTAAATAGCCTAAAACCATCCAGGTACTTATAAGAAGAAGCTTCTAAAAATTAAGAACTCAATCGGTTCAGTAGTTATCCCCTCCTATTGAATTAACGTACTGACCAATAAATGAGTTACATGTTACCAACATTTTTCCCCTGTCATAATATCCACATCTAACATAATGAATCTTGTGTTCTGAAAAGAACGAGGTCCAAATTGTTATCTTATTTCAATACTTAAGGTTTTATCATATTTTCTAATCTTTTATCACATTTTTCCTAAACTTAAAATTATCCAAGTCATCTTTCAGATACATTTTCAGTTAAGAAGCATTTTCAAAAATTGTCTTTTAATTAAAGAAATTGTTATTTTTTCTGTGTAATTATAATTATAGAGAAAGAAAATTATCAGGAACGATTATGACTGATACTGTATAGCTAAGCCAAACTGAGAACATATGAATTATACATTCAAAGTTTGAAATTGGTAAGGCAATTCTAACATGTCTAAATAAACCCGAAATGCAAAAAACATTTGTGTTAAAAAGGACATCAAACTCAAACATGTTTAAAATCATCTACTGGCAGATACTGCATCTATGAAAGTTTGACTTATTTGAAAAATCCTTCATAGTAAATGTTGGTCATATTTAAAGAAACAACACCTGAAAGTACCTACATGTGATCATCAGCTTATTAACTTTGAGGACTTAGATTGTATTTTTTTGGGTTGGTTCATTAATTTGAGTGTAAAAAACGTTTCAACCACTAGCTGTAATCTACAGAAGGTGTATAATGAACATAATCATTGGGGATGTACATCATTTTATCGGTCATTGTCTTATCCCTTTAGATCCCTGATATGTGATACATATATATTTTGTCATAAATAAACAAATTCATTTAGAGAATGAGAGAAACAAAGCTAAATTTAACAAGTTTGACATGTAAAGATTTTTAGATCTGTTTGTTTTGATGTATAATAATATTTTCTTTTTTGTTTTTTTATGTATTAATTAAAGCATATTAGGTTGTAGATTTTTAGATAATTAAGTACATACAAAACAACTGATTACCGTTTAAATTGACCAGAAAAAGATATTTTTTGGAGCTTTACCCTCCATTTCAGGTTAAATAAATATAATGAAGGACTCAATTCCTTCTTAGCTATACCCTACAACCAAATCTACCCCTAAGAGCTCAACTATAAACACACTAACCCTCCTGGGCGTATAATAATCATACTAAATCAATATAACCTAACTCCAATAACTTAATAGCAGTCAACGAAAGTTAGTTAGAATCGCGAAGCTATTTATAGTGCCTTTATAAAATGACGTCATACTGGACTATCATTGGTCAATTAAATTGTTATTAGATATTTAGCCTTTGTATTGGCCTATCATTGGTCATTTGTATTGTATGACGTAATTTTTTTAGAGGCACTATAATTGCTTCTAGAATCGCCTGTAAAGATAAGTTTTCATTAAGACTCTAAACTTATTAGGATTAACTCTATCTCAACCTAACCTAATTGTATACACGCCTCTAAAAGTTTGTTCTTAAACGTCTAGACAGATTAAATTGTTGTTGAAAGTTTTAAAGAACTTAATATTCTATCTCACACTCATCACAAGAACAAGATAAACATAGAATGACCGAAACCCAGAGCCATTGACATGGCTGAAAATTTGGATATTTTAGTGTCGTAATTTTGATATTAGGTAAAGCATTGCTTTGTGCTTTAACAAAAGGGCAGTGGATAAGAAGGGAGGAAGAGAAGGAAGTGGGTTGTTGGGATAATTTCACTTAGATTGTTTGTCAGAATCAATGTCCCTTGTTCTTTAACAAACTCACTTCTTTAATTCTTAAATTCTTGAAAAATTAGCATCTAAAAATACATCTTATTCTAATCATAAGGTTATGAAATACTGTGTCTCGTTTCTCTTAAAATGGTTTCAATCTTTAATGTGCAGTTCATCATTTATGTTTCATAAAAATTTCAAAATTTCCTTTATAAACTTTGTTAACAAATATATCAAACATTAGAAAAAAACTCCTTTTTACCCTTTTTCCAAAATTTTATAATTCTACGATATGTATATCTGTAGTGGAGAATTCTACGCCTGATGATGAAATTTTTGTTCAAAAATTATTTTCTGTTGCGAAATAGCAAGTTGGTAAATCTTAGATGAGTTGTTTCACAGAGAGATATTGGACAATGGACTGTTTATTACACTAGTACCCATAGTTTTATAATAACGTTTTCTATTCATTGTCTCAAAACACTTTGTAGACTTTCATTGAATTTTTATTGTTTAGTTTATTAAGTTGAGTGTCAAAACTTTTCAACCTCTAATTGTAATCTGCAGAAAAGGATTATTTTTGTGAATCATCATTGGGGATGTACATGAATTTTAACGGCCATTGTCTTATCGCTTTTAGATCCTTGGTTGATGTTTCATGATTTTATATTTACATCAAGGTTGAAATTCAAATGAATGTATGCTTTCATTAGTGCTCTGCAGCCGCGTGTAAGGCTCAGAAATCATCATATCGAAAAATAAATTTCAGCGGGATGTCTAAACATGTTCCAAAACAGACAATATATTTCATTATGCACAAAAGTGGGTTTAAAATAGATGCTTAAACTTTTGCTTTTTTGCTTTGACTCTTACTTTTTATATTCTGATTATTCAGTTCTGACACTATACAAGTGTTAATGTCCGTTTGTCCTACAGTTTCAGAGCTTCGCTTTTATGGATGTTGTCATCCTTGATTTATTGTATTCAATAATAATGAGAAGGATTTATAAGTTTAAAAGGGTACTTTGTATAAAAGCACAAACAAATGAATACAGTAGCTTTGCTCCTTGAAAATAGTTGTAAAAAGACCCATCTTTCCAACAAATTTCTTTTTCAACACATAACATTTGTTTGCAGTTTCAGAGATCTACTAAAAACCCTCATCATTTAGCTTGTAAAAAATATTTTATTTCTGAACATTTCTTTAAACTCAAACTAACTGTGTGCATTTGCAAATTTTTATAAAAAAAACTTTTAAAACACAGTTAACATTTCAAAGGATTAAGCTTCTTTGATATTCAGGTTATCTTTTAACTCAAATCAATTGTTTGCATCATCAAATTATACTTCCAAAATTCTCAAATAAGTCAACATTTTATACCATGTAGTTTTCATTTCATGTTTCATCAAAAAAATGTACACATTTTTTCACTTTTTTGGTTAATTCAAAAGAACACCAATTCTTCCTCCATCCTAAAACCTAAACAAAGCAGGATATCATAAAGATTAAAATTTTTCCCATCTCAGGAATAACTCCACCCATTTTTTCAACAGATTTCAAAATCCAAATCTCCACCCATAAACAACCAAGGACAAAGATAAATCCACAACCTTTTCATAACCCCCCCACTCCTCCCACTTTTTTGTCTCCTCCCAGTTTTTTTCTGTCTCCGCCTTCAACCAAACTCACCATCCAAAACTCCGCCTATTTCCTAACCATCAAAAAAATTCCTTCAATAAAAACTATGCCCCGCCCCATAACTCAAACAAGGCCAAGAATTATTCCCTACTCCTCCTTTTTAAAAAACTAATGTTTTAATCTTTTATTTCAAACTTTTTCAGTAGTCATCTGTATTCTATGGTGATACCTAAGATTCAAAATAATTTGTGACATTGTTCTATATAAATGTATGTTTAATATCTTTGATCATATTTGCTGTTATCTAATGTCTCATGCCTATATTTTTTTTTAGACAAAATGAATTGAAAATGATTGCTAAAATCGAAATATATCTTCATGTCTTAGAATAGTGTAATTTTTTTTAAAATAGGTTGAAAAACATACTAACTTTAAAATAAAAAATGTCGTACAGCCCACACAACATTAAAATAATGTCTTAATCTATTTACCTTTTATTTACAGACACAAATCAATAAGTGTTCATACAATTCGGCAAAAAAATTGTCTAAAATTGCAAAAATTGTTGGCACTTTAGATCTCTAAAGTGACGAACCATTTTTGGATTGGACGAAATCTAGAAATCTCTGGGGGCATTTAAAGTGATAGAGATATTTTTTGTATTGGGTGAGGGGATATACCCTCCCCTAAATAGTTTTAGAAATTCCTTGGAAGTTGGAACTATAAGAAGCTTTACTGTAAAGAAGAACCATATCAGTTTGGAGATTAGCAAGATTACAGACAAAAAATCTTACTTCTTTATATATTAGGATAAGTTAATATAGGCTAGAATAAATCATCAGAAAAAAACAACAATCAAAGGTGTGCTAAATTAAAAATACATGTTGTATTATGTTCACACAAAATTATTTCACTCGCCTCCCAAGATTTTAATCTTTTTATTGAAAGATATTAGAATTATCAATCCTCTCGTAATACATTTTCTGAATCAAGTCCAGATTGTAACAAAAAAGTTGCACATAAACATTAAGGGAAATTATTCTTAATTTGTACTAAATCTTAAAATCTTGTTTTAAATTTGTAAAATTAATGCCTACATAAGAAATGACAATTTCCTTTCTGAATTTCTATTGACCAATGGTAAAATATATACTGGCCATTCATTGGTCATTTGTACTGTATGACGTCATTTTTATTGTACTTTAAGCTGCTTTCTAGCTATTTGGCATTTTATATCTTGAGATCTAGCTATTTCTATCCAAACATATTCTTGACTTGATCCTTTATTTTCTTTATTTGGTAAAACAAGGTGTTAGAAAACAACATCTGTCAATTTTAAAGACTTCTTTTTGTAGATGCGAAGTATCTTTTTATTTAGATATTTTCTTTCATCTCCAAAGTTTTTATAATTATTTTTTTCTTTAAATTATCCTTTTAGAACTCACGAAACACCGAACATACAAGCCCCTGTCTGGTCGGGGGGGGGGGGGGCACTGTATTTTTAGTTTAAAAATGCTCAATCTAGAGTTGACCCATTAAAGGGTTATTGTACTAATACAATAGATATATGGATATAGAACATACGTGGATTTATTAACAGGGGGAAAATTTTCGTCAATTTAGGTCCCTAACATGAACCTCATTTATTGTTCAGTTTGTTTATCAAGTAGAAGGGGGGGGGGGAATGGTTAACCCTTAACGGTCGGGGGGGGGGGGGGCGTTGAACGCCCCCCCATCCGGTTTTTTCTATCTCATTTTCTGTGTGTGAAAGATAAAGAGCCCAAACTGCTTGACTTTTTAAGTGTGGGTATGAGACATAACAGATAGTTGAAATTTTTTGAATATCTCCATCCTGGCGGGCACAGGATGCCAGCAAACCTGGCAGGGTCATCCAGGTAAAAAGCAAAAATATTTTTTTTGACTAAAACAAAGCATTTTATCTTACCAAAATACTAAAATATCCTCTAGTAGTACATCCTCATATTAAATACAGGTGTTCAAGTCAATGTTAGGTTCCAGGTATGATCCTGCAGGTCCTGATCCTCCAGGTCTCCAGAAATCTTTAAAAGGCTCCTGTGGCCGCAATTTTTGACTTAGAGACTTCAAATTTTAAACTTAAGCTTTTCTTATATGTCTACATAACGTATTAAAATTTCATAAAGATCCGCCGCCGTTTTCCCGCCGACCGCCGACTGCGACGGCTGGCAGCTGCCAAGTACAGCTGCGGCCGCTGAAATTTATATTTTGATATTTCAAAAATAAAATTTACATAAAGATAAACATTTTCTGCAAAAAAAATTTTATTCTAGCTTCAAAACTAAAAAAATTACAGCCGTTTGAAATTTTTAAGTAAAAAAGGACCTAAAAACAAAGGTTGTTAAATAAAAGGGTGAAGGAAGCAAAAATTGACCTTGACTCACTTAAGGTCGGAAATTCATCATAACACAGGGGACTTGCACAAAAAATTTTAGCCCTCTAGCTCTAATAGCAACTGAGATAATAGGGGGGGGGCGTTGAACGCCCCCCCCCCCCTCCCCGACTGATTAAGGTGCGGCAAGGGGCCCGACTGTAAGGGGTCTTTATTTTAGCCAGTTGCAATTATCCCTTTATTGAGTACAAAATCTGGTGCAACATCCCAGATATATTATATCTATTACCAACAGTGAAATTAAAGATTTTCAAAGATTCATATTGCTAATGAAATTTAAATGTCTAGGAAAACAATTCCAACTTCCTTTTCATCTTGCAGTTCAATGCGGTGTGCAAAGAAAACGAGAAAATTTTTTTGTCATGACTCATGCTCTATATTCAATTTTAATATTTAATGACTCAAGGCTTGGCAGCAGACTGTAAGCCTCAGGAAAATTAACCTGTTACAATTCTAAAAATCAGCTGCAAGTAATAACCTGACCTAAATATGTAAATACATCTTTTAAAAATAGTTTTTGAAAGCATTTAAAGGGGTTGAAAATTAAGGCTTAGACGCGGTTGCCGCCGAGTTCTGGTTAAAGGAGATTAGAAGGTTAAAAGGCATATTATTATATGATTAAAGTAAAACACTAGAGGGGGAAGGGGTTAAATAACTGTATCTCCCAATCGCACTGTCCTTTTGCCGACTCTCAATTAGAAATCAACCATTGGTGTCGTTTATATTAAAACAGCCAAATAGCAGAAGAAAGTTTGCTAGCAAAAAAAGGTCATTGAAAAAGGGTGGGAGGTAGTTATCTGTATATACATCTATGCTATAGATCTGTTATAATATGCAAAATATTATTGTATTGTCATTATAAAAATCAAATTTATTATTTTTGCAGGATTTTGTAAACACCTCCTATTCGTTTTCAAGTCTGATAGAATCAAAATTAAATTTTAAGAATTTTGATTTTCTGTAATTGATTAATTTAAATTTATGCTTCATCATTAGCTAAAATGTAAATGTTGTAATGCAATACTAAATAACTTATTTACATGGTATGTATCCATTAAATCTTAGATATTAGAGGTTTCTGCTAATATTTAAATAAAGATTATTATCATACCCATAGAGTTTAAAATTAGTTAAATCAATTTAATGAAATTTCTTGTTTTATTTTCTATTCTAATGAAAGATATTAGGCCCTTAGGGGCTATATGAGTTTCTTTTCTTTTAAGATTTTGTTAACCAATGCTCCGACATGGGTCAAATTTACAGTAAAGCTTTTTTATAGGTCCGGGAAGGTGTAATGAGTGTACCACCATCCTCTTAAAAAAACGTCTATGGAAAAAATACTCCTCTGCCAAGAAAATTATTTTTTTTTCATTTAAATCTAAATTTGAATTTAAATCTTAGATAGAAGTTTCGATTTCTTCTGTGTAGCCGCTAGTGAATACTAAAAGTATTTTTAAATCCATTTCTTTTATAGTAATACTAATATTCTATCATCCAAACAATAATGAGTCAACAATTTCCAAATGATTCTCAAACTTGTACGAACCAGTTAAACAGTTTCTTATATCTAAAGTAACATTCAGAAAAATAGATATTCAAATACTTTACTATAAAGGATATATAAATATTTAAATCTTATAAAATTGCATACTTCCAAACCTTGCTTTAAAAGTTTTGCGTTGGCTGTGAAGTTTGCAAATTAGAGTGCGAATAGGTAAACTCCTATTTTCTGCGGTGCAACTCCCCCACCACCCCCTTTCTATTTCGCATAGTTTATTATATTTTTTTGGGGGAAAATCTATGATATTTATTAAAGGTTAGGTCATTACCAGGGATCTAAATGGCTGATAGATTAAATGTGTATCTAAATTGATTAAACACATACTTATCCCTTCTGTAGATTACAATTAATGGTTGAAATGTTTAAACAATCTAATTAATGAACCAACTGATCAAAATTAAATAAAAAGTCTCCAAATTTGCTAAGTCAACGAATAAGAAAAAGTTACTATAAAAAATTTTGGGACTAGTGTAATAAACATCCCATTGTCCCCTTGCTTCCTGGGTCCTTACCTATTAATGATTACTGATAGACTACCATACTTTTTATCAGCAGGTTAATTAATGAGTACAATATACATGATTACTTGGTTTATAATGATAGCTAACATACCCTTTGATGACCGTCTTATGGCTGAAAGTCTCACATTCAACTGTACTTTATAATAAGTTACAGCTGTAATAGACAAAAACATTCTCTCTATACTTACGGTTAAAGGAACTTTTCTAACAAAACAGCAGAAGGTACCAGTCAAAACATTACCTGTTACTTTATTAGGGCGAGATTCTCCTTTGATGTTAAGTGATCTTATAGAGAACCCAAGGGCATCATCCGCTTGTAATGGGATGAAATAATCTAGCAACCCCTTAGTGGATATTAGGTTTAGTAACATCCAACAGACAACCAACCATTTGATTGTCAAGGCATTCCCCCCTACTCTAACTATTTAAGTCACGCACCTGACATAGCAGCAGTAGGAACTTTTTAACGCCTCTATGACGCGTTGTCGGGCTGAGATTCAAAATATGCTTCAGCCGCAAATGAACTTTCTACTAGGACTAAAAATTATTTTTGAAAAAAAGGAATACTGTTTATTATATAATAGGTTGTCCTTTCCTATGTCCATCGCAATAAAAGATATTTTACCAAATGGGAAATTGATCAAAGTTCAAAGTTAAAATATTGCACAGGTTGGCGCATTACTTTGCAGACTCTGGTTTCTCAAGGTTTTTTAATAAGGTTGATAATTGGATGTATAATTTTCTCATTTATTGGTTAGTACGTTCCTTCAGTAGGATGGGAGGGGATGAGGTAAAAGTGGTGTATGTGAGTATGTGAGAATAACTAATTTATTAGAGTAGGCGAAAATCTGGTGCAATATCCAAGTAATTATATAAAGATTTTTGGAATGGTATGCAAGTAACCTTTTAATTCATCCACTTGTTCCTAAAACCTTATTTTGAATTTGGCAAGATTTTAAAGAATTATTTGGCTATATCTGACTTATTATTGTTCAAGTTTTACACAAACTAAACCGCATTCGTCTGGCTATATATCATATTATATTTTGGTAAGCATTTAAATATATTTAACGTGTGGCTTTAAACCTGATTAATACCTACTGACTTAGGACCAGATCACAGCCATATTACTGGCAACTTTCTACTAATATTAAAATGAAAAATCATAAAATTAATACCAGTTTCGTTAGCCCTGGCCTTCGGTTATGATATCCATTAATAGCTGACATAGAAGAAGAAGGAACCAATGGATCGAGATTCGAACCTATCACATTGTAGAAAATGAGCAGATGCGCTACTTGTAATGCCACAGTCCCGAGTTAAATTAATGTCCAAAATATATAAATACTTTAGACTTTACTTAGGCTCAGTTAAAAGTATGACTAAAGGTTTCAACTAAATCTCTAATAATATACAAACATACATCCTATTATATGAGGAATTCATAATAATTTTAGTGTAAACAATTTTATACACAAACCTTGAACATAAAATATTGACAAAATATTTATTAAGTGCAGCACAAATTCAATTTTAGACAACATCCCTAAGTTCTATAATGGACCACCTTTTCAAGCTTTATATCTTGTTATTTATAAAAAAAAATGCTGACCTCTCTAGTAGTTTGGGTTAGGTAAGTCCTTAAAAAAGCCCTTAAAGGGATAATTGAAAAATTGAAAAAGCGGATATGGCTGTCATGGCCGAAAGATTGATGAAATGGGGTTTGCATTTTCAGAAATACAAAGTATTTATTATGTCACCACTTAATATTTTATTACATAGAGTTTTTAGTTTTGTGCTTTAAGATCTCGAAAATTACTGAACTGAACAACCTTTTAAGGAATCTGCACAAATATTTTTAAAATTAATATTAAAGTCATTACATGCTTTCAGGCTATTACTGCCCTACCTTAGGCTTAGATACTATGGAACTCTAAATTCTTATAGTTTAATGTTGACTTTTTATATCTATACTACCTACATTAACAGTCCCTTTGGCTCTGAACTATATTTAGTTATTTCACCAGACAAAGTTTTATTAACTTACATTGAAAGCTTTTCGATTCATACCGGCAGCCGCAGTTGTTTAGAGAATTCTAATTATGAGCTGCGTGGGACTATATTTTTGTTTTTTTGCTGCAGCATTAGTTGCTTTTAGCAGCCAATCTCTCAGCAACCCTCAGCCGCACAAATTAGCCACAATCAATTGCAGCCTCTTGCCATTCATACGCGTTTTCTGTAGCCGCTTGATTGCAAGAAATCCAGCCTCATTCTCAGCTGTTAGACAACTCTCAAATTTTGCTTTCACAACACACTATAGAAAACTATAGAATATTATTATACAGGGCCATTGAAAAACATATAAACAAAACAGTATGAAAAAATGGGCTGGTATTCTTTTATCTCCTATGATATTTACTCCATTCAGTAGTGCAGACTACCCAGCAGTTTTTTTCAAGAAAATAAATTAAATTGCTCTAATCAAAAATGTCAAAAATATGAATTGTCAGGAACTTCCTACCAAATAATATTGTTATAAATATTTCGCTGTGGAGGTTCATCATTGTTCTTGTTCAAACATATCTAACTGATAAAAAAAGTATCATGTTCACAATTAAATAAGAACCTTTTGATACCAGTAAATTCACCCCTAAAGTCAGATCCATGATTTTGATAGTGTCTTTGATACGTAGTCTTTTTACGGATATTCAGATCGATTTATTTATTAAACTTTATGACTTATAGGAAAATCCGTACATCCATTTTAAATATGCTGATTGATAACTGTTTGACAACAAATTTTTGTATGATGTGATGATTCCTAGGACAACAAGGTACAATATTATAAACTTAATCCTATAATCCAGCCCTGAAAATGAAAGTATGTATTTATACAGTATTTACGCAATTTTGCAACACAATTATGTAATATTTATTTTAGACTTAATGAACTGCTTTTTAAGCTCTGATACTCTATAAGTAATACTCGATAGACCTACTTTCTGAATTTAGAGCTTTGCTTTAATGGATGCTGTCATCCTTTTCTTTATTAAATTTTAAAAAATTTTCGTCACACCCCAAATGACACATTTGCTTGTAGTCAAACTACGAATAAAAGTGTCTTCCGTATGATTTTAAAGTAAGATACCCCACATTCTTAGCTGTTTTTATTTGAGTTTTTTAGTGCAAAGATTCTCATTAAATACTATTTATTTGTATGTCCTTTAGATGATGCACTGGTACCAAGAATTCCCCAGTTTTATATATAGATGCGGTTAAAATAAAGGGTTTCAGAATAAAAGTTCTTTTTTTGATTTTGTGGGGTGTTAAATGAAAGGTTTCAACGGTTTGAGGGGGGTGTCATTTACCCCACACCTTGACTTTCACATATTTTTTTTTTATTTTTTGCTTACATAACTGTTTGTTTGATTAGAAAACATTGCCGTTAAATTTTACAACCAAGACAAAATCAAATAAATCTTCTACCATAATTGGGAGAGGGAAAAAGTGAAAATATCTTTTGTTATACTATCCCTACGTCTTCTATAGGAACATGTATGAGCGCCTATTATTTAACATGATACTAAGATATTAGTCTTGGCTTCGCGTAATTTACTAATGCAAAGCTGTTCTATAAATTGTCGGTGTGTCCTTTACATTGTATTTTTTTCCTGTACGTTGTTTAAAGCCTATTTTGTTACATGTAAGTGTACATAATGATTCAAATTAAACATTAATACTAAAATATTACAATTATTGATTAAAACTAGACTTTAAATAAAAAATTTTAATGTTTAATGTTTTTTAATACCAGTACTAAAGTTTAAGTGGTTATATAATTTTGTAAAAACAGTGCAATTTCTAAAATTATCTTTAAGTTCATTTGTTTCTTTATTTAGCTTTGCTGAAGTTGATAATTTAATCCTTGTTAGATTAATGCACATCATTTGCTTTTTATAAAAAGGAACCATGGGTGCTTTTTCAGGGATGTAGGATATAGGTAATACGATACACAAAAAACAAGAATGGTTATATACAGGGTTAGTAGAGTAAATGGGGTATTTTTTCTGATCGGAACCGATAAAATACGTACTTGTGATTAGAGAAAACTGGCAGATTAGCAGTATTAGAGGTTTTGCTGAATAAATAAGCACATCCAATCCTTTATTTATCCTTTATCCATGGAAGCTTTTAGGCTCCATTTTCTAAGGTGGTATGTTACAATAAAGTCTGAATATATGTTGTTATATAAAACTGCTATTATACATGAAGATGCTAGAACCAGGAATGTTCACAGGGGGTAGGTTAATAACATAATAAAAGAATGTCTATCTGTGTATCATTTCATATACATATAAGCATTAGATTAGACTGTCCCAAATTTGGGAAAATCTATGAAACCAAATAGAAAAAGCATTATTCCGTAGTTCTATAGAGAGGATTTAATAACTACTGAACCTACAGACTACATCTACAACTTACTTTAATTTAGTGTTATATTAGCTAAAATTCTTCATTTCCAAATCTAACTAATGTAAATTGAATAGGACTTTGAATAGGTAATATTTGATAGGACTTTACTATCATATCTACTACCTAAATGTAAAAATAATCATAAGAAAAGATTTTTATATTATTTATAATATTCATTTTGGGAAAGGCTAATCAAAGTTGAGTAAGCCTATTTAGGCCAACATATAGGCCTAATGTAAATAATATCTACCTTCAAACATTGATTGTATTTTATTCATTTATTAATATTCTTTTTAAATAATCATACTTAATAATACTCTCGGGCAAGACATATTTTCTTCTTTGATTCTTCTTTAGCAGATTGTAAGTTACAATTAGAAAAAATTTCAATAAAAAGATTGCCCTATCAAAATTAATTCTTAATGCTTTAAGGGAAAGCATCATTCTTTTTCTTAAATTTTGAGATAAAATACCTATAAACTGTATGTTACTCTCTTGATCAGGCTATACAACTCGAAGACACTTTAAAGCTTCACGTGAAATACCGTGCAAAGGGCGCAGTCACAACTAAACTTTATAGCACCTAAAAATGGTTGTAAATCTTAATGTCAGGCCACAAAGAATTAAATCTTTACTTATTACTTCTTGAAAGCTGTGAAAAATATAATGTGAAACTACAATACAGCGGATTTTTGGATGGTTACAAAAGTCTGGAAGACACTGTTTTTTTATTAACAGTATTTACAGTCAGGGATCTAAAGGTAAAGGTCATCACCGATAATTTTTTTTTAAATCTCACATGATAAAACGCAAAATAAGCCCTTCTGTAGGTCAAAATTAATGGTTGAAACGTTTTGATGATCAACTTAATGAACCAACCAATCTAAATTCATTAAAAGTCCCAAAAGTTGTTGAGGTAAAGAACAAGAAAACGTTATTATATAAACCTTTTGGGGTGTAATAAACATTCCAATGTCCCCTTCCTCACCGTTTTACAGTACAGAATTTGATCCATATTTGTTTACCTTTCTTTGATTATTACACCAAAAAGGCCTTAAATGATATTTAAATGGTAATTACCATTACAGAGTTTGGAACCTTGTAAAAATGACTGACTCAGATTATGACATCAAAAAAATTAACCAATGAGAGGCTACTATAAATTTTACCATTGGTCAATTACAGTGTATTCTAGCCTCTCATTGGTTATTTTTTTTGACGTCATAATCTGAGTCAGACACTTTTACTAGGTTCCAGAGTTTGCTGTTTTGAATGCAATAAAGTAAAAACTAATCCTTTACACATGACTTTACCCACATTTATTACAGGGCAAAATAATAACATTTTAAAAGATTAAAATCTTTATCATAATTGTAGAATAGAAAAACAAAATATTGAATGTGAATAACTCATGTTTAGTCCACTAAAACAATGCTTTAAGAATATAAATATTGAAATGGACAAAAGTCTTTAATTCTCTGAAACTTTTATCAATCTTTTTAAAACATTTAGTCTATTTACAGGACAAATATAGTTTGTTCGTAGTTTTTTCGTGCTACATAACGAAATTTTTATTTGCTTTGGTCTTCTTCAATTGCAAAAAAGACTATATTCTGTTTTGCAACTTTGTCCTTTTGACCAATGTTAAGTCTTTAAAATTTAACACACAAAAAAAATATTAAAATCAAATGAGATAATGTTTAGCAAAAGCAGATTATAAGAAATAAGACAAGTACGATTCTGACTTAAGGTTTAACAAAAATAACTTTCATTTCCCTAATCTTTGTTAATCATGGTTTTAAGATTATGATTAGGCATAAAATGACTCTGGAAAAATACGAAGGAAAAAAAACAAATTCATTTATATAGACTTAGAAATTTAATGGAGCTACTCTTGAAACCAACCATACCCGACGACTTTCATCCTCTTTACAAATAACCCTGAACATTTTGACGTCATTGCAGTTTTGAGAGGATTTGACAATTAAAGAAAAACCATAAAGACGTCATTAGTTAACAAGGATAACAACATCTATTAAAGCGAAGTTCTGAAACGGTAGTGCAAAATGATATTAACACTTGTAAAGTGTCAGAACTGAAAAAAAATATTAATGCATTAAAGTCTAAACAAAATTATAAGTACATTTGTTGAAAAACTGCTGCTTGCATGCAGGATAATGTTTAAGGGGATACTTACATTTTTTGGACTTGATTATAGAGATGATTTGCATAAAATATTGTACATTGTTGTCCTAGGGATCAGTATTCCAAAAATCAGATCAATCGGATAATTATAATGCAAAAAATTTGCAAAACTTCTTCGCTTTTTAAAATCTACTCCTTTTTGGATATAATCGTCCTGGTGTTTTAAAAACACTGCTGTGAGACCGTCCTAATTTGTATTTTATGCCCTGTATGTAGATTTCTATATATTAAAATAAAGTTTTATTTTATCAAATCATTTTATAATATTAAGAATAAATTAAATTTGAAAACAGACTGCATGATTTACACAAAGATGAAAAACAGAGCTTCTAAGCTAAACGACTGGATGCAGCTGGTTAATCATTACATAAATGTGACAGGATCTGTGTCTGTACCAAAGGATTTCTGTAACCGCTGAACCTTTACAGTGTACCTTTCATAGGCCCTGGAAAGGTTTATAACCATTTTGGAGAAGGCTTTCACCACCCTCCCAAGAGTAATCACCTCTAAAAAAAAATAACCACCTGAAATAATTTTTTTTTCCCTTTTCTTTTTGAAATTAATTGGCTGCTTTTGAAAGGCTATACTCAAAAAACGCCTATCTCAGAAAACGCCTATCTCAAAAAACGCCCATCTCAAAAAACGCCTATCTCAAAAAACGCCCATCTCAAAAAACGCCTATCTCAAAAAACGCCTTTTTCTTAAAATGCCTACTACATTTTTAAAAATTATCTTGCAGTGAAACATTTCAGTCTAAGAAGGTATTGTGAATATTGTACAATATATACATTATAAATCTTTATATTGAAATATCTATCCCTGAAGGATAATTTCACACTTTTACATTCTTAAGGCACTTGATCACAACTAAATAACAAAAACTTTTACCTATTAAATTCATGTTTTATGTTTCTTTATTTCATATATCTACTGCAAACAACCCAGTTTACTTTTCAGTTATTACAATAAGATGAACAACTATGAGCTCTATCAAAACATACTTCTTATCTATTTTCTTAAGAGATATTCATAAAGATGTTGTGGAATTTTGGATGGGTAGATTTAAAAATAGGGTTGTGAAATTTGGGTAGGGTGTAAGGAAGGGAAAAATAGTGTGGAAAACACAAAATTTAGTTCTAGTTTTTATTATGCTTAAAAGAAATTTTAGATTCATGTTATATACACAAATTATTATTAACATACACAAATAATATACAAAATATTTATTGAGTATGATATGCTTTAAACTTATCAGAATTATATAGCTGTTCCTCAAAATAAAAAATTAGTTTAGAATAATTATTACAAATCATAAAGCAATTTAACATTTTCTATTTAACAATTTAACAACCTACATATTTGATGAATTTTGGGGGAAAAATAGGTTGAGGTTATTTTAATGTCTTATCCCTATATTCCTTCTTATTTTTACCAGATTAAAAAATGATATACTTTTGAATGAGCTTCAGTAATTAAACCCTTTTCTTCAATGAGTTCTCCCTACAATAATTTACTCCCATTTATTTAAACTATCCCTATTATCTTAATATAGCAGCTACTCTTTAGTTTACCATTTTATCCATCTTTGTACATAGTTTATTAACTGGTTGATTTGGTAACTGTTTATTTTTTTAAATGTAGTGGGCATTTTATGAAAAAGGCGTTTTTTGAGATAGGCGTTTTCTGAGATGGGCGTTTTTTGAGATAGGCGTTTTCTGAGATGGGCGTTTTTTGAGATAGGCGTTTTCTGAGATAGGCGTTTTTTGAGATGACCCTTTTGAAATAGGGCATATTGACTTAAGAAAAAAAGAAAATGAGATTTAGCGAAACAAAGAGAGAAGATTCAAACTTATATCTAGAAATATAGACAGTCTTGGAGAAGCTTGGCTCGCAACTAAAAAAACTGGGTCTATCAATATTTATCAGTGAGTGTATTGTTTCTGACCGAGTTGTATCTAGTTCCCACACTAATATGACAAATTCAACCTTTCAGAAAAGACATGATAACGTTTTAAGAATAAGGCATAACTACTTTATATTAAAAGACTCTAATTTGTGTTTTATTGTAATTTGATTTGTACAGGCAGCAGACGCGGTAATAAAAAAACAAACAAATGTTTCGACTATTCTTTTTAGGGGCGAAGCTACATCAATTAGTAGGTCAATAATGCAAAAAGAGAAATGATATTTACGCAGCTATATTGTGCTTTTATAGTCATTAACTTTGCTTATTTCTTTATTAATGAAATAATAGTTATTTATCGCATCGTATCATAGACAGCTTTCTGGGGATATTAAAATCAGTTATTGTAAGATTAAAACTAGTTTTGTTAGTTCTATGTGGCCGGAGTCACAGGCTTACAAAACTGGTATCAATTTTAAGATTTTTATTTTATATTCGTGGAAAATTGTCTGTAATTCGATGCCATGCATTATTTTTCAGTATGGCTGAGAATCGGTTCCAATCCACTGGATATCAATCGGTTTGGAAGCCTTACTGCAAAAATTTTTTAATTGATCGATTATGAGTCCCTTATTCCATGATTTGATTATAAAATATCGCCTCCAATCATTTTTTCTCACTCATACCCATTTCTGGAGACATTCAACTGTCTATCAACAAGAACGATCGAGAATGTTCAATGTTGGTATACATTTCTTTTATCCATAGAAAACGAACAAATTATGGAGGGGGGAGAATATTTAGTATTTTGAAATCTATTAAAGAAAATTATGTAACACGATCCCAATCAAACCAACTAAAAAATAAACATTTATATCTTTATTAATCATATTTTATATATTTTTTGCTAGTCAAGTACATGGGCTTGTGATTCAGCAAATTAATTTCATTTAAAATTGTTGAAATTTTGTAAGAAATTTTCACTTAGAATTGTTTGTCAAAATCCTGGTCCCTTGTCCCTGGGCAAGTATTCAAAAATTAGGAAGAACAATCTAAGAGACACATTTTTTTTCTCTCTGAATCTTTGTCTCTTTCTGTGTTACATAAAGAGAGATATATACATTGAAATATAAATATGAATATTGCTAAAACATTTACTGTAAACAAATAACAAGGACACATAATTTCATAGATATTTATAATTTTATATAGATTACAAATATTATTTAAATTAGATTTACTTTAACGTTAATAATTGTATAAGATTTTTTTAAAAATGTGTAATAGATTGTGTTAGGTAGGGTTATACTGAATCTGGGTCCTAAAAGTTAAAGGAAGTTACATTAATATTTATAATTTAATAAAAGTTCTAGGTGTAGTAATGTTTATTGAGAAGATTCGCTTCAAAAATATGAAATACTCAAAGTTACATTATCTGATATTATTTACATTATTCGATATATATAGAGACATATTAATATTCATTCTGTTATTGCTTTTATAACACAAAACATTAAACTTTATTTATATAAATTCTACCAAAAAGAAAGAAATGTTGATTCAAAAGAAAAACTACCTACGGTTCAAGAAATCGTTTTTTTTCAAAATGGGAAACTACCACCAATTGAAAGGGTGCCGGCAAATATTCAACTCCCCGCAATAAAAGCAATTCCTCCTCTCAAAATACTTTTTGGAGGTGCTATTACCGAACCTGTAACATCCATTTTGGGAGACATCCCATTTTGTCCCTTTTTTGTATCATTTTGAAAAGTGCGACACCCTATGACGTCATCAACCTTTTGGGAAAGAGAAAGGGAAGAGGGGAAGAAAATCTCTTCAAAAGAGATGGGAGAAAAGGGGGCTTTCTTACTATAATAGGCTGAGTCGATTAGACAAAAAAAAATCATATATAAAGATGCAACGAGTGCAAACTGCAATATTTGCTATGCTCTTTGTAATTCTACTTTATGTTGCCTTTCCATAGAGAAATTAATTTGTACTTTCTAGAAATTAATTAACTTTTAAATTCATCCAGCTTGGAAATGATTTAGGGATAATCTCGTATTTTGCTGGTTTATTGCCCCTACAGGGCCATATCCTAACCTGCGTTCGACTCTTACCCTGCAAGAACCTAATTTAACCCTGCGGGGCAAATCTAACCTTAACTTAATTCTTCATAGTTACACACTATACCTCTTAATATTAACCGCCATGCCAAATTTTAGTGTTGTAACTATTTTTTAGTTGAGTTCCTTTTACTTTTGGTATCTTTAAGTGTCACACCCTCCCTCCCCCTTTGAAGGCTATAGATAAGTAGTTGTGTTGTTTGCATAATTTTCATAATACAAGGATAACCACATCCATAAAAGTAAAGCTCTAACAGTAGGATAAAAGTACATTTACACTTGTAGAGTTTCAGAACTGAATAATCGGAATATAAATGTTTAATAGTCAAAACAAAATTGAAAGTAAATTAGTTGAATAACTGTCTATATACAGGATAATGTTTAAGGACATTCTTACATTTTTGGGTCTTGATTATAGAGATGATTCGCCAATAGCATTATAACTTTCTTGTTCTAGGAATCTGTATTCCAAAAATCAGATGAACCATAAGGATGACAATATCCATAAAAGGGAAGCTCTGAAGTGGTAGAACAAACAAACATTAACACTTGTAGAGTGTAAGAACTGAATTATCAGAATATAAATGTACAAAAGTCGACAAAACATTATAAGTAAATTTCTTGAAAAAATGCTTAAATACAGGATAATACTTACATTTTTAGAACTGATTATAGAAATAATTTGCTTATAACATAACACTTTGTTGCCATAGGAATCAGTATTCTAACAATAAGATCAATAGGATTAATACATCATATAAAAATTGTTGTTAAAAATATAAAAATAAACATGTCTAAAATGGAAGTACGGACATTCTAGTAACAATTATTGAGTTGCTACGCTTTCTAAATCCTACCAACTACTACAGGTATCACTATGCAAAGGTTGAAATCAAGAGGACAATTCTAACATGCCCAAATTAACGAAAAAGATATCCTTTCCAGACAGACACACCCTAATTATAGAAAGCTTTGCTTTAATATTTAGTGGTAAAAAAGTTGATAATGTTTCAAATGGGCGTACGGGCATTCTGGTAACATTTATAGAGTGGCTATGCTTTCAAAGTTATACCTAACTATTATAGGAATCATCAGCTAACTGTTCCGACGGATGGGCATACGTAAGGACAGACCCTAATTATAGAAAAGGTTTAAAAATCAGACATCTGTATTACATTGCAGGGAAAAAAAATTTCCGCTTTGTTGATATCATGTTTTCTAGCGCACTACAGACTGGCTGACCAAGTGGGTTGTATAGTAAACGCAGATATTATAATCTTCACCTAAACAATCATTTGTAAAACCAGCTGAAAAAAATTCATTTTTCTTACGGAAATTAAGTTTAGTCTCCAATTTTTGTTTTCCCCTAAACATAGCTAACAGACAAACATTTCTAATCTTAGAGTAGCCACGCTAGTAAAGGCTAAACATCACAAAAACAAGTAAATCTTTCAAAAATGTTTTATATTTTAAATTAAAATGGATTGTGATTAATGGCATTTAGGAACAGTTTTGGCATTCTCCTCTTAGAAATATTTTTTTTCAATTTTGAAAATTTTTATACCCTCCCCCTTCCCCCCTGACAAAACAACTATTTTAGGTTAGGTTAGGTTTTAGAATAGGGAGCCGAGCGCTGCGATTAGGTAGGCAAGGGTGCCGAGCGCCGCGGCCAGAGTTCATAGTTCTGTCAAGGGGGGGAGAGGGGGGGGGGGGGAATTTTCAAAATTAAATAAAATATTCCTAAGAGGATATTACCACAGCTTTTACATAAAGGGATAGTTGCATGAAGTGCATTTCAGAAAAACAATTTCAATTGATATTTTTAAAACTACATGTACAAAATTAAAATCTTTTTAAATATATGCCCTATAAATATAGCTTAAACCATTTAAAAAGAAAATATATGCAGTTCACTAATTTCATAAATAAATGCATTTCGTGCAACTAACCCTTTAAATATACAACAAGTAACATTTTGATATTACATAGTATATAGTAAATATAATTATAATTCAACAGTTTCACAAAATTTTTAGTGACCTTAAATTTTATAATTTCAATATATTTTGTTTGTAAAATTCATTATTTTCTAAATTAAAAAATTATTTAATAAAAAATCCTTAATTTTAAGTTACAAATGCATGGAAGAAATGAAAGAATTAATATTTAAATTTAAACTTGTTCTTACCTACTTACAAACTATGAACAATATTATTTTAACAAAATAGTTTTTACTGAGAGAGAAAAATTTACCCGAAGAAAAACAATTTAACTATTTGAAATTATCATTTTTAGCAAAATAGCGTAGACTACTGTACACTATTGTTTTAGATTATAACTAACGAAAAAGTTTGATTATAAAGAGTTTTTCATTGGATTAAATATCGCCCCCTGTATTTTTTTCTTACATGTCTAGATTCTTAAGAAAATACATTAGATAATGTTCTGAAAAAAGATGTGTTAAATGTAGTTTCACTAAGTATAACACGTTTTTTATGCCAAATTATTAATTATGACTTAATAGATTAAAAAATGAAGACTGAAAAACTGTAGTTTCAAGTTTTGATAAACAAAAGGGGGTAGGCGGATGTGCCACTTTTTGAAACCAAAAGAAAAACGCGCATGATCTCAGCCCATAAAAGAGTTACAGCTCTAAAATTCGGCACAGCAGTTGCTTTTGTGGAGAACAATATGGAACTGTGAAGAAACGGCGGTGGAACCGCCGCTCCCGCCAAAAACCGCCAAATTTATTTACCTTTTCTCGCCATAATAGACAATTTTAAACCATCTGAGATAACCTTTTTTTTTCTTCATAAAAACATGTTTGAAATATTACAAGTGTCACGTGAAAATATAAGGGAAAGTTTTATGGGAAAAAAAATTAATCTCAGATGATTGAGAAATGTCTAATTTGGCGAAAAAAAGGCAAAAAATTTTTGACGGGGTACGGCGGCTTTCGGCGGGAGTGGCGGTTCCGCCGCCGTTTCTTCACAGTTCCATATTGTTCTCCACAAAAGCAACTGCTGTGCCGAATTTTAGAGCTGTAACTCTTTTATGGGATGAGATCATGCGCGTTTTATTTTTGGTTTCAAAAAGTGGCACATCCGCCCCCCCTCTTATATAAGGATAGATAAATAATCATTGATTACAACCTTGCATTTATAAATCTTGTAATAATTATAGTTTTCTGTATGACCCGTACAAATATTAATAAGCTTTCAATTATAGCTTAATGACAAACCGAAATGACTGTTATGTTAACTAAAATTTTACAGATATAAAAAGTCTGTTTTTTATTGTGATGTAGGTTGCGATTAGAAACCAGTTTTCTGCAGGGCGGTTAGCATCTGAACAAAAAATGATATTTAATACAAAGATTTATAATAGATGAAATGACTTCAATTTTTAAAAGAGAACTTAAAGGTTCGCTTTGTCCTTCATTAACGGTTAGCACTTTTCATTAATTTTTTTTAGGTAGTTTTCGAAGTACATTCTTGCAACTTTTAATGGTGTATATGAATGAATAACCATGCATAAACTCTATTTCTTCCTAAGCAATTTTAAAAAAAGGTAATATCACCTACGAATACAAAAATTTCGTGACATCATTTCGTTGTCATGTCATGAAATGACAGACTGATGAATAAAACAATGAAACAATTCAAAATCATATTCATCCTATATCGTTACGGATTGAATGACGGACAGACAGAAGAAAATTTTAGAGTGGCTTCACTTAAAAAAGTAATTTGAGTAATTTCACTTATGATGATAGCAACGAATCTTAATAAACCTTAAAATAAAAGTTTATACCTGAAAATAATGGCAGGTTTGGTGGTTGTGTCTATGTGAGCGGCCGCCAGGCTGCTTTTAGGTACTACGCAATGCGCGCTAGGGCCGAGAACACGCGGACAAAGGCTAGCTGTCTTGGACTGCTGGTCTCCTAAAACAAAAAAAAAATTTATTTTCACGACAAAAATATCTTAAAACATTTCTTTAAATAACAAAAAAATAATAAAGAGCTTTAAAATTATTTGTTGAAAAGTTTTTACACTTCAGGTTTGGAACCAACCAATCAAAATTAAATTAAAGTATTGAATGTTTTAAGCCAACGAATACAATAACTACAATAGCGTGGTTGTTATACTTTGGGTTCTAGTGATTTTAGTAAATATGATTTTTGACTTTCTGACTTTCATCTGACCGTATAAATGAAAATATTATATAACTAATGTTAACTCATCAATGTTTATGCACAAAATTACTCCTACTGCAGATTACAATTAGTGGTTGAAACTTGAAAATAAACCAACATATCAAAATCTATTAAGAGTCACCAAGTTGTCAAGCCAACAAGCCAAAAACATTTTCTTATAAAACTTTTGGGACTAGTGTAAAAAAAAACAATTTTCCCGGACCTCTAAGTACCTGTACTGGCCATTAATAGGTGGATTGAATGGCAGGTTATTGGAGACTGGAATGTGATTATCCTCAGGATGAGGAACTGGCCGGCTATCTTTAACCTGGACAGAAATTAATTATTTAAAGGGGGGGGAGGGGGCGAAAGTGACACTTTTTGAAACCAAAACTAAAAGTCAAAGGAACTCAACTAATTAAAGAGTTACAGATCTGACATTTTGCATGGCAGTTGCTTTATAGGGGTACAATATGGAACTGTGAAGAAACGGCGTCGCAACCGCCGAGAAAAGGCAAAAAAAATTAGGCGGGAAACGGCGGTTGCGCCGCCGTTTCTTCACAGTTCCATATTTTACCCCTATAAAGCAACTGCCATGCAAAATCTCAGACCTGTAACTCCTTTTTTAGTGGAGTTCCTTTGTTGACTTTTAGTTTTGGTTTCAAAAAGTGTCACTTTCGCCCCCCCCCCCCCTTTTAGTTTTAAAAATCTCAAGAAGGAAAATAAAAACAAACTAGGAAATGTATTTAAAGAACAGATAGAAATTTTTTGAGCCAAGCTACTTCCAGTAGCGACTTCAACGAATAAACAAAAAGGTAGCGTTTTAATATTTTTAATTAAAGCGTTTTCCATTCAACTTAACATTACAGGAATATGTATTCGTTATGAATGGCTGAAGTAAAAGATCTCAAAATTTCAAAGAATTTTAATTCCATTGGTCAATATAGGGCTTAAAGCTATTTTGAGGACTGAAAGGAAAATAAAACAGCCCAACCTATAAAGTATAGAAGTAACACCCAAATAACCTAATAGAACATAATCGCTCAAAGCCACATGAACAGAAATAGGTAAATAATAGCTATGATGAGATGATCACAGACTCAAGAAAAATCAATTTGTTTACCTTGACAACGTCGAGATAAAGATTTCTGTTCATTTCAGTAGCCAGGTTCATATTGAACATATCACTATCCTTCTCAATATCTTTAACCTAAAAACAACAATGTATAATAAAGATGATTGTAAAGTGTAATCCTAATAAAAGGTCTGCCATTTTCGGTATGAAAGTGCAAGAGTGTGTATGTGTTTATATTCTCTTTAGGTCCCTGAAGGGTTTTAAACTATTAATAAAAGGTCACGTCTACCCTCCCAAGATCAAATAAATCCTAAAAATCTCCAATCTAATTTTATTATCCCTAAAATTATGTGGCGAAGTCAATCTCACCTTCGGGAAGAAGTATTTGTTGTACATTTATGTTTTATTATCTCTGCTAAAAAATGAATGGGGAGACAACGACTAATTAAAAATAAAACAACTATAATGAGCTTATTTTCGCTGGATTTTAAACCTTTAGTTATATAAAAACAGATTGAATTTTATACAAATATTAAATAAGAAGAATGAAGGAAACTAAACATTACAGATAAACTCTTTATCACAACAATAAATATTCACCTTAATTTGATTCCATTGATTGCCATTCAGATTTTGAAAACTTGTATTAACAACATCATTCTTGTATGTACCTTAAGTAATATTTGATCATTAATAATTAACTAGGGTGACAACATCCTCCAGTGGCGAAGCACAAAACATTCGTGTGTGTACATTTATGAAAATAAAATACATGCATTCAATATTTTTTAAGTAATAAAAATTAAAAATGTCCTAATCAGTGAAGTTTCAACAAACTAATAAATTAAGTTATTAACTGTCTTCCCTGACATTTTTTTCTGTCCTAAAATAAGACGCTTTTAACTTAAAAATTATGCCCTATAATATTAACTAGGGTTGGGCCGGATATCCGGTGTGGCCGGATATCCGGCCATTTTCAATATCCGGCCGGATACCGGATATTGAAACTATCCGGCCGGATATCCGGTTCTATAATTTTTAATACTTTACACCAAAAATCTCTGCTTTTAAAAATTTTAAATGGCTATAATTTTCTTATTATTGAAGCTAGAAGAACTTTTTTTCTGAACAAGTTTAACTTTATGTAAATTTGTATAAGATTTCTTAAGAAATTTTTTTTGCTACTGTAGTATCTAGTAATTTGGCCGGTTATCCGGTAATTTGGCCGGATAACCGGATATCCGGCCCAACCCTAATATTAACGTCCTAGAAATTGCTCTATACAAATAGATCTTGGGACCAAAACTAAGCTTACTTATGTCTAGCTTCATTCTCTTGGTGTTGATGATGTCCAGATCTGGCATGTTGATTGTCTTGTTGAACATGGAGGTCACCTCGTACGGTTCAGACTGACCTAAATTTAACGGAACGTGTTTAAGCTGGACTTTAACGAGTAGTAAAATATTACTAGATTTAAATCAGGAATAAGGTATATTAATATTAATCTAAGAAAATTTGGGTGGGAGGGTGGCAGTCAATAGAACAAAGATCAATTATCATATCCAAATTGTATACCTGCTTTTTACAATATAAAAAAATGTGTTTTAATTTAAATTTACGTACCTAAAGCCCTGTTGTAAACATCGTTTACATCAACACCAGAATCAGCACTAAATTCGCTGGATTTCCGCAGAGATTTCGTTGGCATCAAAGGTCTAAACAATAACAATTTTTATTCAAAATTTTAACATTCGTTAATAATTAAGTCTAGTAATAGAAAACTAGTCTTTGTTAGAAATAATGAAATAATATTTTCTTTTCGCACAGGAAAAATAGCTTTAAACCAAGGTGTAAAAACTCACCTGAATCCAGATTGATGTTCTCCAACTCTTGTCTTCTCTGCAATGTGTTGCTCCTCTTCCTGGTGAAAGAAGTTGCATCTGAACAATTAAAGTTTGTGAGATTTCAAACAAAATACATAATTTTAAATTTTTTAACTCTTTGAATAATGAATCCTTTGGATAAATTCTGTAAAAGTTAAGATTATGTTTGATGTAATAAAGGTAAATCCCTGTACTAATAATCAGGGATCTAAAGGGATAAGACAATGAATGATAAATTGATGTACATCCCCAATGACTACCGTTCTGTAGGTAACAATTATTGTTTCAAACATTTTGACATTAATCTTTATGAACAAACTACCTAATCAAAATTTAAGTAAATGTTACTCCAAAACTAACCAATAAGAAAACTTAATAAAAAATTTTTAGGAGACTAGTGTAAAAATTATAACAGTCCAATGACCCCCTCTTGACTTATTAAACTAATAGACAGGTTGCATAAACATGGAAAGTACCTTGTGCCATAAGCACACCATCCCTTGATCCAATATTTCTGGCACAGCTTTGTCTTGTACTTGTTGTGGCGGATCATATCATGCTGAAAGTAATTTACGTATTTTATACAGCTTTCTGCGGATACTAAAATAAAAAACTTAACTGTTTTAAACCGGATTTAAACTTCTTTTTTAGCCCTTTCGATATTGGATATTTAAAATTTTTATTTAATATCTTACCCTTAATTTTGCTTTGCCATGAGCGAACTGGCACTGATTTCCATAAATGCATTCACCCTTCTCTCTAAAGTTGCGACAAAACTCTGTCTTAAACCTTAAAGACAAAAAATATGTAAAAGTGAATAAAAATAATCTCGAAATACTACCTATGGAAGTAATACAAAGGGGGGGGGGGGCGGATGTGCCATTTTTTGAAACCAAAACTAAAAGTCAACAAAGGAACTCAACTAAAAAAAGAGTTACAGGTCTGAGATTTTGCATGGCAGTTGCTTTATAGGGGTACAATATGGAACTGTGAAGAAACGGCGGCGCAACCGCCAAAAACCGCCGTTTCCCGCCGAATTTTTCGGCGGTTGCAACCATTAGGAGTACAAAAAAAATAATTATATGTCAATATTCTCTATAAAAATATGCATCGAAATTGTTACAGGTGTTTTTTAATATCTCTGAAAATAACGGCGCATTTTAAAGCATAAATATTTCAAAAGATGCGTATGAGGCTTTTTTCTGGTAGAATTTTGTGCCTTAAGGTTTGTTTTTAAAAATTTATTTACTTGAAAACAACATATTAACGAGGCCAATACAATTTTCTACCAATTACACTAAAAATTTCATTTAAAAGGGGGGAGGCGGATGTGCCACTTTTTGAAACCAAAACTAAAAGTCAACAAAGGAACTCAACTAAAAAAAAGAGTTACAGTTTTGAGATTTTGCATGGCAGTTGCTTTATAGGGGTACAATATGGAACTGTGAAGAAACGGCGGCGCAACCGCCGAAAACCGCCGTTTCCCGCCGAATTTTTTTTTTGCAATTTCTCGGCGGTTTTCGGCGGTTGCGCCGCCGTTTCTTCACTGTTTTATATTGTAACCCTATCAAAGCAACTGCCATGCAAAATCTCAGACCTGTAACTCTTTTTTTTTTAGTTGAGTTCCTTTAACTTTTAGTTTTGGTTTCAAAAAGTGACACATCCGCCTCCCCTCTTTTTAAGAAATAACAAAAAAATGAAAAAACTAGGTACACTTACCCTCATTAGTTGAAACGAAGAGCCTGGCGGAAATGCAGAAGTTGACAAAGTAGCAGTTGCTATACCACCACTTCCCTGGATAAGCTGTCCACCGCTTGGCGTTAGGGTAAAACCCTGCGGCCCATTGTTAGCTGTGAGAGTAATGCCTAGCTGCTGGGAGATCATTTGGTGAGTGGGGGGACCAGTTGACGAGGTGACCACAACATGTTGACCACCACTTGTCATCATAGCGTTAACATTGGTCATTTGGCTGTCATGGTGTAACAGGTTACTTTGTACTGAGGATGCTTGGCTGACAATCTGGCCGCCAAGTTCTGGTAAAGAAACAGGTATGCTTGAAATTTGAGATCCACCCTGAATAAATGCACCCGCCTGCATGCTGTATGCCAGGCCGGTGGTGTTTGTTGTCAACATTTGACTTCCATTGTCAGCGATAATTTGTATTGACTGGTTGCCAAGAAGTTGACCCGATTGTTGTTGCTGGTGACTTTGTTGCTGACCTGACGCAAGAAAACTACTATCATGTCCAATACTAATAATTTGGCCAGAATTTTGGGTTGACATTTGCATGGGCTGCTGTTGACTAAACTGCAGTTGACTGTTTGAGCTTGTAACAATTTGTTGGCTGTTCATACTATTATCCTGTTGAATCATATCATATGAGTTACTCTGTGAAAAAATTGGCAAGTTAGAATCATCTGATTGGCTTATAGTGTGGGAGGTGCTGAATCCCAGATCCATTTGGGAGCCCCCGCCTGAGCCTTGATCCATGCTAAATGAATCAAAGTCGTCAATGTCCAGTCCAGCATCCTTCATCAATGCACCTAAACAAAATAAAATATACCTAGTCCAGTAGATTTAGAGCAAACCTTAATTATTAAATAAGGAATTTTTTTACAACTTAATCATTTGATTTGTTCAAAAAATTCACTAGAAACAAAAATACATGTTTGTAAATAAACTTAAAAGACAAATCCTACCCCATCTTTTAGATTTGTTAAAGAACCACAAATTATCTAATATTTGAAGTTGAAGATATAAATAAGATAGAAGTCTTTTTTTTAAAATCCAGGTATCTAAAGGGATAATGACAATGGCCGATAAATTGATGTTCATCCCCAATGATTATTCACAACGTTACCCTTTCTTTAGATTAAAGTTAGTGGCTGAAACGTTTGAACACTCAACTTAGTTAACCAACCAATCAAAGTTTACTTAAGTCCCCAAAGTTGTTTCGCCAATGAATAAGAAAACGTTATTATATAACTATGGGGACAAGTGTACTAAACAGCCTATTGTCCCCTCTCTCTCTGATTTTAATCCCAAAAATGTTGTAAAATTTAAAAAAAATATTACCTAAATCGAAAGTTTTCTGAGCAGCTGTGGTTGTTGGTGGTGGCTGTGACGTTATCACTTGCGGCGGCGGAACCTCCTCAATATCTTTTTGCTGGCCACCTTGTTGAACAATAAACTGGCCGGGTTGAGCTGCTATTGGCACTAAAGTAGGCGTTGTTTGTAAGGGAGCATTGGGTCGTAACAACAACATAGGGCCACCACCACCCTGCTGTTGAATTATCATGGGAGTGCCAGCTGTCCCACCTCCAGACTGAGCCACCATTTGTCCCATTATAATTGGAGTGCCTCCAGGCTGGACACTACTGAGCACACCATTGGAATTAATAATTATGGAATGCTGAGTTTGACCGGCAGATACATTTGTTACAGGCGCCTGGTTTTGTGTGGTAACCATCGAGTTTAAGGTACTGGTAAGTCTTGTCCTGTCCTGGGGGCTGATTCCGGACACACCAACCGTCTGAGAATTAACAGGTGACGTGCTTTGTGGAGGATGATATTTAGCTGCAGTGGTATTGGTAACTATTGCTTGCCCTACACCAGTATTAGGTTGTAGTTGAATTTGAAAAACCTGACCCCCACTATTAACTAAAGTGCCGCTAGAACTAAATTGCAGTGGTTGCATTCCAGAAATTACATTTCCAGGTACAAAAGAGGCGCCAGGTGGCAGGACAGTAGCTCCACCACCCGGCCCTGAAGGTGCAAGTATAACAGAGTTTTGGGGCAGGGATACAGACTGAGGGGATAACACAGAATGGGGAACACTTCCGCCACGTGGAGATTTTGGGGCACTCACGCTTCCAGGAGATTTTACAGAGTAGTGCTTGTTTAGAGGTGATGAAGGTGGTATACTACTGGCTGGGGATTGAGGTGGAAGCAAGTTGGCAGGAGATGGCTGGGGTGTCATGTTGCTGACTGGAGACGGCGGCGGCGGGAAGGCGGCTGGTGATTTCATAGGAAGATACGTCACCGGTGAAGGAGGCTGGGCAGGAGACGGCGTGGCAAACTGGTGGGTAGCGGGGGACGGCGGCACACTTGCAGGAGATTGCATTTGGTGCGGGGATTGAGGCACAGGAGCTGGTGACGCATGCATGCTTGGGTGGGGAGAACAGCCAGGTTGACTGCTGCTGGATCTATGCAAGGAGGGGAGGCCCATGGGTTGGTTAAGCATTGGGCCACCAGGCGAGGGAAGGCTGCTGTACATAGGCACATGGCGGGGCGTCACATCAGCACTCTCAAAAATATCTTCATTTAGAACATCAAGGTCTGATGTATCATGCCCTCCCTGTCCCAGAACTCCAGTGTCCAAATCCTAGGTGAAAAATATGTGTTCTTGCAAAGTGAAGATTATTATCACAAACTATTTAAGCAAGACTAAACTACCTATATAAAGTTATTAAAGCAGTATTATTATTCTAAAATATGTATTTAACATCATAAATACTTTTATGTCCCTAAATAACCCATGTAAAATACTTTACTGGCAATTAGTTTCAAATCTTTAAATCTAAGAAGGAATTCAGACTTGTATATTTCAAAAGATTAATAATATATTATTATAAAGATAATTGTCATAAGTAATTTGAATTATATACGTCATTAATTGACCGCAAACGTTTTAATTATAATACTGGGGGGAGGCGGATGTGCAACTTTTTGAAACCAAAACTAAAAGTCAAAGGAACTCAACTAAAAAAAGAGTTACAGGTCTGAGATTTTGCATGGCAGTTGCTTTATAGGGTTACAATATGGAACAGTGAAGAAACGGCGGCGCAACCGCCGAAAACCGCCGAGAAATTGCAAAAAAAAATTGGCGGGAAACGGCGGTTTTCGGCGGTTGCGCCGCCGTTTCTTCACAGTTCCATATTGTACCCCTATAAAGCAACTGCCATGCAAAATCTCAGACCTGTAACTCTTTTTTTAGTTGAGTTCCTTTGATGACTTTTAGTTTTGGTTTCAAAAAGTGGCACATCCGCCTCCCCCCTTTTCTCACTGAAAACAAATATTCAGTTTTTCTTTTTGTATACTTAAAAAACATGACCTAAAAAATTGCTCATGTTCGTAAATTCCCACCCCTTATTAATTCCTATAATCCTTTAATTTGATTGACAGGTTAAGATATAACTTCATAATTTATCCATAATTTGTAATTAAATGCTTTAATAAAAAAAAATCAAACTTCAATAACTTTTTTGTCTTTAGAGATTTTTTTGTCAAATAAGAAGGAGTTTTTTTTCTTTTTACTATAACCTACGTTATTAAAGAAGATTCTTTTACTGCAAATGCATCACAGTCAAGAAATGTGAAAAAATGACAAATTGCAGTTTCTTAAAAATGCTTTTGTGAGGAGCTAAAAAGCATTTCACCTTTAAAACTCATTAAGATACTTTTCTTATACCTTATTCTAAATTAATATTAAAATTTTAAGATTTTTTTATACATAATAGAAGAGTTATTTTAATTAGTATTATAATAAGTATAGATGTATATTGTATACAGATAACTACCTGCCCCCCTTTTCCAAGAACCTTTTTGTCTGCTAGCAAATTATTTTTTCTGTTACTTGGCTGTGTTAATATTCCCGACAATATAGGTTGATTTTTAAAGACCCAATTGAAGGTCGGCACATAACAGTTATCTAACCCCTTCCCCCTCTAGTGTTTTACTCTGTAGTTTTGATTTACATTTTCATATTGAGATTTTTTACCTGGTTAGGGGTAGAAGGTGGTTTTGGGGTGTTGGCTCCACTCATTATTCCGCCATCCGTGGGGGGTCCTCCCATTTCTGGGGGCGGGCTGGTAGCCATGCTATTACGGGGACTGTTCCTGTATTCATTTGTGATTTTCAAACATTTTTATTTCATGAGAAATTTTGTGTAAATCATACCTATCTATAATTAAAGAAACGTCGCTTAATTTTTATCTCAAAGTGCCTTGTTTAATGTTTACTTCAAATACTCCCATACTATTGTGTATGAAATAAATTGAAAGCAAGGGAAGGGGGCGAATAATTTTTTTCTAATTCTTTAGGGCACTGAATCTATTTGCCCCGCAGGGGTTAGCAATAGGTATTTTTAAAAAACAGAATTTGGTACATTTGAAGAAATCATAATTCACAGATTATTGTTGAATCATTAAATCAAATGTATGAAAACCCATTCCTGTCATGCTGATTAGGGGGAGGTCCAGTGGAATCTCTGGGACTGGTCGACGGCTGCTGGTCATGAGAACTGCTGCCAGACTGCCGTCCGCGGTCCTAGATAGGTAATTAACATTAATGATATGGTGAAATGCAGCCAAAACAGTGATCCTCACTCAATCAGTTAGCATGTCACTGTTCATAAGTATTATTTTAAAATTATTAATATGTTTGAACATAAGTTAAGGCTATTATCTTGGAAGATTTTTAAAAAGTTTAAGGGGGGGGGGGGTTTAATGCAACCATCTCGTAATCAGTGATTAAATTGAACTGAAATTTTTCATGGGTAATCCTTGGTAGGTCTATTTTCCCTAAATCGAACAAAAAGTTGGAAAAGTAACGGCTGGCGGCTCAGCCATTTACCCGCGTTTTGCCTATTTTCAGGGCAAATTCATCATTAATTACGTAGGAATCAACTTTTAAAAACATATTTTTTTGTTTAATTCATGTAAAATGATAGCAATAGCCATTTTTTAAGTTTCTAGTACCAACAGCAACCGGCTAGAACTTAAATAAGATTTTTGAGCCAAAAAAAAGTAATATGTGTTCTTTTTGTTCGAATTAGGGAAAATAGACCTACCAAGGATTATTCATGCAAAATTTAAGATCAAAATTCGAATTCTAAGTGTTATTCAATCATTGATTACGAGATGGTTGCATTAACCCACCCCCCCCCCCCCCCCTCCTTTAATCCTAACATACCATGAAGAGTAAGTTTCCTTCTTCCTCTCTTTGTTTGTCCATGAATTTTTACCCATAGTTCTAAGTTCTGAAATAAAATATTTTATTCTGATACTGTTGTTCCTGCCTAAATACACTTTACGACTTCCAACCATTTTTAAGATTTTTAAAGAAACCAAAAGTGTTCCCAATTTTCAGCCCATTAAGGGGAAAAGGGAAATGGGCATAAACCGGTTATAAAATATCTGAATCAATTAAAATATCATATGCCCAAGACCGCTAAAACGCTAAAACGGGACCATGGTCAGAAAAAAACACCCCAAAGGAAGTTCCGGGAATGCCTGATTTTAGCAAACCAAAGGGGGGGGGGGGTTTAATTTTGACATAATTTGGCTTAATGTGAATATTCTCATTACAAAATACCTTATTCTATCCTTCAACTTACTAAAAATATTACTTTAAGATAATAAGTATTTTAACATTGTGTAAAAAAATTTTAAATTCAGATTTTTTACCACTAGCACAACAAATTCACATTTTTAAAAAATTTTTTAATCCAACTCTTGTTTGGTCTTATTAAAGACTTATGTTTAAATTCAAGCCAGTCAGGTGCCTAACTCTGTACATCAGGCATGTAATGGGAATCCCCCTTCCCTTTCATCCTTTCAACCAGGAGGAAAAGTCATCCCCTCTCATGCGATGCTCCACCCTTTATTTTTGAATGAAATGTATTGCTCAAGTCTAACCGGCCAATAGAGGAAGAGGCTTCCACTTACCCCCTCCCCCGACCCTCTGCTTATTTGACCGGTTGTGTATAAAGAAATTCTATGGATTCTTGGATATCTTGAAACCGGTTTGTGACCATTTCCCTCTCCCCCTTTATGGCCCGAAAATGGGGAACACTTTTGCTTTCATGAAAAATCTTAAAAATGGTTTCAATAAGTGGGCTCATATTAACCCCTTAGCTGATGATAACGTGAACAGTCTTAAATAATTTATTTTAAAAATATTTTTTTATATTCATTTGGGGTTTATGGTTTTTAGTGTCGTTTTTTATGATTGTAATAAGTTTATTTGTATTCATGTGATATTAATGAAATTTTATTTAGAGACTACCAATTACTTTAACTAGCTATGTTTAAAATGTCATCGATCTACATTGAAAGGCCAACGAATTAACGACACTGAAAGACAATCAACATTTTTTATTTAATAGTATAAAAAAAGACTTTTTTAAATGTAGTACCTACGGACAAAGTTTGCATAATTAAAGGGATTTAAACATAAAAATGGATCATGAAGCATAAAAGAACTGCGATTCTCATTTGTCTAAAGAATCTACACAAAAAATTTCAGACTCCTTTCTTTATTTTTAGTGGTTTATTTTTGCACGAAAAGTTAATGTAAATTTTGTTACAGGAAAAAAATAATTGATCCGAAATTTAAACCTACTAAATGAAAACTAGCATAAATCCTGCCCTGTGGGTCTGCCCCCAACCCCTTACCACTTACAAATAAATGAGGTCCATATTAGCAACCTAACTATACAACATGTTCTACCTTGTAAATATTTCAATGAATGAGGGATCTTTTATTTTTTCAGTACAGCTTTGCAACCGATAAATATAATGGATATAGAATAACGTTTTTCACTTCGTTTTTAAGTTTTTAACTCTTGTATTTTTATTTTAATATCTGCGGACAGCTGTCTATAATACGATGTGATAAATAACTATTCCAGTATGGCTTCCAAACCAATTTATATCCGCTGGATAAGAACCTGTTCTAAGCCATACTGAAAAAGTCATGTATAGCATTGTATTACAGACATTTCCCACGATTACTAAAATAAAAATCCTAAAGAATAATGTCAGTTTTTTTTAGCACAGGCCTTAGGCAGGGAGGAAGGGAGGGGACAATGGGCAATTAATTCAATTTTATAGTTGTGACACTGTAAGGTTGAAAAACCAGATAATTCCAGATAAAACGAGTATTTCTGATAGTGCAACTTTTATTGGAATTTTTTTCATTTTTTAATTAATTTTAATTCAAAATGCACCATCCCCCAAACGCTACTTTACTAAAAGCCTCTGATTATCAAGATAAAGAACTTGGTAGCAATTCATTTACTAAAGAATATTAGTTTTAGAATTTAGCGTAGAAAAATAGCATAAAACCATCTTCAGATTTTAATGATGAAAACGGTCTAAAAGGATTTTAGAACCTTTATGCATCTTCCCTAAAATGTAGAACTTAATCGGATCGGTAACCAAATTCTTAAGCTATATATGAACAAAGCTTACTACTTTTTATTGGATATTAGCGCAGATTACTATATGTGTATCAGCATATTATAAATGGACGTACGGATTCTATGGTTTCTAAATCGTAATAAATAATAAACAAGAATCAGTTAAAACAATTGTATTAAAAATTATTAAAATAACAACAAATTCTACTTAAATAATACATATATAAATATAAAACAATTGAATTAAAAATGATTTATGGGTATAGTCCCATTCATGGCAACGCCCCTTAAGTGGCGATTCGTCGTATTTTCAAAATTGCTTGGGGCTAGAAATAGGAGAAAAGCTACTGTGAAAATACAAAGAAACTCCCCTTAAGGGGTGTTGTCACGAAAGGGGCTACCCTGATTTAATTACAACAAAATAATAAATAAAAATAAAATCCATTAGATTAACTTTTTAAAATCTAAAAAATTTGTCAGTTTAAAATTTAAAGTGCTTGTATACAAAGTACCTACACAGTTATATACACTAGGTATAAACAAATTAACTTGATTAAAAATGTTTATGAATAAAAAAGGTTGCAGAATAGAATGTCTCAAGGATATTTTTAGTTTTGTATTTAGATTTATGGTTCTAATTCTTAATTATATTTGGTCTAGTTACAAAAAATTTACTTTTTATTGATAAAGTCTTAATAAAACATATTTTGGAAAGTATCAGATAAAACAAATGGATATAATAAAATAAACTTATAAATGGCCCCCTTTTAAATAAAATTAAACAAGGATGACAACATCCATAAAAGCGAAGCTCTGAAATGGAAGGACAAACGAACATTAACACTTGTAGATTGTCAGAACTGAATTAGCAGAATATTAATGCATCAGTACAAACAATATTGTAAGTAAATTTGTTGCAAAACTGCATAAATAGATAATACTGTTTAAGGACATACTTAAATTTTTAGGACTTGTTTATAGACATGAAACATTTTTATGTTAATTCATTGATATATTATAAAGAATTAATTTTTAATTAGTTTTGATTGATAAAATCAAAACATGTAACTTTACTGTATACTAGCATACAATATTTATGACGCAAGACACTCTAAAAGCTGAGTATTTTACCCACAAAGGAAAGAAACATCATGATTCAGTAAAATTTATTGAATCCATAGTAAAAAATAAACTTTAAAATCCTAATAAAAATCGACGTGGGCAATTGTTCTTATTTTTGGCTTTGCAGTATGATTCTACAGGTGTCACAGTATGTTTTTTATATACCTTTCAAAAATAGTTTAAAAACAGTTTAATTTTCCATTTTAATATCCGTGGACAGCTTTCTATAATACAATGCAATAAATAACTATTCCAGTATGACTTCCAAACCAATTTATATCCGCTGAATAAGAACCGGTTCTAAGCCATACTGAAAAATCATGTTTAGCTTCATATTACAGTCAAATTTCCACATTTTCCCACAATTACTAAAATAAAAATCATAAATAATATGTCAGTTTTTATATCACAGGCCTTTATCACAAAACTGGTTTTAATCTTATAATTTTCCATTTTAGTATCCGCAGACAGCTGTCTATAATACAATGCAATAAATAACTAGTCCAGTATGGCTTCAAACTGATTTATATCCGATGGATTAGAACTGGCTCTAAGCAATACTGAAAAATCATGTTTATCTTCGTATTACAGTCAAATTTCCACAATTATTAAAATAAAAATCATAAAATTAATGTTAATTTTTTACCACAGGCCTTAGGCACATCAGGGCCCACAAAAATGGTTTTATTTGTATATTTTTTCATTATAAATAACTGTGGAAAGCTGTCTATAATACAATGCGATAAATATATATTCCAGTATAGCTTCAAACCGATTTATATAAGATGGATTAGAACTGGCTCTAAGCAATACTGAAAAATCATGTTTAGCTTTGTTTTACAGTCAAATTTCCAATTATTAAAATAGAAATCATAAAATAATGTTTAATTTTTTAGCATTGGTCTCAGGCACCTCAGGGCAAACAAAACTGGTTTCATTTGTATATTTTTTTATTCTAAATAACTGTGGAAAGCTGTCTATAATACAATGCGATAAATACCTATTCCAGTATGGCTTCCAAACCGATTTATATCCGCTGGATTAGAACCGGCTCTATGCAATACTGAAAAATAATGTTTAACTTGGTATTACAGTCAAATTTCCACAATTATTAAAATAAAAATCATAAAATTAATGCTAATTTTTTTACCACGGGCCTTAGACACCTCAGGGCCCACAAAACTGGTTTTATTTGTATATGTTTTCATTCTAAATAACCGTGGAAAGCTGTCTATAATATGAGGCGATAAATTGATTAATTTAAGCATGTTAGAGTTGTCCTATAATTTTCAAACTATGGATTTCCAGCCCAAAAGTTGTTGATCAACAGTGCAGTTACTCTTTAATTTATTTGCCTTGTGGCTTTTCTTGGATGTAATTAAATATCTAGGTTTACAATTCAAATATTATGCTTATTTTATTCTAAAATCTTTTAATCATTTTTAGTCTTTTAAAATCGCTAGGATTTGTAGTTGAACTTAAAAAAAGAGCGAATTATGAGATTTCCATTTTATTATTGTTATTATCATAAACCGGTTTCAAGATATCCAAGAAACCATAGAATTTCTTCTGCTACAACCATTTGACCTTCCCTGGTACACTGGAGAGAGTACCTCTCTCCCCCTTCTGGCGATTCCAGCTTCCGTGTCGCTGGGGCCCCCCCAAATTCTACACAGTGCCTAGGATGAGAGACTTTCCCTTTTCAGATGGAATCTTTTGGGTCCTCCACAACTTTACATATATGATCAAGGGATAGGATAGCCTAGCTGGCCTGGGTCCTTGCCAAAGAAGCTGGCCCCAACGTCATCAATTAAAATAAATTTCATCAAATAATATAAAGTTCTAATGCTGAGTCTTCCCTCCCCCCCCCCCCGATGACCCCTTCGCCGCTCATTCCCCCCTCCGTCCGTACCCCATTCGACCCCATCCATAAAAACCGACAATTACTGTCAAAAGTATAATTTAAAGATGAATAAATAAACCCTTCTCTTACATCTACTTAATCAAACATAACCTAAACTGAGCATCATTTGTTGTCTAGATGCAATACAAATGGTATTTTTAAAAGTTTTCTTCAGTTTTGGTTTGTACTAAATTAGCTCTTATAATAATTTAAAGCTGGCAATATTATTCCTTTAATTATATTTTGCATGCATTAAGTAACAATAAATGTTTATAACGGACCTATTAATGATTATAAAGTACCATCACTTTCTATATTTTATTCTATATTTCTATAATTTTAATATTTTCAACAAATTTTAAAATTGTTATGAAAATTATAACACGCCTCTAATAACAATCAAAACAATAATAAAAAATAGAAATCAGCTGATGTGATGAACATTGAAGATTGAATTTATTTAAAAAGTAGCAAAAAAACTAATTTTGTTACAAAAAAAAGAAGCAAATACGTTTTATAGAAATTATGTATTGTTTTTAAGATTTTTAATATTTTTTTTAAGCATTAAAAATAGTTATTTTAAAAAAAGTTGTTAATTTTTAATACGATCAACTCTTCCTATTTCATTGACGTCACAGGGTGTCGCACTTTTCAAAAGAGATACAAAAAAGGGACAAAATAGGCGGTCTCCCATTTTGGGATCATCTCCATCACCATTAGGCAAAAAAATACACGAATGTCATTGTTAACAACCTAAGTCTAACAATACAAATACATAAATAATTTAAGCAATAGCAATCCAATATAATTCCACATTTGTTAACAGTTTATTTCTAGAGCCACTTATAAACCGGCATCACACTATTATAAAGATCTTTCTGAAGCTGAAATCTTATTGTGATCTTTTTTAAATCTTTATGGATCTGTTAATCTGTCCTGAAATCTTATCCTTCATTTAGTGTCACTTAATTATCTAGACTTTGGTTGTGGAGAATGTTTGTACAGTAATTAAAAAAAAAATACAAACATGAGCAACTTATTTGCCTTCATCCACTATATCCGCCCCCCCCCCCCCCTCCATATATTTGAAATAAATTGAAAATAAAGAGGTGGGTATTTATTTTCCAGACCTAACTTCTTTTGAGGTCCCTAACCCTAACCCAGTAGCTAATATAACCTAACCTAGTTATTTGTTTTTACTATAGGTAATAAACAAACAAATCGAAATTCCCCACTTATTTTTAATCTATTTTAAAAATAAGGAGGGGGTTTCTGTGCTTGACAAGGTACATTAAGGGTAAACTCCAACATCTACTAAGTTTAACATTCTAACTTCCCTTTTTATATTGAAGAAGGATGCGGCGAAGGGCTTTAATATGGTGAATAATTCTTTAATTTATATTATGATTTTAAAGAGAACCTATTTTATAATTTGACAATGGCTAACTTCTAAGAATGTCCAGATTAAAGAAACACTTGTCTAGTATCTGTAATCTTAAATTCCAACATGTTAAACCAAATAATTAAGGAAGAGATAATTATACTTAAAATAATATTTACATTGTTGACATAAGATAATAACAGCTCGGTGGTAAAACTAGTATTACAGACAGCTTTCCGCGGATATTAAAATAAAAAAAAATATAAGATAAAATCAATTTTGTTCTGGGATAACAGTACTGATATTAATTTTAAGATTTTTAGTTAAATATTGTCTGAAATACGATGCTATACATGATTTTTCAGTATGGCTGAGAACCGGTTCTACTCCAGATTGGTTTCTAAGCCATACTGGAAAACCTCTTACACAACCGTTACAAACTCCTCATGTGCCCCTAGTGGCCTCTAGGGGGTGTAGCCGCTAGTATTTTATATTTTATTAATATTGTGAAACATATTCTAAATTACTTACATAACACTATCTCTCTGGAAAAACCAGAAATCTATTTCAATTGATAAAATAGCTGAAACTATTCCATTTTTGGGTAAAATATCTTAATGATTTCTCTCTACATCCTCCCACCTTAAATGCCCTTTTTAATTGGTTAAACATTTAATTAAGTATTTCATACCAAAAGGTTAAAAAAAAATTTTAAAATAAATAATTTAGTATCATAATAGTTATTTATGGCATCGTATTATAGACAGCTTTCTAAGGATATTAAAATAAAAAAATATTTAAAGATTTGAAACAAGTTTTGTTAGCTCAGGCCCAGGCAAACAAAATTTTATAATTTTCAATTTAATATTCGTGGAAAACTGTCTGTAATACGATGCTATAAATGATTTTTCAGTATTTCTTAGAAACGGTTCTAATACAGCGGATATAAATCTGGAAAACGTAGTAATATTCATGTTCTTTTCCTAAGTTAGATTTATGGAAGCATATAAATACAATTTACATAATAGTTTACATAAGCATGTGCAAGTGTCCCTGAAAAGTCCAATCTTCAAAACACTGTAAGAATATGATACATTGGTACATCATTTCGAATCAAAACTATTAAATACAGTTAAGTTTCTCTTACCAGGGATCTAAAGGGATAAGACAATGGCCGATAAATTGATGTATATCCCCAATGATGATGTACAAAATTACCCCTTCTGTAGAGTAAAATTAGTGGTTGAAACATTCGAACACTCAACTTCATGAACCATTCAATCAAAATTCACTAAATTTCCCAAAGTTATTAAGCCAAGGAATAAGAAAACGTTATTTAAGGACTTTGGGGACTAGTGAAATAGGCAGCCCAATGTCCTATCTCTCTCTGTTATATTACGCTAAATGGTGATGATTTCTCTCTTACCATCTTCTTTTAGCATATTAAATGTACATGAGTGAATTCTAAAAGTAGCCTTGTGTATGTTTGTCATCTTTTCTGGTGTTCATACAAAAAAAAACATGAAAAATTAGCATAAAATATTTTTATTTGTATTTCCCCTTGTAATTAGTTATAATCCATAAATCGCTTTATACTTACAAAAATGAAACAATTATTAATTTAATCAAAAATATATATACAACAAGAATTAACAAAAAAGCCTTAAACATGCCTAGAACAAACATTAAATATATCTGAATTTAATTAGTACAGCCGTTTTTGAGATCTTATTAGACATACATACAGATAAACAAGCATAAAAAAAAAACATTTTACTAAAAGCTCCAATGATTTAATTTGACTACCTTTCAAAGCTTAAAACTAAAACAAAAATAAAAATATGTTACTAAAACTATTTAGTTGTTTGGTAGAATTTTCCTAAAACGTTCAGTCCAGCGTTTCTTGATCAATTTCTCGGTTGTCAGTTTTAGAACCCTAAAAAATATCCTTCGCGTCAAATGTTGGTTTATAAATCTTTTTAAGTATTTCCACAATTTAACATATTTTTTAAAAGCAACGCTTTTCTATAATTACGGTAGGTTCGTCCGTACGTCTGGAACTGATAGCTTTTTTGTTACTATTAGCATGTTAGAATTATCTTATCGATTTCAAACTTTACATGGTGATTCCTGTAGTAGTTAGGTAAGTAGCAACTCTAATATCGTTATCAGAATGTCCGTACGTCAATTCTAAGTATGGTGATTTTTAGCTTTGTTAACAACAAATTGTTATGTGATATAACCATCCGATTGATCTGATATTTTAAAATATTGTTTCCTAGGACATCAAAGAACAATGTTATAAGCGAAGCATCTCCATAATAAATGTTCTAAAAATGTAAGTATGTCTTTAAACATTATTTAAGCATTAAAACTCGAAACAAGATGAATTGATGTATTCTTAAAATCATGGTTTCAAAAGCAAAAAAAAGGACTTTGCTACATCAAATAAACAACATTCCAACAAATATTTGAGTCGCATGTTAAGGAAAATGCATTGGTAATCTTTTTACGAGTTGGATAAAATACATGTTTTAATCAAAACGTATCTTAGTAAAATTTACTTAAATACATTTCTGGTTTCAAGTTTATCATGATTTTCTTTAATCAGTCAAGCAATATTTTTTTAATTTATTAGAAAAACCACCATATTAAAAACGGCAAGTTCCCAGTTGAGGAGTGAGATTCTACCCCATCTGAAAAAATAAACCCCCCCCCCCCGCCATCTATCAAATTAAACCCCCCCCCCCCGGCATCATGAAATTTTTACCCCATCTTATGATTTTGTCCCCATCATGTTAATTTATCCCCATCTTCATATTTTGTACCTCTCCAAGAGAAACAAAATAATGTCAGAGAAGGGATAAATTATTGAACAGGGGACAAAAATGAAGGATGGGGTCTAAAAAGGAACATGGGGCCAGGATTGGAAGGTGGGGTCTGATTTGACAGATGGGGGAATGATTGGCAGAAGGGGAAATAAAATCTGGGTAGGGGGGAGGGGAGAGTCTGGAGGGGTTTGCGAGGTGAGCCTCGCGCGAAAGAATTTCTATTAGGGTAGCATAAGCTACCATACTCCACTGTAGTGAAGCTATGCCTTCCACTCTTCTATATTTTCCTATATTTTGAATAAAATTTGAAAATGCCTCTATTTATTTTTTTTATTTCTCTTTTAAGACTTTTTTTATACTAAATCACCAACATATTCTAATACTTTACTTTACCTAATATTTTAAGATAAAAATTTGGCTCCATTGAAGAAAAAAAACAATAGTTTGTTTGAAATAGGAACATCTAGTGGCAGATTATTGAACTACATAATATACATTTTTCTGGATGTCAACAAACATGATGATTGGTTGAAAAACACAGATGGGGTAGCAAACAATGCTATGATATTAAAATTGAAGCAAGGGGTTAAAACTCACACATGGTGGTCAAAAAATTAATATGGGGTAATTTTTTCATGATGGGGGTAGTTTCAAGTGCTTATATCTGGAGAACCGTAAGAGATAGAGGCCTAGTTGCTTGACTGTGGTAACTCAGATTTACATAAGGAAGCAATTTATGCACATGGGGGACCAAAACATGATATGGGGTATTTTTTTCATGATGGGGGTAGTTTCAAGTGCTTATATCTGGAGAACCGTAAGAGATAGAGGCCTAGTTGCTTGACTGTGGTAACTCAGATTTACATAAGGAAGCCATTTATGAACATGGGGGACCAAAATATGATATGGGGTATTTTTTTCATGATGGGGGTAATTTCAAGTGCTTATATCTGGAGAACGGTAAGAGATAGAGGCCTAGTTGCTTGACTGTGGTAACTCAGATTTACATAAGGAAGCCATTAATGAACATAGGGTACTAAAATTTGTTGGGGGTTTCTTTTTTCATGATGGTGGGTAAAAATTGAAAATAGGGGCCATTTGTTATGGTGGAGAGGGAATTAGGTTAGGTAATATTGAGGAGCCCTGCAAGGTTAGGGCCCCCGGGGGCTCTAACCTTGCAGGGCTCCTCAATATTACCTAACCTGTGCAGGAGACCCTAACTCTGCAAGGCTACTCAATATTTCCTAATCCCTTCATGAACATAGGGTACCAAAATTTGATGGGGTTGTTTTTTTTCATGATGGTGGGTAAAAAGTGAATATAGGGGCAATTTGTTATGGTGGAGAGGGAATTAGGTTAAGTTAGGTTAGGTAATATTGAGGAGCCCTGCAAGGTTAGGCTCCCCCGGGGGCTCTAACCTTGCAGGGCTCCTCAATATTACCTAACCTGTGCAGGAGACCCTAACTCTGCAGGGCTACACAATCTTAAACTAACCTAACTTAACCTAACCTAACCTAACCAATTTTAAACTAACATGAACCAACTAAACCTAATCTAACCCATTTTAATCTAACCTAACCCATCTTAACCTAACCTAACCCATTTTAACCTAACCTAACCCATTTTAACCTAACCTAACCCATCTTAACCTAACCTAACCCATATTAACCTAACCTAACCCATTTTAACCTAACCTAACCTAACTTCACCTAACCTAACCTAATTTCAACCCCCAACCCCATCATAAAAAATTGGCCCCTATATTCAATTTTTACCCACCATCATAGAAAAATGACCCCCATATTAATTTATGTACCCCCATGTGCATAAATGGCTTCCTTACTTTAATCTGAGTTACCACAGTCAAGCAACTAGGCCTCTATCTCTTACGGTTCTCCAGATATAAGCACTTGTAAGTACCCCCATCATGAAAAAAATACCCCATATCAAATTTTGGTCACCCATGTGCATAAATGGCTTCCTTATGTAAATCTGAGTTACCACAGTCAAGCAACTAGGCCTCTATCTCTTACAGTTCTCCAGATTTAAGCACTTGAAACTACCCCCATCATGAAAAAATACCCCATATCATATTTTGGTCCCCCATGTGCATAAATGGCTTCCTTATGTAAATCTGAGTTACCACAGTCAAGCAACTAGGCCTCTATCTCTTACGGTTCTCCAGATATAAGCACTTGAAACTACCCCCATCATGAAAAAAATACCCCATATCATGTTTTGGTCCCCCATGTGCACAAATGGCTTCCTTATGTAAATCTGAGTTACCACAGTCAAGCAACTAGGCCTCTATCTCTTACGGTTCTCAAGATATAAGCACTTGAAACTACCCCCATCATGAAAAAAATACCCCATATCATGTTTTGGTCCCCCATGTGCATAAATGGCTTCCTTGTGTAAATCTGAGTTACCACAGTCAAGCAACTAGGCCTCTATCTCTTACGGTTCTCAAGATATAAGCACTTGAAACTACCCCCATCATGAAAAAAATACCCCATATCATATTTTGGTCCCCCATGTGCATAAATGGCTTCCTTATTTAAATCTGAGTTACCACAGTCAAGCAACTAGGCCTCTATCTCTTACGGTTCACCAGATATAAGCACTCAAACCTACCCCATCATGAAAAAAATACCCCATATCATATTTTGACACCCCATCATGAAAAAAATACCCCATCTCAAATTTTGACACCCCATGTGCATAAATGGCTTTCTTATTTAAATCTGAGTTACCACAGTCAAGCAACTAGGCCTCTATCTCTTACGGTTCTCCAGATATAAGCACTTGAAGCTACCCCATCATGAAAAAATGACCCCATATTAATTTTTGGACCTCCATGTGTGATTTTTGTTCTCCATATTTTATATACTTACCCCATATGTAATATTTTACCCCTATAACTCATAGTTTATTACCACCAAGCTTTGTTTTAAACATTGAAAATTACAGGGACCAAAATTTAAGATGGGGTACAAAATCAAATGATGCCGGGGGGGGGGGTTATTTTGACAGATGGCGGGGGGGGGGGGGGTTTATTTTTTCGTATGTGGTAGAATCTCACTCCTCAACTGGGATGGTGCCTTAAAAGAAAACATTTTACATAGCAATTACAGTATAACAGATCAGGGGGAAAAAATTTGTTTCAATGTTGGAATAGTTTTTTTTTATCGCATCGTATTATAGAGACATTAGAGTAAAATACTAGAGGGAGAAAGGGTTAAATAACTGTATCTCCCCATAGCAATCGTCTTGTGCAACCTTCCTATTGGGTCATTGAAAATCTACCAATGGTATCGCTTATATTAACACAGCTAAGTAGCAGAAAAAAATAATTTAGAAGCAGAAGAATGAGGTCTTTAAAAAATGAAGGAAGGTTGTCTGTATATACATCTACATATACTATAGATCTGTTCTAGAGACTTTTTCGCGGATATTACAATGAAAAATTATAAGATCAAAACCAGCTTTTAAAGCCCCGAGGGGCAGAAGGCTAACAAAAATAATTTTATGATTTTTATCATAATATTCGTGAAAATTAAACGATGCTAAACATGCTTTTTCAGTATGGCTGTAAAGCGGTTCTAATCCAGTTGATATTGGTTTAGAAGCCATACTTCAAATAAATAAAATATAAATAGTATGACTTCTTTTATTCTAAATATAAATGTATAAGAATCTGTATCTAATGGTAAAAACAACATTTATATTTCTCTATCCAGCTAAAATCAATATTGTTTTAGTTTTGTCTATGCCTTCTTCCTTATAAATTGTTCTGCATAGATTATGATAAACCAAATTACCACAAATGTAGATTAAAATGAGTTGTATAATGTTTGGACACTGCTATTCTCAACAACCGGCCAATCAAGATTTATTTAAAATTCCCTGTTTTTGTAAGCCAATATATTAGAGAACGTTTTTATAAACGCCAGTAGTGCAGATTTAAAAATTTCTATTACATCATTTTTCTCCGTTTTTGTTTAAATGGTGTATTGTATTTGTATTATTATCATTATTGTAGATCATCTAGTTTATAATCATGATAAATCTTATTTATTATATTTAATAATTTGTCCAAAAAGAAACGCTCCTGAATAACTTAAACCTCCTTGTTAGAACAGTTACTTGAAGCTTGAATTACAAAATAAAATCCAAAAATGTATGGTTTCAAGGTGTTCACGCAATCTTACCATTTAAAGTGTTGATAAACTGTGGAATGGCACCTCAAGAAAACTCTTACATTACAAATCATGTTTTTTTGGACTGGTGAAATCAGTTAATGCAAAATTGTCTTTAATTTTAAAAAAGTATTAAATATTTAAGTAAAATGATAATGGGGGACTGAGGAGGTGGGGGGCAGGGGTTTAATAACTGTATGTTTATAGAGTGGGTACGCAGTGCCGACTTTCAATAGGGTCATTGAATATCAGCCAAAAGCATCGGAAATATTAACACAGCCTAGTCGCTATGTAAGTGAAGAAAGCAATTTGCTAGCAGACTAGGAGCTAGTCGAACCAGGTAGTTGTCTAGGTTATCCCGCTTAAATACTTAAACACTAAAAGTGGAACTTTGCTATTAATTAAAGTTTGTTAGTAAGTTCGAAGACCAATTGAAAACCTAAGATTGGTCTAATTTTGTATTATAAAACAATTCATGTAATCATTCTTCTTTTTCTGTGGGCAATAAAACAAATATATAACTGTCTATCTATCTATCAATTTTACTAGTTATCAAACATCTATTTATCTATCAATCTATTCAATCTAGTAATCAAATTGTTGGCAATGGGATAACTTATAAAATAATAAAACTGTCTAATTATCTGTTCTTGTTTTTATGAATCCATTTAAATATCTCTTTGTCTATTTATCCATGGTGGTAGATGCTGTTTATTACACTAGTCCCCAAAGTTGTATAATAACGTCGTCTTATTCGTTAGGTTAACAACTTTGGCGACTTTATTAAATTTTGATTGGTTGATTAATTAAATTAAGTGTCTAAACGTTTCAATCACTAATTGTAATCTAGAGAAGGTAATTTTGTTTATCATTATTGGGGATGTATATTAATTCACGTTTGTCTTATCCCTTTAAATCCGTTATTTATCTATCTTATTCATGTAATTATCTATCTTTTTCTCTATCTAGCTACGTACTATAATTTCACCCTTCTAACCTTCTTCTCTAGGCAATAAAACAATTATTTCAAGCAACCTTCTTAAAACCATGTTGTTTTTCTTTATTTATGTACACTGCTTTAATCAATTCATAGAAAGATAGAAATATAACCACTTAGAAATCAAAGATGAAAAATAAATAAAGGATGAATAAGTCTTTATTTCTTAGCCACCTAAGGCATAGACAGTGTGAAAAGAAGATTGAAATATCTTACAATGTCCACTCCCTGTTCCTATCTAAACCCTGTGCAAACATTATATAATCCATTCTAAAAAGTTATGTTTAAAACCAATTAAAAGTTGACAGCCTTGAAATTGTCAGAGTGATTTCATCAAAGTTTTGGTAACCCTGCAAAATATCAAAATAGCAACATAATAATTATTTATGCTCATTAGAATCTTTGAGATGGCTACTTAGTTTTTGATGTTGTTTCTTCAAAATTCTATAGTCACATTTTTATCTCCACTGTTATTTCATTTAATAAAGTATTTTTCATCCTCTTTAAATGTGCTAGTAGCCATGTAGGTATTATATGATGGTAATTGATATTTGATATCCATGAAAATGTGCTCAAAAATAAGCATTCAAACTAATAATTATGGATATTGCATTTAGAGTTTTGTTTATTCCTTCTTTTCAAAGGTTTTATTTTTGGCGAAAGGAAAATCAATATCTGAATTCAAATATTAAGAATAGCCAAAGCCTCAAAATGTTGTTTTAAGCCTTTCTTAATGCCAACTGTATTATAGGCAGATAGACTTCAAAAGTCTGTTATAGGGTGGATGTCATTACTCATAAAATTTCTACACAAAATAATATATATATTCCGAAAAACTGTTTACTATTAAATAATGCTTAAATGTTAATCCATAGATTTATATTATCCAATGTCTAAAGTTAAAAGATTGAAATTAACGCTTTTAGCGTTTTTTCATGTGATGCAATAATATGGTCTATCAAATTCTTTGCTTAAATTCAAACATTCCACTATTTGATAGGCGTTAAATGGTCAAAAGATTTTTAAAAATATATAGTCATTAACATTTTAAGATTCTTTTGAAAAAAATCATTTAGCGATGGTTTTATGGATTGAAAAAGACATAAAAGTTAGGTTATGATTAAATTTATTTTGTCTAAATTTATTCTGTATATATTTTTTAAAAGAACATAATGAAATAAGAAAATAAACTCGTTAAAGTTTTCTAATAAAGTACTCAAAAACCACCATTTATATAGTCATTAACATTTTGAGATTCTTTTGAAAAAATCATTTAGCGATGGTTTTATGGATTGAAAAAAGACATAAAAATTAAGTTATTATAAAATTTATATTGTTTAAATTTATTCTTTTTATATTCTTTAAAAGAACGTAATGAAATAAGAAAATAAACTCGTTAAAGTTTTCTAATAAAGTACTCAAAAACCACCATTTAAATGTGTAAAATGAAAATTTAATTTCGTTATGTTGCCATATATGTAGTAAAACAAGGACAATTATGCCACTAAGTGGCCCAGCAAAAACAAATAAATACATCAAAAATACATATACATTGAATTGTATAACTATTGATTGTGCCCCTAGCATCTAGGAGCTCGTGTTCAGATAACGAAATCCATCTGAAGGCTTGGTTAAAAGATAAAATAGCCTAAACCCATCTTGGGGCCATATGTAAAGCTACTCTGAATGGCGAACTCAATAGGTTCAGTAGTTATCTAAATAATAAGCTACAGACAAAAAAACCTTTCTGCTTTATAGAATAGGATTATTAACTGAAAGTCAAAGTAAATGTCAAGTGAATGAATGACGTACGGACAAACATAGACTAGCTGCGCAACTAAAAATATGTTTGGTTTATTGAGTTTTTACAATGAAATAGTACTTGTCATCAAACATAATTCTAAAAGCCAGCTCTCAACTAGGGTTCAATCAAATATCATTTATAAAAAGATGAATGTAGAATTATCTATTTAGGGGCCGATTGAGTTCACTGTTTTGGTTAAACTTCATATAGGTCTTGTGATGGTTCTACGCTACTTTGATTTAAGATTTTATTCTTGAAATAGTTTTAAGCTATTCCACCCCTATCTGCCCCTTCGAATACAGAATCCCTACAGGCTAGGGGCGTAGCCGCTAGTTCTTGATATGTTAGATAAGAATAACATGGAATATATATATTTTCTGAAGTAATACTCATTTTTTGTCAAAATATTGAATTTTTTTATCAAATTAATAAAATTAAACCCTAGTTGATGACATTAAGTTTATCATTAATCATAGAAATGAAATTCTTTTCACAAAAAAAATTATTTGTGTAAAATTTGAACACACTACATTTGTGTAAAGCTAAATATACAATACACACTTAAATATGGGTGTGTGTACAGAATGAAGTAAATGTTTGATTCCCTCACTCTAAATTAACTCTCTGGTCTATGTCTCTCTATAAAGATCTTTTCTTGAAATACCTCTATTGTTATTTTATATTTATTTTAATTTTAATAACAAATTAAAAGTATTTGGAATTGTAAGACATGGTTAAAATAGAGAAAAATTAATACAGTATCAATTCTGTACTTCTGCATTTTCTTAGTCGCAGACAACTGTTTTTAATATTTTACAATAAATATAAATGAGAACCTACATCTATTCGTAAACCGTGAGCAAAATAGACTAAATATTAAGCTAAAATTTTGAAACATGGTCCATGTACTACAACTAAATGCAAAAAAATAAAAAAACAAATTTTTTTTTAGGTTAGGTTAGGTAAGAAAGCCATTACGGAGTTGCGGTTTTAGGCCTTTTTTGGTATATTTTGGTGTAGAAACTTACTTTTTAAGGTTTTGAATAGGTCAAAGATGGCAGTGGTAAATATTTTGACCCAATGTCAATTTTGTATGAACACTTTACTCAAGCTTTATACTGCGTCAAACTTTAGACATTATATTTTTAAACTTTATAATACTAATTTTTATTAGCAGCTGTATTAATCTTTTATATAAAAAGGCCTGATAAATCATTTTTAAAAGCTAAGCTTTTCATTAATTAGGGTCGGTCCGTTAGTCAGTTTATTTATTCTATTCATCTGAAATTTTTGAAATACTGAATACTGATTCCTATTACCACAAGCGATAAGTCCTAAACATGTAAGTATGTACTTAAACTGTATTAACAAGTTTTACATATAATTTTGTTTAGACTTATGCATTAATATTCTGCTTATTCATTTCTTGTTTAACTTGTGATATCTTTATGTTTTTTATTGATAAAAAAGTTGATTTGCTTATTATAACACAGACCTGATGTTCATTTTGAAATCAATGGGATGCATGTTTTATCTAAAAAATTCATCAAATAAAATAAAATAAATGAGAAAAAAAGAAACCAGATGAATACAAAAAGCTATACCATTAACTACTCAATAAATCAGATTTCTTATTCATACCTAACTTTTTTTATTTACCAATAATAATGCATATAACAAAAAGAGAATTTCTATATTACATACATTACACAATACAATTATCCAAAGAGCAGGAAAAAACATCTTAAATCCATATACAGCGCAGCTAAGAATAAAAATGGTTGATTATATAATTTAGATTTTTAAACATATTTTAGATGTAGAATATAAATGGACATTGTTACAAAGGCAAAATTATCATCAATTTAGCTTGCTAGCATGGAACTTGTTTATTGGTAAGTTCGTTCTTTCAGTAAGAGGGGAGAGATAGCGTAAACTGGATGGATAATATAATAATATATACTTTGTTATTGCTCGAATCGCTAAAAAAATGGTACATATAAAACAAATTATAAGTAGCTATGCAAAAAAAAGGCTTATCTAGGACTATGGAATTATAGGGGTTTAGTTAAAGAATACTATAAACAAACCTGCATCGTTTTTTTTTCTTCACTTTTTACAGGATATTTGTAGGAGAGTGTATCCGTTTGTCATTCCTATTTAATCAAAATTAAAAGTTGAATCTAATAAACGATACCTAAACATTTTATGTATCTATAATTGAAATTTGGGGAATAAGTAAAATTTTTCAAATTGACACTAAAATCAATCACAACTCTGTTAATAAAGGTTTATAGTAAATTCGTCTTTAAACGAAGACTGATCTATATGATTATGGTCAGTCCTTCTGAACGTTATGTATAACACTCCATCTGAGTGAGTTAAAATAAATGAGATCTTTCTTTTAAACTTTAATGGTCTTAATATTTTGCTGCTTAGAAATAAGCCTTTTAAAAAAGAAACTAAAATATTTTACAACATTACAAACAATATAAACATATTAATATGCAAGCTTGTTACAGTTTTCGATTATTATCCGGGAGATGCTGATCCTCCAGGTTTCCAGCAAACTGCAAATGACTCCAGTGACCACAATCTTTGACTCTGATAATTCAAACTACTGATCGCCAGGTCACAAAATTTTATATTGTACAAATTTATCTATAAATTTAAAGAAAAGTGTTTAAAATCACAGACGAATTATAACCATAAGATTTAATTTGATTTTTGTAGGTTTTTTTTATGATGTTGGAGGATTTTTTACAAAAACACTTTTGGTGCCGATTTTTTAAAGAATCCACAGCAGTTAAGTTATAATGTTCTATTATCAACTTTTGTGATGTATAATGTTGATTACATCTAAGAATGAATAAAGATAAGTAAATGAAATTTTTAATATGTCATATTAACAATAATGCATAAGAATATTAAGATTATGCATTATTAGGACACTCCATGGCTTTGGTTTATATGAAAAATGAATTATCAACAGTATGGAGACGTCCATAAAATTTAACCTTTTATGTTATTCTAGCTTTTTAGATGCTATAAAACAAATTTTAAAGGCAGTTCATGGTAAAATTAGATACTAATAGTAAGAGAAGGGAATGCCTTGGCCCCTAATACAGGCACAACTCACGTAAATGCGCACAGATAGGACTTCCAGACAATAATGTTGCAATCAAAGGGTTAATTGGTTGTGCAATGAATGTTACTTTACCTAATGTCCTAGGTTCAATAAAATATGGCAAAAAATAGGATTATGTTTCCTTTTAATATAAGAATATTTGTGCACTATTTATTTATTTTATAGATACTATTATGTGATATAATAATATAATCATTTTTATATTACCTTCTAGTAGATAGATTGACTAACAAGGATTTTAGTATCCATTACTAGCTCATAAACAAAAGCTGAAATTAATTTTGTTGGCTACATGTTAAATTTCACTGCGAAATCATCACGGACCGACAAACTTAAAAATAGTTTACGGAAGTCAGGTATCTTATGGGATAAAACAATGGACGAAATATGGATGTACATCACCAATGATGATAAACAAAATAAATATTTATGCTGATTGAAATCATTAATTGTAAAGTTTTGTTAGTTTGTACCATCCAATCAATATCTTTGAAAAGTATCCAAAAGTCAACCTATGAGAGACTGTGTTTATAAAACTTTGGGACCAGTATATAACTCATTTAAGAAAATAGGATGTCGAACCTACTACCATCTTAAAGAGAGTTAATATGTATTCGTAATATTTAGAATTTTAGTTTGAGGATGTCGAACCTAGAACCCTCTTGAAGAGTAATAATGTGTATGATTGTCACATTAAGATGCATCTATCATTTTTAGTCCCTGCAGGATAAAAGTGTTCCAACAATATCGCGCGTGAAATATTTCTATGAAGGCAATATTGAGAAAAGACGTAACAAACACAACAAAAAGAACAAAAGACAGATACATACATCAATATTTTTCCAGTATGGCTTCGAAACCGATCAATATCCTTTGGGTTTGAATTGGTTCTCAGCCATACTGAATAATCATGTATATCATCGTGTTATTGACAAATTTCTACGAAAAATAAAATGAAAATCCTAATATTACTACCAGTTTTGTTATCCCGTGACTTCGGCCCTTTAGGAATAACAAATCTGGTTTTAATCTTGTAATTTTTTTATTTTAATATCTGCGGAAAGCTGTCTAAAGGCAATTAATCAATATTATAAGAATCAAGAAATGGATAATTCTCTGTTTTAAAGAAACACCATGTTTATCTATTTATTAATAGAAAAGAATAATGTTGTAATCTCCGTGCATGTATAATGTATATTATGTATTAATGTTTGTTTATTATTATTAATATTATTACAATATTTCTGTTGTTATAAAAGTATTCTTAAATTCTTTAGTTTACTTATTTATAGTATCTGAATACGTAAATATTAGGGATCTAAAGGAATAAGACAAAGGCCGATAAATCGATGTAGATCCCCAATAGTTGAAAGCCATTGAATAAGAACACTCTAATTTAAAATTTTGGGACCAGTATAATAAACAGACCAATGTCCCCTCCATCCATGTAAAAATATGTTTTTTTTATGGTTAACAATTGGCCTTGTTATAAAATCAGGATCATGGAAAGAAAACAAAGTCATTCCTAAAATAGGACAGAAGTCACCTTCCTAGGAAGGACATAAGTAGCCTTCCTTAAGTGAGAATTTGTTAGATGAAGGGCATAACTTGCCTCCCTTAACAAAGATTTTGCAAGACTGAGGACATAAGTAGCCTCCCTTCACCTCACAAAACCTAGCTTTTTGATCCTTCACATAGCAAAATCTTGCATAAAATTGGTTTTTGGTCCATCACATAGCAAAATATTGGAAAACTTAGCTTTTCTGTCCTTCACATAGCAAATTCTTGCTAAACATAGCAAATTCTTGGAAAACCTAGCTTTTTTGTCCTTCACATAGCTAATTCTTACAAAACATAGCAAATTCTTGCAAAACATAGCAAATTCTTACAAAACATAGCAAATTCTTGCAAAATATAGCAAATTCTTACAAAACATAGCAAATTCTTGCAAAACATAGCAAATTCTTACAAAACATAGCAAATTCTTACAAAATATAGCAAATTCTTGCAAAACATAGCAAATTCTTACAAAACATAGCAAATTCTTGCAAAACATAGCAAATTCTTGCAAAACATAGCAAATTCTTGGAAAACTTAGCTTTTCTGTCCTATCCATAGCTAATTCTTGCTAAACATAGCAAATTCTTACAAAACATAGCAAATTCTTGCAAAACATAGCAAATTCTTACAAAACATAGCAAATTCTTACAAAATATAGCAAATTCTTACAAAACATAGCAAATTCTTACAAAACATAGCAAATTCTTGCAAAACATAGCAAATTCTTGCAAAACATAGCAAATTATTGGAAAACTTAGCTTTTTTGTCCTTCACATAGCAAATTCTTGCAAAACATAGCATTTATGTCCTTTACATAGCTAAATCTTTCAAAATGCAGCTTTTCTGTCCTAAACATAGCTAAATGTTGCAAAATGTAGCATATTCTTGCTATTTAGACCACCCATTCCTGGGATCTTAAGCTTCAAACAAGAAAACCTTACTGTTTGGTTATTGAATTGACAGGATTTCAGAACAATGATATTGATTTTGATGTTTTATAACTCTGAATTTTTTCATCCATTTAAAATAGCCAGCTTTTTGTTATTAAATGTGAAAACTAAAAATGCTTTTAAATTTAATGATCAACTAATTGCTATGCTAGAGACATATTAATGGAAAGAGGGGAAAGCTTTTAAATTTAATGATCTACTAGCTGCTCTGCCCCTAGAGACCTCTAAGTGGGAGGGGGAGAGGAAGGGAGGGGGGAAAGTTTATTCACCTTATTCTTTATTTCAGTCTTAAAAAGAAAAAAAATATAAAAGAATTTTTTTTTGGGGGGGGGTTGGTTAATTTTTACTAGGGGTGAATTCTTCTGGGAGGGTGGTACCCATCCCCAAAATAGCTATAACCTATCCCAGAACTAATAAGAAGCTAAACTAAGTACAGAACCCTATTAGTTCAGAAGTTAACAAGATATACATACAGATAGACAGGTACAGATCCTGTTACTTTTATTATAAGGATAGTAAAATATATGTTATTGTGTAAAAGCTAGCTTTTCAAAATAAGAAGAAAAAACTTGACACATCATGCCGTCCGCTGTCGCGAAGTATGAAGATTAGAGTGGGTCAATTTTCAAAGTTTTTTTTTTAATTTTTAATTCATTACAATGGATTTATTATTACTTGGATCTTACACGAGATTTGCATGTTCTATAATAAAGTGAACTCTCTAGTGGGCTAAAATAACGATCTCCCCCTCCCAATTCTTTTAACCTATTCCCTCTTCTCTTACTAGATAAATGGCCCACAAAATAAAATCGAAGAGAAATTGCAACCAAAATTTTCTCCTGTTATAATACCAACGTGAATCAATACAGAACTTAGCAACTTAATTTGGCGACAACTTTTCTATGTAATTCTATGTCAATAAGATAGCGTGCTTATCAATTCCAAAATTGAGCCATCCTTATGACTTTTGACCCAACACGACCTGGGGTTGGTTAATTACCAATACTAAAATCTAATCACACAAAGTTTTGAAATTAAGAAATATTCTAATTTATTTTTTTGGTATTAACTAATATGAATACTAAGAAAATTTATAATCCCTTATAACTTTTCAACATATATATTTAATTGTTAAAAATTCCGAGAATTAACATTTCTTTAGCTCTGTTATTGGTCATTCCCCCATATAGTATTATAATGATGTCCCTTTCGCAAAACGTACTATTTACAGGGATCTAAAGGGATAAGACATAAGGGATTAAACATAAAATCATCCCTTCTGTAAGTTATAATTAGTGGTTGAATCGTTTACTATTAACAGGTATCTAAAATGATAAGACAATTGTAAATAAGTTGATGTAAATCCTCAATGATTAAACATAAAGTTATCCCTTCTATAAGTTATGATTAGTGGTTGAATCGTTAATGGACAAGACACTCATTTTAATGTACCAACCAATAAAAATTCAATTATATTTCCCTAAGATTAAGCCAACGAATAAGTAAACGTTACTATAAAACTTTGGAGACCAGTGTAATAAGCAGCTCAATGTACACTCACTCCTTGGATTATTACACAGTACCCAAAGTTTTATCTTAACAATTTCTCATTTATGGGCTCAACATTTTGGAGACTTTTTATTTAATTAATTATGTAAATTGATTTATCATCCATTGTGTTATCCCTTTTAATTCCTGATTTTGGCGTGATTTTTATGTGACGGCATGGGTCAAAAATGTTTAACATCAAAGACAATTGATAAATATAGAATATGTAATATAAAAGATTTTAAGAAAAAAAAATAATCAGGGACCGCTGAACCGATATGGTTCACTTTTATAGTGTAGCTTCTTACAGGACATGGGTTGGTTTATTGCTATTCTAGGGAAGGATACCACCGTCCTCCTAAGATAAACCGTTCCTTGAAAAAATAACCCTTTAAAAAATCGAATGAAAAATGGGGGAGGAGTAATTTGTTTTTTACTTTTTCATTTTAAAAATAATATAAAAATGGAAGGGTTGAATTCAAACCACATCCACCTCAAGTACCCCTGGAGACCTCTAGGAGCGTAGCCGATAGTTTAAAATAAAAAAACCAACAGGCAACAATAAATCAAAATTCTTACAAATCTAAGCATACATAGTCTATGGTCTTTGTGTGTGTTCCGACCCATGCCGTAATCGCCCAACTAGCCATCTAGCCAAACAGTTTTTTTTTACTTATTTCTTTATTATAAAAAGCTATCTTTTAAAAAAAATATTTTTTTACTATGCTATTATAGTAATTGTATGGTTCTTTTACAATTTATCTTTGTATGAGACCAATAAAGGTTTAAAGCTATTTGGGGGAAGAGTACTACTACATTCTTAAGAGAAATTGCCCTAGAAAAATGAAATAAGAATTAGGGTGGGGAGACTTTCCCCTCTTTCCATTAATATGTCTCTAGCATAGCAATTAGTTGATCATTAAATTTAAAAGCATTTTTAGTTTTCACATTTAATAACAAAAAGCTGGCTATTTTTAAATGGATGAAAAAATTCAGAGTTATAAAATATCAAAATTAATATCATTGTTCTGAAATCCTATCAATTCAATAACCAAACAGTAAGGTTTTCCTGTCTGAAGCTTAAGATCCCAGGAATGGGTGGTCTAAATAGCAAGAATATGCTACATTTTGCAACATTTAGCTATGTTTAGGACAGAAAAGCTGCATTTTGAAAGATTTAGCTATGAAAATGACATAAATGCTATGTTTTGCAAGAATTTGCTATGTGAAGGACAAAAAAGCTAAGTTTTCCAATAATTTGCTATGTTTTGCAAGAATTTGCTATGTTTTGCAAGAATTTGCTATGTTTTGCAAGAATTTGCTATGTTTTGTAAGAATTTGCTATGTTTTGCAAGAATTAGCTATGTTTTGCAAGAATTTGCTATGTTTTGCAAGAATTTGCTATATTTTGCAAGAATTTGCTATGTGAAGGACAAAAAAGCTAAGTTTTCCAATAATTTGCTATGTTTTGCAAGAATTTGCTATGTTTTGCAAGAATTTGCTATGTTTTGCAAGAATTTGCTATGTTTTGCAAGAATTTGCTATGTTTTGCAAGAATTTGCTATGTTTTGCAAGAATTTGCTATGTTTTGCAAGAATTTGCTATGTTTTGCAAGAATTTGCTATGTTTTGCAAGAATTTGCTATGTGAAGGACAGAAAAGCTAAGTTTTCCAAGAATTTGCTATGTTTTGCAAGAATTTGCTATGTTTTGCAAGAATTTGCTATGTTTAGCAAGAATTTGCTATGTTTTGCGAGAATTTGCTATGTTTTGCAAGAATTTGCTATGTGAAGGACAGAAAAGCTAAGTTTTCCAAGAATTTGCTATGTTTTGCAAGAATTTGCTATGTTTTGCAAGAATTTGCTATGTTTTGCAAGAATTTGCTATGTGAAGGACAAAAATGCTATGTTTTGTGAGGTTTTGCTATGTGAAGGAAAGAGAAGCTATGTTTTGCAAGATGAAGGACATAAGCAGCCTTCCTAATGTAAGAATTTGTTAGACAAAGGACATAAGTCACCTCCCTTAAGTTAGATTTTGTTAGATGAAGGACATAAGTAGCCTTCCTTAGACCAATTTCCAGTGACTTCTGTCCTAATTAGGAATGACTTTGTTTTCTTTCCATGATCCTAAAATCATATGAAATACAAACTTGTTAGATACATACCTGTCAGTTAATGCATCGGTAACCGGTCTGGTCTGGTCGGGCTATACTTTTCATGGAAATTACCTATTAGTCCTAGGATAGTTTTAAGCAATTTTTGTGGGGGGGTTTGGGGATAGAACACTTTCTATGTTAAAATTACATATCCTAAGAAAATAAAAGTTTTAAAATACTAAAAGTTGAATTATCCTATCTGGTATAAAGTCTAAATATAAAAGTATTCCCATCAGAGCTATAACCTTTATTGTCAGGATAGAAACTTTATTCAACCAGAATTTACAATTTTATCATTGACACACAGAAATAAATAAGTATTATAGAGATATAGAATAGTTATTATTGCATCATAATTAAGATAGCTTTTCGCGCATATTAATGAATATTTTTAATAACAAAGCTGGTTATAATTTTATGATTTGTATTTATCATGTGTAGAAAAATGTCTAAAATACAAAGTGAAACTAATCTAAAAATTCTAAAATCGATTCTAATCCAGTTTTGATGCCATATTGAAAAAGAAAATACTCTACAGTTAATTGCCAAATACCAATAGCTAGCACTAGTGTTCAAATGGTTGTCCCATATTTCTAAAAATTAGCTTTAAACCATAGCTGGTTTCTAAATCTACTAGAAAATAAAAATAAATTTTTATATAAAATGACTCTTTCCGTGTATCTTTCATTGGTTACGCGGATTTATCTGCAATACCACTTTTACACTTTTTAAATTTCATCTTAAATTCTTTAGCAGATGCGTCTTTATAACAAGAAACTCCCTCACTATTATTTTCCTTTAATTTATATTTTAGATAGTACTGTAAATACATCATTACAGACAAGGACGTCCAAGCTTTTGATTTTTGTTGGAATAAATGAGTTTTTTTGGGGTGAGAGGGGGTATAATCTAATTTGGACGTTTTTCATTGCATAATCCAAATTTATGTCAAAACTATGAAAATTGAACAAAACTGTTGACGATAAAGTTTTTTTTAAAACGGTGATTGGTGGCCAAACGGTAGGTCAAAGATTAACTCCTTGAAAAATGTGGCCAAAAAGTATGTGATTTATTTCAGGATAGGTATACCTAACAATCTCAAAATCAGCGAATAAATTTTATTGTTCTTAACATCTAGTTTCATTGTCACAATATTGGTTGAATTATAAAGAATTTGTTCATCCTTGTCTATTTAAACTTGGTCTCGTTTAGAATTTATTGGTCTATTCAATTGTTTCAATATCTATATCTATATATTGGTGGAATTTAGACAATTTAAGGATAAAGTTCCATTTAGATATAAAATTTATTTAGTGACTCAGAAAAAGAAAACCTTCTATTGAGAAACTTTTTTGAAATTTAAAGAATATACGTCTATTGATAAGAAAATGCTTATGTATTAAATTTGTTTTGAACCACATCTTTGAGACAACTTCGAGACAAGAAAAGTTATTTCCAGCTTTCTACGAATATAAAAATGTACAATCATAAGATTCAAACCAGTTTTTTTAGCCGTGCCTTCGGCACCTCGGGGCTAAAAAACTGGTTTTATTCTTATTATTGTACATTCTATATCCGTGGAAAGCTGTTTATAATACGATGTTAGACATAGTTTTTTTCGTATGGATGAGAACCGGTTCCTATCCACCGGATTCGAATGAATACGAGAAACAAGGATAACATCATTTATAAGACGCGAAGCACCTAAAACAAATAAAGATATAAATCTAGCCATGAATCTCAAAAAGCAACCAACAAATCACATTACCTTTACAGATATAAAATGTTCTTTTTAGCACTATGTACTGAGAGACGAACAAAATATCTAAAAGAAGAACTCTTGCACAAAAAAATAGCCATCTACTTTTAATAAAAGCCAAATATATCCAACTTACTATGAAAGATTATATTACCACTAAACAAAATGATTTATATACTTAATGTCCATTGGTAAGAAGAATCTTCACACAAAAATTCAGCTGTCTGTGGTAATAACTAGCCGGAAAAAAATAAACTTCCCCTAATAGCTGTACGGACATACACGTGTTCAACGTCTTTAAAGGCGTAGCTTCGCTACTAAACAATGATGACAACATCCATAAAAGCGAAGCACTGAAACGATAGAACAAACGGACATTTACACTTGTATAGTGTCAGAACTGAATAATCAGAATATTAAAGTATAAGAGTCGAAGCAAAATTGTAAGTAAATTTGTTGAAAAACTGCTTGATACAGGATAATGTTTATGGACATACTTACATTTTTAGGACTTGATTAAAGAGCTGCTTCGCTTATAATATTGTACTTTGTTGTCCCAGGAATCAATATACCAAAAATCAGATCAAACGTACGAACGGACCGACCCTAATTATAGAAAAGCTTCGCTTTTAAAAAGGTTTTAGAACCGAAATGTTATTGATAAATCTTTTTGTACAACATTATTATTATAATATTATTCCATTATGTTGACAAAAGAAAGGTGTTTGATACTTACCATACTCAGATACTAGAGTACTACTCTACTTTATTCAGTTCTAGAACATAGGGAATGGACATTAGATCAATTATTGTATAATATAAAACCTCTAAGAACGCTTATTATGTGTTTAGATTAATCAATATACCACTTACCTTTTCTTATTTCTCAGGAATATGCCTGTGGTGTAAAATTTTAATATTATAGTATTTTTATTTTCCATCCCTCTCTCCCCGTTATCTCTGAAATTATTATATATCTGTGGCATCATTATTCCCTCACAGTAATAACAATACCTCCAAACCCCTACACCAAGGAATATATACTAAAGGGGTAAAAATAAAATGTATTTTACCTCCAGTTTAAAAGAAACTCTTTATAGTGCCTATAAAAACAATGATAGGCTAATACACAGAATAAATAACCAATGACGCTATTTTTTATAGGCACTATAATGAAATGTTTTGACTGGTTTAATTTTGGGAGGATACTTAAAGACACTATTAAGTGAAAATGCATGGTTACCTTTTCCTTTTTCAGAACAAATATCCAGGGATCTAAAGGGATAAGACAATGGCCGATAAAAAGATGAACATCCCTAAGGATGATATACAAAATTGCACCTTCTGTAGATTACAATTAGTGGTTGAAACGTTTGGACGCTCGCCATAATGAATCAACCAATGAAAATTCAATAAAATCACCAACGAATAAAAGGAATTAACATTTAAGTTTGAGGTCTAGTGTAATACACAGCTCAATGTCCCCTTTCTCCCTGATAAATATAACTCCATTGAATAAAGCTATTATTACAAAACTTTATATAACTAATCCTTGAAATAACTCACTTGAAGTTATCATCAATCTTTATAACTCGATATTTCTGCAATATTTTATAGGGAAACAGGTATAGTACAATGGCAAATAATCATTCCCAATAATCTCCGCCCCGTATATTGTAGCAAATTGACAGATTTTCGCACAAAGAATTCAAAATAGACATAAATTCCTATCCTATTATTACTTGGATCTTACATCAGATTATTATGTACTCTAATAAATTGAAATTTGTAGTGGGCTAAAATGAAGATCTTTCCAATCCATTCCCCTCCTACTGTATATACGAATTGACCAATATATAACAGGGGAAATAGCGACGTTTTTCCTCTGTCATAATAACCACGTATATTCTATTCCATTTCCATTATCCTAACCCTGAAATTTTCCCCCTTCTAGTGACACCCCTTTTTATAACCAGATTCCCCCCACCCTCCTCCTTCGTTTTATCATGCATGGTATTTCCCAACCCATTTCCATTGGTTTTACTCCTATTTTGTAAATATTCCCTCCCTCTCCCTACGGTTTTCCCCACCATTGTATACATTATTTTGATGATCAATTCTAGGTGCGACCATTGTAATCGTTGGCATGTCTCTAAAATCTGTCAATAGATAGTCATAATTTAATTAAGACGTATTAGGTTTAGAATTTACGTCGACTTTATATTCATTTCAAACAATTATACAACTAACAATCAAATTAATATTAAGTCTATAAATATAAAAGTTCAAAGTGTTAGTTTCAATGAATGGTCATGTTATTTCTGGTAAGAACGATTGATCAAAACTGCACTAATCAAGCTGAGAATTACATCTATTAATAACATGTAATAGGTTTCCCTATTGTCTCTTTGTGCAAATTATGCATAATTTTTTGGAACATCTCCAACAATATTTTAATAAATTATTCATTAGCGTACAATACATAATTTTGTCCCCAAGAAAAAATTAATTGAAATACACATACATATACACAACAAAAATGTAGGTTTTTTTTTCATTTGGAATCATACATCTTGATATTTTACAGTAATCGGCCTGCAATTAGACTAAAAATAGAAGTAGTCTGACTGCCAATTATATTATTTTATATATAATTAGTGGAATTAATAAATAATAAAAAAATAAATTTTATGCTTGATTATGCTCAATATGGTTTGTCATAGGAATCATGATAAATTTGATGAGTCATTTTAGAGGTCTTACTAAACATCCTTTCTTTGTATTATAAATTACTGACATAGCACTAATTGACTGAGGTAGAGGGGACAATGATTTGTTATAACACTAGTAACCAAAGTTTTATAATAACGTTTTCTTATTGGTTGGTTTAACAACTTTTTGATTAATTTTGATTGGTTGGTTAATTAAGTTAAGTGTTCAAATATTTCAACCTCTAATTTTAATATATAAAATTGGTAATTTTGTGTATCATCATTGGGGATGTACATCAATTTATGGGCTATTGTCTTATCCCTGTAAATCCCTGATTTATTGATTTACAGACAAATAGTTATAAATAGAATAAAATTGATGAATAAGTGAAATGTATTTAGGTCAAGTAACATTTATAATATGGTTTCGAATTATGCCAGCTTTTAATTCTATAATTCTTAATCTTATATTGATTTTATATTATTTAAAGATATTTGCAATTTCAAAGATTTTCTAATTTAAGGGATCTTGGAGACAGGGACGTCCAAGCTTTTTATTTTGAGAAGGTGTTTGAAGGTTTGAGGCGGGTAATTTATTGTATTTTTTTTAAATTTTGAGGGTGTAAAATGAGGTGTTTTAAAGTTTGAGGGGGGTAAACACACCTTTACCCCCACCCTTGGACGTCTAAGCTTGAAGGATCTAGCTTAGAGTAAATTATTTCTTGCAATATTATGTCCTTGTTTATTAGATCTATTGTATAGTAAATCTATACATGAGGGTTCTTTGACAATAAAGCCAGATATAAATTATTTGTTTCTATTTATCTCTTTATATTAGATCTAATATAAGATATATGTAGGTAATTACTTGTGATGTTTTGTCCATTTATAGAATATACATGAAGACCAAACTTCAGACTCTAGTAATACTCATGCCATATACAATAAATCTAATGTATAGTGAAATTGGGCGTTTTTTAACAATTAAGCTAATAGTATTATTTTTTATTCAATGTTTAATACACATAAGATTTTTGTAATGGTTATTTCATGTACAGTATTTCTAATGGTTAAGGAAACTAAATTAGAGGGCTCTTGAACAATGAAGCTAGCTAGAAGTAAGTAATTTACTTCTACACAACCAAATAACAATTACTTAATAGACAGTAGAGTTGTCCAGAAACATTAATACTATTATTTTTTTTTAAATAAACAAATTTTAGAAAATTAAGAAACCTTAACTAAAAGTGTCTTCAACATATTTTAAACTAGCGGCTTTGCCCCTAGCCTCTAGGGGCTTTGCCCCAAGAGGTGATCAAAAAAATTAAGGTGAAATTCGTAAAAGGACCAAGAAAATCTCCTGCAAGAAAAAAAAAACGGACCAAGGAAATCTTCTGCAATAAAATAAAAAAAAAATGGGGGAGGATTTTTTTGTTTTTTGGGGGGTTGGGGGTGTCCCACTCCCCAAGAAAATAGCTTAAAACCATCACAGGACCAGTAGGTATAATCCCTGAAAACTTAAGTATAGCCCAATCGGTTTAGCGGTTACTGAGATCTTAAGCTTCAGACGGACAGACATCATTCTACTTTGTATTATAGATATATAATGCATACTAAAAATAAATAACTAATAATATTGGCTACAAACTTTTTATTAATATTGTGACTGTTATATGTTATAAGAAAAGGAACATTTATTTTGAAAAAAAAGTCAAATTGTAAAATAGGACCGAAAAGGAATGTAACAATTGATTTAATATTACTTGGATCTTACACCAGAAGAAATCATATTCTATAATATGCTAAACTTGTAGCGGTCTAAAATAACAATATTCTCCTTCCCCTCCCCCCTTTAAGAGAGGCTGAATAAAAACAAATTTAGAAATCTTACTACAAATTTACAAAAGTCTTTATTTGGTAGCTTATAACTGTAAAGGGGGAAAAAATTCTAATTCAGAACATTTTTCCCTCTCTTAGTTGAGTGGTTGATGGATAACTTTTTTTTTTATATATAAAAGATGCATAAAGACATTAAGATATTGTTTATTTAGGAATAAAAAAACTTAATTTATCACTACACATTTCTAATTAATATATATATATGTGGAATCGTGGATCTAATTTAATAAAAATATCAAAAGTAGACATAGGAAAGAAATAATACCATCCCCTTATTTTCAATTTATTCTTTTTAAAAAAGGGGCGGGGGACTTTGTGCTTAACCGGCTACTTGTGGTATATAATTTTTTCAAATAAAAAAATTGGGTTGAAACCATTAGTGAGACCTTTAAATTGAATTTAATGCAGTAATTTACGGAGGGTAAGGGCACCACAGGTATAGTCCCTGCAGTGTTTTGGCCCTCCGTGTGGTTAGGTATAAAGAAAAGAACTACCTTCTCCTCGAGAGGAGAAGCACCAAATTTATTTGTAAAAGTTTTATATACTACTAGCGGCTTCGCCCCTAGCCTCTAGGGGCTTTGCCCCAAGAGGTGATAAAAAAAATTAAGGCGAAATTCGTAAAAAATTAATATTTATTGTTTTTAGTGAGAGAATGTTGCTATTCTTTCATTCAAAATAAATGCTGGAATAAAAAATATTTTTGAACAAAGGAAAAGGAAATCTTCTGCAAAAAAAAAAAAAAAAAAAAAAAAAATGGGGGGGGGGGATTTTTTTGTTTTTGGGGGGGTTGGGGGTGTCCCACCCCCCAAGAAAATAGCTTAAAACCACCACAGGACCAATAGGTATATACCCTGAAAAGTAGAATCCGATCGGTTCAGTGGTTACCGAGATCTTAAGGGACGGACGGACAGACAGACGGACAGACGGTCAGACGGACAGACGGACAGACGGACAGACATCGTTCTACTTTGTATTATAGATTAATAAATTATATTTTTTATTCCAGCTAGAATAAATAAAAAAAACTCCCCCTACCAGGTACAGAGTATAATAATATTTGATATAATTATTTAGATTTTGTTGAAAGCCCTATACATACATATATCGTAAATCATTATACTAAGTATCATTAAGGAATAGACTTTTTTTGAAAAAAATTATACAAATATGAAAAACATACTTTCTCATTTATTTATTTTTTTAGTAGAGTAACTACTTTATAATTCACAACAAGTCTTTGATTTTTTGTATTTTATCTCTCTTTCTTTTTTTTGTCATGAAAACATAACAACTGCTCTTGAACACGATTTGTCCGTTTGTCCGTTCTATGACTTTTGTACTTGGCTACTTAGGGCTGCTATAATCTTTTTTGAATATTATTAATAAGCAACGAAAAAAGTCATCATATTGTATACCAAAATTTAAAAAGAATTATATAATATCTATAAGTTATGAAATAAATTTGAAATTTTGCAAGAAAGAAATATTATCTAATAAAATAGAATAATATTATTTCGTACAAAGAAATAATTTTATTGATTTTTCCACCTTTTTGGTCAAACTATATTAAGTTAGGTCTTTTTTTATAAAGAAAAAATCCACATTTGACATTAGGCGATATATGATATTACCGTCAAAATAAGCCGTATGAAATTTTAATATTGTTTGAAGGACTTAATCATGAGCATGGATGAGGGAAAGTTGTTGACACAACCCTCAAATAAGGAATATTATTCCTTTCTCACTGTAATTTATCCATCTTTATGAAACACTACTGTTAAATACAAGCATCCTGAGCTTGATCTTTAAATCATTTTAGTGGTGATTTAAATCGGGGCGCGCCAAAGTTTTAGCCAATCACAGCGCTGCATTTTGAAGGTGCAGCGCTGTGATTGGCTGAAATTTTGGCGCGCCCCGATCTGAATCGCCACAAAAATGATTTAAAGATCAAGCTCTGGTTTCCTATACTTTTTCTTCTTTTCAATCAACTATCTATTTTTGGACATCGGAAGTAATTTTGGCTTTTGCTGATGAGGGGAAAATCAAAGATTCGTCCAAATGTGATAAAAATAGATAAAAGATATTAGTTGTAGACTCCTCATAAACTCATTTTATCGTACAATATCAATAGTATTAAGTAGTAATCAGCGAAGCCTACATTAGTTTTATTTACGCTTAAGATACTGTCAAAAAAAAGGATAAATAGCATGCAATCAAATAAAAGAAACTTGAAAAAACTTAGTTAAGATAACACTAAAAAAACAATTTTAGGTAAATCAAAGACGGTATTAAAAGAGATGAAAATATAACCATATTACCTCTATTGCAACTAGAACAATGTATAAACTATTTGGATTGATTTATCTTCTGTCTATAATTTTTGGTAGGGTAATTTACGATCAAACAAATATCAATAATAGCAAAAAAAGATTCCTACATAGTTAATAGAATAAAATACCGTAACCTTTATTTAAGTTTCCATCTTTGGAGAGTCACCATAACCATTCCCCAAAATAAGTAAAAAAAATACCCAAAACAAATATAAACAGGTATTGACAATCAATGTGTAAAATTTTAGCTGTTTTACATGACAATTATTGTTCATTGAGTGGTGAGAAGTGATATAAATGACCATTTGTTTAATGTGACAACGTCATTTATCAAATATTGGTGGCCCAGTTCTAGAGTCCTATTAAAATTTGTTCATTTATCAAATATTGGTGGTCTGGTTCTATAGTTCTAGTTACACTTTGATATTAAATCTTTGTTTAATGTGAAACAGTAATTTATCAAATATAGGTCATGTAATCTAAAGGTTAAAAGTTAAGTTGACTTTTAAATGATCGTGTACATCAATATTCAGTTGAACATCAGATTAAGAAAAACTGTTTGATTATCTATAATACAAAGTAGAATGATGTTTGTCCGTCCGTCTGTCCGTCTGTCCGTCTGTCCGTCTGTCTGTCTGTCTGTCTGTCCGTCTGTCCGTCTGTCCGTCTGTCCGTCTGTCCGTCTGTCTGTCCGTCTGTCTGCCGTCTGTCTAGTCGTCTGTCTGTCCGTCTGTCTGTCTGTCTGTCTGTCCGTCTGTCTGTCCGTCAGTCTGTTCGTCTGTCCGTCTGTCCGTTAAGATCTCGGTAACCACTGAACCGATCGGATTCTACCCTTTAGGGTATATACCTATTGGTCCTGGGTGATTTTAAGCTATTTTCTTGGGGGCTGGGACACCCCCAACCCCCCAAAAATGAAAATTCCCCCCCCCCAAAAAAAAAAAAAAATTCACACTTCACATAAATTATTGGCAGCAGCACCAGATCTTTATTTTTTTATTTTTTTTTTAAACTTACCTCATGGGGCAAAGCTCCTAGAGGCTAGGGGCGAAGCCGCTAGTGTAACTATAAAACCAATAGATACTAGATACCTTATTCTCATAAATATTCATAATAGTATAAAGGGAGATGATTCCCCAAAAATAACCCATTTTCTACACAGAATAAACAGATAGGCAAGCTATTCATCTGTCTGTTTATAGCTAACGAACCCAGTAAAAGTGTCTGACTATGACGTCAGAAAAAATTAACAATTAACCAATGAGAGACTGCTATATATTTTACCATTGGTCAATTACAGTGAATACTGGCTTCTCATTGGTTAATTGTTAATTTTTTCTGACGTCATAGTCCGACACTTTTACGAGGTTCTAGCTAACGAATGAAATGAAATGGTTCTCCTTTACAGTTAAGCTTCTTATAGCTCCAGTTATGTTTTATAACTGTTTCTTGGGAAGTTACCTAAATCTCACAAAAAAAAATTGTAACCAGAAAAAAATCCTCAAAAACTTTTCAATTACTCCTCTTCTCGAAAATACAGCTATTAGCGTAACCGCTAGAAATAATATTAATTTATGAAAGGAATATTCATATAATAATCAGGTTTTATAGAAAATTTGTTCCATTTACGTATTCCCTACACCCTGAAAAATATAACACCATCCCTTTCTTCCCGAAACAAATAGATAATATATTAATCTGACTAGGGTTGGGCCGGATATCCGGTGTGGCCGGATATCCGGCCGGATATCCGGCCATTTTCAATATCCGGCCGGATACCGGATATTGAAACTATCCGGCCGGATATCCGGCTCTATAATTTTTCATACTTTACACCAAAAATCTCTGCTTTTTAAAATCTTAATGGCTATAATTTTCTTATTATTGAAGCTAGAAGAACATTTTTTCTGAATAAGTTTAACTTTATGTAAATTTATATAAGATTTCTGAAGAAATTTTTTTTCTACTACTTTAATATCTGGTAATTTGGCCGGTTATCCGGCCGGATATCCGGTAATTTGGCCGGATAACCGGATATTTGCCGGATATCCGGCGTTGGCCGGATATCCGGCCGGTTACCGGATATCCGGCATTTGAAATCAGCCGGATATCCGGTATCCGGTATCCGGCCAAAAAAGTATCCGGCCCAACCTTAAATCTGACCAAAAACAATGATAATTTAATACTCGTGTAAGACAGTAAAATAAATCTTTTTTGGAGCTGGGCTACTCTTTCAAAATTGGACAAAAACGATGATTCTATCAGAGTGCAGAAGGTACAGATATTTAGTTACATTCAGAATTCAAAAGATATGAATTATTTTTATTATTTTTTGTATAGTTTGTTTAATTCTTAGATAAAATTAACAGGATGTATGTCTGTTTGTACCGAAAGATTTCGCTTATAACTGAACCGATGTGGTTGTCTATTTTACAGGTTAGCTTCTCATAGGTCCTGGGGTGATTTGCGGGAGAGTACCGCCCCCAAACAAATATAAATAGCTTCTATGACATCAAAAAAATAAAATTGAAAGTGAGGGAGAGGGTGGGGTGAATTCTCTCTCCTCCACCTCAAGTGAATCTGGAGACCTCAAGAGACGTAGCCACTAGACTAAAATTATAAAAATAAACATTGTAGTTTTTCAATATTGACAATAAAGTAATAGATAGATAAAAGTCAAGATATCTACTCAATATAAACTAAGTTCTTTCCAAATATCTCAAAATATCTTGGATAATATTTGCTATATTTATCTTAAAAGGATGGTAGATAACTTTTTAGAATAAACTTTCGTTTTAGAAAAAAAAACCTCATACTTTTCAGTCAAATGCTTTGCTAAAATCAAAAGTGCAACAATTACCTTATTTCATATAAACTTCATAATTAATTTTCATTGATTTTATGCATTTCTTAAATAAAATAATTTATTAAAGAAATCCCCTAACCTTCAAAGAAAAAAAATCTTCAAAATCCTTTAACGTTCCTTTGATGTCTAATATGTTAAGAAATAATATGATACAAGTTTTAAAGGTGTTTTTAAAAAATTACCAAACAATATAATTGCAATTAAAAATAAAAAGTATTTTAATTAAAGCTTTTTAAAGTGCCTATAATGACGTCATATTGGCCTGCTATTGGTCAATGAAAATGAGTACGGGCCTGCCATTGGTAATTTAGTCTGTATATTAACCTATTTTTTGGTCATTTATATAGTATGATGTCATTTTTATTGGCACTATAAAGAGCTTCATTTTAATTATACAGGGTGGGACAAGGCAATGATGGTAAAATAATCTACGCCACAATATTAATACTCACTAGCTAACTAGGAATCTGAATGGATAAGACAATGGCCGACTAATTGATGTACATCCCCTAGATATTACACATTATTACCTTTTTTGTAAATTACAATTAGTGGTTGAAACGTATTGACACTCAATTTAATAAAACTAACATATCAAAATTTAACAAAAGTCCCCAACGAATAAGAAAATGTTATTATAAAACTTTGGCGGCCTATGCAATAAACAGCCCATTGTGCCCTCCCTCTACTAGCTACAAAAAATAGAAAAAAATACTTTTAAGAGCTTTTTTCGCCAAGGCTTTGGATTACTTTTGCTGAATTAAATAAACTTTTTGTGTGGTTGAACCATATTGCTTTTATTGCGCCATAGATAAAACATCAAAATATTGGGAATACAAGAACAATTGAAGTCGAAGTAGCGCTGCTATAGCATATAAAACATGAAACTATTGAGAGAACAAGCATAATTCATATGCAGCGCAGCAATAACCATTTGGAATACATTTCTATACAAAGATACACGAACAAGTATATTTTGATGCATGTGAAACGTACAATGTTTAACTATAATCACAGTTTTGGAGACAGTTGAATATTAGAATGTGTCGTGTATATTATTTTGGATTTTAGTTGTATAGCATCTTCGCTGCTTTACTAATATTAATGTGCTAAAAACTCAGAGACTCGAATGAATAATAAATTATGTAAAAAAATATCTTAATATAAAGAATAAATAAGTTTGAAGTTTTGAAGATTAGAATTTTAAGAAATTTGAAAAGTGTATCGTTTACATTTCCTAAGCTTATTTTTATTGTAAAATAAATTAGGTAATCTAATTCAGTCTTAAATCATTTTAGATAAAATTTAAATCTTCAGTTATAATATTTTTTCAGTGTACTTATTTATCTGTTTTTCCACATAGAATAATGTGCGAATAAGAAGAGAAGTGTATTTGTTTTATGGCTATGATAATCTACTGTGTCGCATTTCCATAGGCTATATATTATTCTCAGTTATAGAGATAGGCCACTTGAAGAAAAACTATTTGTTCTTATCTCTATAATACTATTCTGAGAAGTATTTCCATAGGCTATATATTATTCTCAGTTATAGAGATAGGTCACTTGAAGAAAAACTGTTTGTAATGATATTAAAGTAAAACAAAAGAGGGAGACTAAGTTAAATATATCAATGTATGTCCCCACCCTGTTCCGACTTTCAATATCAGCTTATAGCATCGGAAATATTAACACGGCCAAGTCTCTACAAAAGAGCCAAAAAAAAAATTTAAAAAGGTCCCAAAAACTAGATCTAGGTAGTGGTCTGGCTTGTACATCTATACTTATACATTTATTGTAATGAAAATGTACTGCTATTGTCCTTTCTCTATATCTCTGTAATTATTCACAGGGATAACATTATCATATTCTATTTATTATTATTCTTTATTTATAGATATAATCAATCATGGATAAGTATTCTAAAAATATTTATAAAAATTTCGCTAGAAAGATCTTTGGAATGAGTTTTTCCCTGTCATGACATCCAAGTATAGTCCATATCCATTATAGAGGTAAACTTACACAAACAAATTATTAAAATGATTAATGTAATAAAATTTCTTTGAAGATTCCTTATTCTTGTTTGAGATTATAATTTTATGTTTATTCCTATTCATCAATAAATATAGAAACCAAGGTTCAGCGGCCGCACTGCTTAACAGTTAAAAATTGCTACCGTCAACCAAAACAATGTATTTACAATGAAACTTTTTAAAGTGTATGCCTAAATAAAGAAAGAACATTTTTTTTCGACTTTTGTTACCTAATATTAGATGCGGCTGTCAAATCTCGATATAAACAATGGAGTAACGCATAGATACATATATGATTATTAATATAAATATGAGGATAACTGAAAATACTTAAAAGTATTTAAGTTTTACCTATTTTTTTAACCTACTCAACTGAATTTCCTATTTTTCTTTAACTGCTGAACCGATAAGACTTTCCTTTAGTTAAGTAGGTTTAATTTTTTTTTTGGGGGGGGGGGGGAATTAACTCCAATTCTACCTCCCCCCTCTTTAAAGTGCCTCTTGTATATGAAAGCATGTGCTTTTAAAAGAAATTATATTGTATGTTTGGTGGTAGATAGAAAGGTTATAATTATTTTAGAAAATTAACTAGAAATAATTAGACATTGATTACTAATTATTGATAATTTTCTTGTTTAGGCATTAACCCCTCCCCCCCCCCCCCCTCCAATTCGAATTTTAAAGGGGAAATAACATATTTGAAGGGGGGTGGTGGATTATTTTCGAGTTATATTATTGATCTTTTGTATCAGTAATTGAAAGATTTTAATCAACATATATGATTAGATAAAGAAACAAGCACCCACAAAAATATATAAAGATTAAGATATACACTGTTTCATATGAATTTAAAAAAAATTCTGTATAAGATTCTTTAATATTTGTTTAGTAAACTAATATAATAACTTTAATAGTGCAAATAAATGTAAAGAGCTAAATGATGTAAGAAAACAAATTTGTTTGCCTACTGTAGATGCAATATAGTAATATAATATGCATAAAAAATGAAATTATATAACATCAGTTGGTTGTGATTCATTAAAAAATGTAGGGGGAAAAAGTCACTCAAAAATCAGCAAAGTAACGTCAAAAAAATTAGGCATTATCCATCTCTCTTTTAGGGGTTTTCTTTCCAACTTCTCTTCTCATTTTTATGACGTCACGTGGCTGATTTTTGGGTGACTTTCTCCCCCTACTTAAAACATGGTTGTAGAATATACAAGATTTGATGACAGGAGAAAAATTGTCATCAATTAAGCTTGCAATCATTGAACTCGTATATTGGTCAGTTTGTTCATCTACAACAGTTTGTTTTACAACAGGAAGGGTAAAAGGAGTGGAATGGGGGTAATTTGGGTAAATTTTAGACCGCTGCAAGTTTTCCTTTGTTAGAGAACATGAAAATCTAGTGTAAGAACAAAGTAATAATATATACATTCTTGAAGCATAATATTTACATTATATCTCATCTTTTCCTCATTATGGGAAAGTCTCATTAAAATATTGTTTAATGTTGTTTTAAATCAAAGTAAAAAATAAAAAATAACAGTATCTTAAAAATATATAGTCTAAACAAGGGTTGACGATTTTTAAGGATCTAATATAAGTGTAATATCAATTGATTTTTATTATAAATCTTTTTTCTTACTCAAATATGACTCAAATTGTATTTTAATTATTCCTTCCTCTTGCACCCATCTAATTCAAAATGAATTTCTTGGGCTTTTTCTCAAAGTGCATTGTGAGAACCGAAATCCCCCCCACCCCCCTCAGAAATAAGGGAGCTAGTTTTTTCTTAATGTCTAATCCCTACAGGGGCTTCTAACCCTGCTGGGCATATTTATGCGGGGCTACGCAATACACAATATAACCTAACCCAACCTGAAAAAATAAGAAAACAACCACCAACTCAACCCCCTTATTTTCAATCTATTTTCAAAATAAAATGGGAGGGGGATACTGTGCTTGACTTGGTACTTTGAGGGATAACACCGAACCTGCTAATCCTAAAATCCATATATCTCAGCCACTTCCTGTATTAATACCTGGTTCTACTCAAATGCAATATTGGTTATATTAGATTTAACATTTATAAGGGACATGAATTGGAATATTTAAATGAAATACAACGAAAGTTCCAGAAAGACAAAATAACTATATGGAGGAAGTGAACATTATTAAGGAAATGATATGGACCTTTTAAGTTTATGACCACGTTCTGTCTTTCGTAACCTTAAAGTTGGTTGATTTATGATAGGTCCGCGTGAACTGACAATGTTCTAACTTGTTTACATTGTTTACCAAAATTTTTATCTAAACAAGGGGCAATTTTTATATTTTTTTTTAGACGGTGCCTGATTATCGTCCATTTCTTTAAAATGTATGACATTATATAAGAAAAGAAAACTTTGAATGCTCAATAATCATATGTATAACTTTGTTTAAGCGTGGTTTAATCTAGGACACCTGCCATTTCTAACCAAATTAAGGTAATCAAAAACACATATTATGAGACATACTTAGCTTGTACTGATTCTCCTTTACTTTGAAATTTTATTTTTTGCCTTCAAAAAGTACAATATTTACAGAAAAGAAAATTATTTTTTCTGCTGATTTTTTTTCTCTGTCCCTGATTTCTTTTAGAATATATACATACATAGTAGTTCATTCAATGCAAACTCACTTTCAACAACTAGAGCCCTCTTCAAAGGGAAACTGGAAAGATTTTTCTTTCAAAAGTTGTTGCCCAAGTTTCAGACTAGGTTATATAATAGTTTTATTGTGATATTACTTTTGACATCATTATGAGCAAGGGTATGCATGGCGTCTGTTACTTAATATCTTTTTCTAATGCTTGGACATCCAGTTGTGTAAATTTTAGTTTCGCTGGTTTTATTTATAAAATATGCACCAATTATTTACAGACAAACTAGATTTTTGTGGTGTTGATTAGTAAAGTATAAAGCTAAAGATGTAAAAACCTAATTTTTAAGGTTATATTAGCATTTATTAAAGGTAAAATCAATTTCGATCAAAATCATTTTCTGTGACAAACTACTTCAGATCAGTTACCATTTGCGACAAATGGCAGAATTGTTAGACTTCAATAAAAGGTAGATTGTGAATATGAATGGAAGTGTCCCTTGAAACCATACTGCTCCGGCCACTTTATTTGAGCTTGTGAGCACTGCAACTTTTTATAAAACTTTAATTTTCAGTAAAGTGGTTGTAGAATATGTTACTAAAAAGTTCAATGTGTTCATGCATCAAAGCAGATTTAATACAGACATATATAAAGCTTCCTGAAAATAAGAAACTTATCGGTTCAGGGTTTATTACAAAGGACAAACACGCAGGAAGGAATACAACCTTATTCATATTAGGTTTAATCTGTTAAACTCTTCGACAGGCAAAAAGATATATTATCTAATGGTAACTTTGTTTTATAAAATACATGAAATTTAATCTTGAAATTAAGATTTTGATGTACACTAAAAAAAAAACTTGTAGAGTACCCAACCTGAATAAAATAGTTTAGAGTATTTTTCTAATATATTTTTATGTCTATTAGTTGTAAAAACAAAATATTTAACATTAATGAAGAAATACCTTAAAAGTTGAAAAGGGAGAATAAGTTACTGGAATCTTTTTCTTTCCACCTGGGGAAATATTTAGAGCATTGATCTTTACAATATACATTATACAAATAGGGTGTATTATGCATTAAACCAATAATATTAAAATGATCTGTTTAAATTGTGGGTGTAGCCTTTCTATTATATAAACTAGTAAGGTTTTTTGTCTGAAACTTAATTTTGGGGAAGCTTTACATAAGACCTTGGATGCTTATAGGCTATTTTATGTTTGGGATTTAAGTCTTGGGATGGTTTTAGTCTTTTTTATGACCCTTTCTTACTCCTTTGAATGCAAAGCCCATAGATGTTATGGGTCAGCGGCTAGTAGATATATAAAACAGTTATACTTCTCCAAAAAAAAATGTAAGATTAGTCTTTGATAAGTTTTAGGATATTTACTAAGCTTGCCTGAATCTCTTTTTCATTTCAAAATCAAAACAAAATTCGTTTAAACCAGGTTGTACACTGTACAGGTTATTATAATATTATTTGCTGGTTCGAAAGAAAATAGTCTGAATATTATGATACATATATGAAAAAGCACAGATTTCAGTGTTTTCTGCTTGAGGCAAGTAAAACAAATTTATATCCTAAATAGAACTGAATACAACCTTTAAGATATGATACAACAATATTCATTCTACCCGTCCCATACATATTTCCTATTTTATTATTTTTTGCTACCATTTGTATGTTTCTATTTTATTTTAGCATATATAAAGGGGGGTCATATTTTTCTGAAAAATTTTGTGTTACCGTTTAGTCAAATGCGCTTATTAAGTCATATTGTTCTTAATTATGACCATTTCATATATATACTTTTGGTCATAATTAAGACAAGTTTTAATTGATAAGCCCGTTTTCTTAACGGTAACGCACAACTTTACGGAATATATGCAAAACAAATTACCCCCCTTTTGAAAACTATTTTGAAATCTATGAGTTTTGTAAACTGCAGGTCGTTCCTGTGTTGTTTATGCATTTTTCAGCTTTTGCTTTAGCCTAACTTTTGTACAAAAATGTCCTTGTTATGCATAAAGCATTTCAAATTAAGAGGGGAAATTTTCAAAACCAAAAATTGACATTTTGGATGGAGATTAATAAATAAGATGCATCTTTTTTGCAATTTTGCACACATATAGAATTTCTTGTTTCCTTCAACTTTTAAAAGTTCAAAAGAAATATAATCTAAGTTTGTTATTTTTAATTTATTTCAGAAATTAAAAAGATGTATTATTTTATTTTATGTAGCATGTGATATAGGCCATTTTTGATAATATTATATCCTTATAAAAAAGTAATAGGATGTCTGTTTGTCTGTTTGTCTGTTTTTTTGTACCAAAGGATCTCGCTAACCGCTGAACCGATATGGTTTTGTAGGTCCTGGGAAGGGAGCAACCCCATCTTCCCAAGAGAAACAGCTATTAGCAAAAGTTACCCCTACCCCCAAAACTCAAACTAACCCTCCTACTCAAGTACCCCTAGAGATCTAGGGGCGTTGTTGCTAGTACTTAAATATAAAGTGGTAAGGATGTTTATTATGTAGCCATAACCAACGAACCGAAGGAGTCCTTCAATTTAAGTAATCTTCATAGGTTTCAGGATGGTTTTAAGCTATTCTTAAGACAATATATTATGGTCTAAATCATAATATTGCTGAAGTAACTTTGAACCAAATACATATAAAATGGTTTTAACAATTTTATCATAAAAAGTGTGTAAAGTGGAACCTCTCCCCCTCTAGAGTTATAGACTGTGCTAATCAGTATTCTTCTCAGGACAGGGGTAATCTGGACACATCATACAAGCGGAGATAGTTATATTCATCATAGTAAATACTTCATGATGTGATTACAATACAACATAGAATAGAAGATAGTTATATTCATCATAGTAAATACTATGGTGTGGTTACAATACAACATAGAATAGAAGATAGTTATATTCAACATAGTAAATACTTTATGGTGTAGTTACAATACAACATAGAATAGAAGATAGTTATATTCATCATTGTAAATATTTCATGGTGTGGTTACAATACAACATAGAATAATATAGTTATATTCATCATATTAAATACTTCATGGTGATGTTTCAATACAACATAGAATAGAAGATAATTATATTCATCATAGTAAATACCTCATGGTATCGTTACAAAACACATAGAATAGTATAGTTATATTCGTCATAGTAAATACTTCATGGTGTGGTTACAATACAACATAGAATAGAATATAGTTATGTTCATCATCGTAAATACTTTATGGTGTGGTTAAAATACAACATAGAATAGAAGATAGTTATATTTATCATAGTAAATACTTCATGGTGTGGTTACAATACAACATAGAATAGAAGATAGTCATATGAATAATAGTAAATACTTCATGGTGTGGTTACAATACAACATACAATAGAAGATAGTTATATTCATCATAGTAAATACTTCATGGTGTGGTTACAATACAACATAGAATAGAAGATAGTTATATTCATCATATTAAATACTATGGTGTGGTTACAATACAACATAGAATAGAAGATAGTTATATTCATCATAGTAAATACTTTATGGTGTGGTTACAATACAACATAGAATAGAAGATAGTTATTTTTATAAGAGCAAATGCTTTTAAACTAAAAAATTTGTATTTTTATATGGAAATGTTAAAGCAGGGTGACACTTCTTTTAATCTGGATTTAGCAAGGTTTATATTTTATATTTTCTACACACAATTTATTATACTGCAGAGAATACAAAATATTATCCTTATTTTTATCTTGAAATGTTGCTTTCAATTATGTGTTTCCTGGTTTATCTTAAAATGGACTAAAACCTTCTCTTATCTAGATGATGATTTTTGAGGAGAACAAAATTAGTCTTTTTAGTTTATCTGTAGGGAAATACATTCTAGATCTTTTATTCTACTTTTGTTTTACTACTTTTTTAGAGTAAGCATAAAAAAATAAATAAAATAAAATGAAAAGAAACTATGACTTTATTCTAAAAAACATTCTAATGACAAATAAATAAAGTAAAATTTAACAAACTTTTTATTTATTTTGACAGAAAGAAATACTTATTTTTAAAACTGTCAAGCTGAATATAACAAGAACAATAACAGGTCAGAGGAGCATAACAGAAATAAAATAGTAAATATTTGTTAACTAAGATCTCTTTTGTTGACAGATTGAAAAAAAAACTTAATTTTATTTTTAATCTTATAATATAAAAGCAGCCTTAAATCTAAAATTTTACATCAAAATGTTTTTTTTGTAGTATATGCTTAGGTAATTGCAATTCCATGAGAATTATGTTATTTGAATAATTAAAGGTATTTGGATCATGGAAAGGAAACGCAGTAGCTGGATTAGTCGTAATTTCACAGTAGCTTTTCTCCTATTTTTAGCCGCTACGGTGGGCTATAACCTTGCAGGGCAATCATTAACATTTACCTAACCTAAAATAATCAAAAGCTACTTTGAAAATGCAACGAAACAAATTTTTTGGTTTTCTATCTATGATCTAAATCTTTATCTATTAAGATTCAACTAATCTTACAAGCAGTGAATATTATTAAATTATGCCAATACCCAAACAAAACTTCATCTATAATACAAAATATGTCTAAAGCTTAAGATCTCAGTAACCACTGGACCGATTGGGCTCTACTATTCAGGGAATATACCTACTTTTTTTTACTTTTTTTTACTTTTTTTATTTAAACCCTCACCCCCGTCAAAAATTTTTTTTTACTTTTTCGTTTTAAATATAGGAGGGGGTATTCCCATTACCTCTCTTTTGGAGAAGCCCCTAGAGCCTTGGGGAGAAACCGCTAGTATTCATTTTATTCAAAAAAGTAAATCAGTCAGATATAAAGAGGAAAGTTAATGAGAAACTGCTTTTCCTATATAGAAGCAACGCATCTTAAAAGGTGTGAATATTACTGCAGATGTATTTATATTATGACAACACTCAAACAAAACTTCATAGTAATTCATACTTATGAATTACAGTTGTAAGGATTTGTGGAAAATGTGGAATATACGAACGTGGATGTTATGATAGTGGAAAAATTGTCGTCAATTTAGGCTGCTAATATGAATATCACTTATCGTTCAGTTCGTTCATACAAAAAGAAGGTATGGGATGGGGCAGAAAGAGTGCATGGGGTTTCGTTATTTTAGCCAGCTACATGTTTTACTTTATTAGATTACATGATAATCTGGCGTAAGATTCAATTAATAATAAATCTATTTTGTAGGAACATCATTAAAACTAAAAGAAGAGAACTTTTTTTATTTATGTAAATTTTTAGTCATATAAAAAATAGTCTTCTTGACAATATGTCTATAGTATACAAATGTTCTTATTACTTAGTTTTTTGTTAGTTTTTCAAAATGTATAATTGGCAGATAGAGGGGACAATGGGCTGTTATTTACCAATTTATTGGCCATTGTCTTATCACTTTAGATCCCTGCTAAAATTGGTAAGATTGTCACCCCAAACAATTTGTGTAAATATTTGTATATCTAAAATCCCTTGTAGAAAAAAATCCATAAATATGGGCAGTAAATCAAACTAAACCCAGGTGAATATCCCAAAAAACAACATAATGTTGTTATAAAACAGCTAAATTCTAAATATTTTTTTTTGTTTGTTATAACATCATATCATTAACTTAATATTAAACATGTTATTTAACATTTAGTCCACATTATATTCATTATTTAACATAAATGCTACAAGCCACCTATATCTTCCACGAAATAATTTTATAGTGATGCTATAGCATAGTCTAATAGCATATTAAAGGTTAATTGTAAATTTGAGAAAAATATCATAAACAACATAGAGAAACATCATATTTTAAAAGATATGTATATATTTTGTGAGTAATTAAACATTAATGATGATAGTAATGTGTAGGCAGTTTAAACAGTTTATTTAAAATTCATAATGGAATTTATTTTAGAATTGTGTTTAATACCTTTTAAAGACAATAAAAGGCATTTTAAACTATTTATTGATGTCAAGATTAATTATTTTTTATGTAAACAAACAAAGTTTTAAGAAATAGTTGGAAATCTAATAAAGTGAGAAAGTTAAAATTCAATGGAAAAGAAAAAAAAGTAAATAGAAACATTAATGAAAATTATGAAACTTATGTCTAATATAAAAAATACATATAGAAAAAATTAGTATACAATAAATCTATGTATTTCAGTATGTATGTACTGTGTCTAGGACATTATTCTGTGTTTGCTTTATAAAAAAAAACCTTAACATAAGAGAGTGTGGTGAATCTTTGGATAAATATATAGCCATCAGGAATATGGAGATAATATTTGACAAAGAACAAATTGTAACAAAAATTATCCATGTGACGTCATAAATATGAGGGAGATGAATGGATAAGTGGGAAAGAAAGCCCCTAAAAAATCCCTAATTTTTATGACGTCAAATGGATCATTTTGACACAATTTGGTCTTTGTCTAATAATTTGGATAAGGTGTACAATCCATTCTAATGATACCTGAGTTTCATTTATTAGAACATTTGTTTTTTATTTCATTGATTTAAAGAAAGAGATGAAACTTGAGCAGGTATTATTAATAAATCTCAAGTTTAGTTTTAAGAGAAAAACATATCTACGGCTATAGTGTTATATACAAATAAGTTTTTTTTCTGAAGTTTTTTGTTGTCTTTGCCTATGTTTTATATCTCAATTTTTATCCATTTCATTCCTGAATATTGAGGAAAAGAAGATAATCCCATTCCCCCCCTTAAAATCCCTTAACAGTTAAATACAATGTATTCTAACAAATACCTTTTAAAACCACGAAGTTATATATACATTTAAATATTTTCCAGTAAGGCTACAAAACCGATTAAAACCGCTGGATTAGAACCGTTTCCCAGCCATACTGAAAATCATGTATAGCATCATATTGAAAACAAATTCCCACAAATTGTAAAATAAAAATCATTATATTATTACCACTTTTGTTAGCATAGGCCTTCGGCCTCTCAGGGCTAACAAAACTGGATTTAGTCTTATAAATATCCACGGAAAGATGTCTATAATGCGATGCGATAAAAAAACTATTTTTTAATTTATATCTTGTTAAGTGCTGGCTAAATAACCCTTGTTTAAACAACCTTCTAATTTTTTCACGATTGATATCTGGTTTGTATCCAGTAGTAACTTATTGTGTTTTAAGCTTTGATGTAAATTATATTAATTTTGAATTTTTTAATGGTTTTACATTTAAAGTTTTTTTATGTAAATGAATACATTTATGTTATTCTTTCAATAATTCTTCAATCTACTCTGTTATTAGACTTATTACACAAATATTAAACATAGTAATAAACATTTTTTTCCATAAACAAACCTTTTCTACCATATATAAATGTTAGTCAATTTTTTGTAGGTATTATGATACAAGTATTCTTACTTTATGAATAAATATTTGATTAAAAAGTTGTCTAATTTGACCTTCTTTTTAAAAGTTAGAGAACTCTAATAACACTCTAAACTATTATCTTATAGTCTTTATTTTGTTATACAAATAGTACCATGAATCCATCACATACTTTAGGTTCTATTAATAGGTGTTATTAGAATATAACGGTTGAATTTCTGGTTAATGTATACTGTTAAAGCATTCCGAAAATATTAAAGGAATCAACTTAGCTTTAGATTTGCATATTCTTAAATGGGGTCTTTACCCTGGCTTAGTCAAAGGCTAGAGCTGATTGATAGATGAATAATAGGTGAATACATAGATAAATAAATAGCTAGAAATGAAATGGATTAAAAATGCAATTCAAATAGACAGATAGATGGAGAATAGTTCAAAAGAAAGTTAGGGATTGATGATAGTTTTATAAAAAGAATAAAAAAGGATAAGTATAGATAGATGGCTGAATTATTGGATGTAAGAATTATTATGGACAGAAAAAATGGATTGGTAGAATATGAATACATATGTGGATGGGAGAATAGAAAGAAATAAATTAATAAATGTTCGTCCATTTTTAAAAATCTATTTTTCTTGTCAAATCTATTTGTATTTATCTATCCATCCATTTAAATTGAGTCAAAGTGTACCTTAAAGGAACAAAGGTTATTTAAAATGCATTGAGATAAAGATATTTGCTTAAATCCTTTTAAATCTAAAATATATATATATAGTATATACTAGTGTATTTACTTCCTTGAATGTATATTGCATTGAAAAAGATTTAAAGGCTCCTTTGCGGATTTTGATTAATGGTTTATTAGCGGCAGCCGAGTCCTGAAAATTTTTAAATATTGTGGTGGGCTGTTGCCATATAGAGCGAGGACCTTTGACACTGGTTGCCCGAATAGATTTTTTTATTCTTTGTCAATGTCAATTTAAAACACTAATGTAAAAAATGTAAGAGGCACGGGCTATTCTTAACTCTGTCCCTTTCCAGATTTTGTATTGTATCTTTAAAATCAAATAATAGCGTCGGAAATATAAACACAGCCAAGTCCATACAAAAGTACAGAAAGAATCTCAACCATTTGGGCCAGGTAGTTTTCTAAATTATCTATGATATAAAAAATTATTCGTATAACATTGAATTAACCTTTATCTGCACATTAATTTGTACTCAAACGTTATTCTAATGTCTAGGTGAATATAAAATCTAAATTTGAAGTATTTATATTTATTTGTGTAAATATTTAACATTTGGAATACTGTGTAAAACCTCTTTGTTATTTCCATATCTTCAGCTTAAATAGGTTTATCTGTTTATCATAGAATTCCTCACTGGTTTACAAGTGACGGATTTTAGTTAAAAATAATGAATTCACAATTTTTCCTTGAAGTAAAATGTTAAAGAAACAAATTTAGAATTATGTGCTATAGATTATATTAACGTAATATTTAATTATTTTTTAGTATTTTATTGGGTATATATAGGTATCACTTAACAGTTTGAATGCAGTAAACGTAAATATCATATATATAAGCTGTTTAAAAATAAAAAATCTGTTATTAAGTTAACATAAATAAATGTCCCAATCAAAATAACAGAGATTTAAAATTTTAAATTGGTAGAGAAAATAGCTTCTCAATCCTTTTAAGATGCATTAACCTACGATTACTTTGTATAAATGCAAAATAAACGGGGAATACCAACACAAAATAATTCAAAATACATTTAAATTCGAATGTATTATTCAAACTATCAATATTTGAAAGAAAGATAAATAGTTGCAAATACAAATTAATTTTAATAGTTAAATACTATTTATCAAATATAAGTATTATTAAACAAAGCGAAAATGTTCTTAAGTGTTTTATAAAAATCCGTAAAAACTTTTATATAAAAGCCTTTGTATATATAGCAGCTTTCTGATGATTTTAAAAAAATTAAACTTTAAGTTAAAAAAATTAGAAATAAAAACGTTATTTTACTATAAATAACTCCATATTTCTTTAACAGTTCAACTGTCTATCTATCTATGACAGAAATTGATTTAATTTTGATTGTATAAGGAGGTACTTATCCCAAGTTCTAAAGTTCTAAGAGAATACGAACAAAACCTCAAATTAATAAACACACGGACAAGGGAGTATGAATAGCATACAATCTTTAATTCTTAAAAAAGAAAATTTAATTCATTTTATTATATCTACAATTTAAATTTTAGACAAATAAATATTAATACAAATGTGGTATGTCTATCCATAATGTAATGTAATCCCTCATTATACACCTTTAAAATTAAAGAAAATAACATTAAAGTAACCCCCTAAAAAAGCTTGGACGTCTTTGGCTAGAATGTCAATTTCTTTTTTAAAACTGCAGGTAATTCACTTTCAACTTGTTTTCTATAAAAGTTTAGAAGTACTCTTTTTATTACTGACATTTAAATGTTTAATATTAAATGAAGGTCTTTCTTTAAACTTCTGATTAGGAAATATTAATTTTGTACTCTAAACAAGAAGCTAGCAGAAAATCAATAAACTATGTACTATGTCTTGAAAAAAATAATAATTCTATTTTATATTTTTTGTTGGAGATATTAATACATATTTCAAAGAAACAGCAAAGAATTTCGAATAATTCTACGACTTTTCGTTTATTTCTTGACCTTTTATACAAAGCTTATTTCTTTTGAAAATAATATTACAAAATTACTTTTTCCGCCAGGTTTAACAAATCCTAGTCGCAGGTTATAGAGACACTAAATCTTAAAAGATATAGGAACTATTATTTCATGATTGTCCATCCATACAAAATCGTGAATTATTTTTTTACTTTCATCCCTATAGCAAATATATGCGCGCCACAACATGAAGGAAGAAGGTGAAAGGAGGTGACGTTACCGACTTAATGACAGACAGATAAAGTGAATAATTATGAGGTAGCTTCGCTTCTACAAAAAGAAAAACAGGATTTAAAACAGTATGTATAGCTGACGTATTTTTCTGTGAGTCTTTTTCTATTTCAGATTACAGGAACACTAAATTTTCTACTGTGGCTCACTGATCTTTACTTTTTCTTCATCTACATTTATAAAATCTACAAATATAAGAGTTAATAATAAAAGTATATAGATTAAGTATATAGTATAATTCAGACAACTACATGGCCCAAGTGGTGAAGATTCTTTTCGTCTGCAAGCAAATTTGCTTCTGTTCTGTTGTAGGAATCGGCTGTGTTTATATTTCCCACGCTATTAGCTGATTTCAAAGACCCAATACAAAATTGGGACAGGGTGTGCAGAGTTCAATATGCTTATGCTCTTCTATTATTTTACTTTAATAATTTAATCTGTATGATGTCCTCAAATTTGTTATGTGAAGCAACCGATTTTATGGCTGCCTTGATCCTTTTTATTTTCTTATGTTTAATTCCTTATTAAATCTGAATAGGGGTGGATCGGTCTACAAGGTATTGGTCTTTTGACCATATATTTGTCTCTAAAGTTATATTCACCTAGAAAGTAAATTTATTTCTCTCCATAAATTCATACCTAGGCCCATATTGTGTTCAATTTAGTAACAAAAAAAGGTCAATTTATCCGAAAAAGTAAAAAACGGTGATAAAAATAAGTATTATTAATGAAATAACAAAATGTTTATTACAATTAAACATAACCTTATATCTTTTTAATATTTTAAAGGTCATAAATAAATATATTTTAGGTATTATTTATTTAAGAATGGCTGTTTTTTTCTTATATTGGATAAAAATTATGCTTAATGAATTAACATAAACACAAACAAATATAAAGTAGCCTTGAAATAAAACATTAGGATATATACTAAGAAACAGAAACAAATTCGGCCAATAATATAATACAGAAAAGAAAAAAAAGGAAATAGGATGTTATACCTTAACAAAAAATAACTTTAGGAAAAAGAATAGCAAGCCAATATTTCTTAAAACAATAATATTTTAGCAATGAGAATATATAACTTATTGATATCTATGAAACAAAACAAAAGCAATTATACATCCATATTTATACATTTGTTTGCTAAAAAAATATCCTCTGTAAGGTTTTTATTCTGTTAGGTTGGGTTGAATTGGACTACATGAATACCAGGGATCTAAAGGGATAAGACAATGACCGATAAATTGGTGTACATCCTCAATGATGATAGTTGAGCCAACGAATAAGTAAACTTTAATATAAAATTTTTTGGGAATAGTTTTATAAACAGCCCATAGTCACCTAATTTTTTGTCAGTACTCTTAGCTGCATTGTATGTACACTAACTTAGGAAGGAAAGATGAGAATTTTTGTGTAAGAGATAGAGATTAATTGGTTAATTTGGCCAGAGAAAAACAAAAACTAACATAGAATCCCATATTTCGCCAGTAGGCTATTTCCACCCCTCTCACACCCTTTACCCTCTCACACATTAACAATTTGAACTTAATTCAAATAGGGAGGAGGGGGGGGGGGTAGATTAGGTCAGGTTAGGCTTTATTATAGGTTATATGAGGCACTGGGTACCCCTCGCAGGGCTAGAGTCTTCCTCTGAGGTTAGACATAGGATGAAACTATTTAATTTAAAAATAAGAAAAGGGGTTATCAATGTCCAACCGTCCGATTAAGGGAAAACACCATAATATATTAATATGAAACGAAGCTTCTTTGATTTTTTTAATTCAGAGTGAAAATGGGGGTGTTTATATGTAGTCGAATAAATGGACGATGCCAGAAAAACTAAAGTTGATCACGCAAAATATAAATCTTTTCCTTGCTATTATCTTTCACTATTGGTATATCTACTTGGACATTGATACACATTCTTTCATTTTGATTGATTTGTATCGTGTTATCCTTGTTTTTTTTATCTATCCTAAAAACCCCCTATGAGGAAATTAAAAGACCAACTTTTTTCCTGTGCTCTAACTCATTTTATTGGCCAAAAAAATATTGAAAATGTGTACATGTTTCTAATACCATTTTGTTATAAGAAGCTACTCTTTAATTCAAAATATCCATCAGTCCATAAGAAACATGTTTTTTACTGGGCTCTTATTCAAGATAAATTTGTTTGTAAACATTACCATTTTGGAACATAATCTTAGTATATTACATCCAAGGCAAAATCTGTTTTTGAAATTTTAATATAATTACATCTTCCACATAAGTTTTTTTTATATAAGAAGTATAGATTTTTTTTTCTTCGAAAAATATTTATTTTATTATATTTGGATAATATAAAGATCCAAAATTACCAAAAATAAAGAACATGCTAGATTAAATAAGAAAGTATAAACCTACCTCAGACTATAGCAACGCTTCCTTTAGAAACAAATATCCATTAATATAGCCGTTGCTGATATCTTATTAACAATAAATCATTTTAACCTTTGCAACTATACTGATGTTAAAACTATTAGCAATACCACTTTATCCCAAATAATTGGTAAAATCTCTTATAACACCATTGAACCATCTAAAAATCCCTAAATAAAAGGATTAATAACAGAGGATGTAGAATAGTTTTATTGTAATTGAATACAGTTTAAAGAGTTTTAATTCTATGATATTAAAGTTGGCAGAGATCTTAAGGGAAAAGACAAAGATCGATAAATGGATGTAAATCCCTAATGATACGCAACATTAACCCTTCTATAGATTACAATTCGTGGTTGAAACGTTTGAACACTTACTTAATGAATCAACAAATTCAAATTCACTAAAGTTCCATAAATTGTTAAGCCAACTAATATGAAAATGAAAATATAAAACTTTCGGGACTAGTGTAATAAACAGACCAATGTGTAAATTTGGTCACTACAGGAAAAGTGAAAAAATCAGGCACTTGGGGCAGAAAGGAAGTTCCAATAACAAAATGTTGGGTTGTTACACTTTATCCCACAAATTTGATACATGTATTCAGTAATAACACCGCGTATTGTTACGTATTTCATTAAACATTGCAGGGAATAAGGACGATTGTTCTAAAAAATGAATTGGTAGATAGATTTGAATTATGTAGAGGGCAAACCGAAGGTTCATTGACGAAGCTATTCTCCAATTATGTCGGTATATGATTTTCAGTAAGGCTACGAAAGCGATGTATCCACTAAAAAATTATTTATAACATCATATTACAGACAATTTTCCAAGAATATTTGAATAGAAGTCATAAAATTAATACTGGTTTTGTTATATTTTCACCTTTCCGTTCCATATGTTTCCTTTTGATAGTTTTTGTTGTTTATATTACAACTCGTAGGTATTTTTTGCTAAAATATTTTTCTGTCAACTTAAGCAATGTTTTTCTACAAAATTTTCCTTGTCCACGATAACATTAGAAAGACATTAACTTTAGTTGTGATAACGCTGCGATAACGGAGGTGCTATTAATGTACTAAAGTTTGGGATAACTTATGTTATATATCTGCAACCCAGGAAAGGAGGGGGACATTGGACTGTTAATTACACAAAGTTTTAAAAACAAGTTATCTCATTCGTAGTCCTACAAACTTTAGGTACTTTATTGGTTGGTTGGTTTAAACTAGTAATGTCAAACATTTTTAATCTTCCAAAGGGGTAGTTTTGTTGATTATCCTTAGGGATTTAAATAAATTTATAGTTTATTATCCCTTTAAAATCCTGTCTTAAAACACTTATCTGGAGTAACATACAACGAAAATAAATGGTCGAGCTTATGAGTCGGACAAACTTTGTACTTTAATAAACCTAAAAATATTAGAATAATAATCATTATTAGAAATACAAACATTGTAAATAAATATCATATTCATGTGTGCTAAAAATTAGTATTATAAAATTGTAGCACCCTGCTGACAAACTTTTGGCTAGAATAAACCTAGTATCATTTGTCTTGAAAATTATGACACATAAACCAGACAAAAGGACCAGGGAATTCCTACAAAATAACAAATAAGAAATGACCAGGTTATTCAAACAAAATAACAAAGAAGAAAAATAATAAAGCAATCATTCTCAACCATACTGAAAAGTCTGGGCTAACAAAACTGGTTTTAATTAATATTTCATTATAATATTCACAAAAAGCTGTTTATGTATATTACGATGAGATAAATGACTATTCCTTCTTATTTTATGTAATCAACGGCTATTAACTTTGATTATCAAATAATTCCTTATGAATCAAAAAGTTACATTTGGTGTGGAAAAGTCAAAGTGTAATTTGGATAAATTATTTACATAATTACATAACACCCCAGTTAACTTTGGGGATGTTATTATAATATAACCTGACATATTCTATTACTTGGATCCTACACCAGATTTTCATGTTCTCTAATAAAGTATAAACACAGAGGGAGCTATTTTGTTTTACTTTACCTCATTACCTCCCCTTCTACTGGATAAACGAACTGACCAATAAATGAGTTATAACTAAATTTACGACAATTTTTCCCATGTCATAAAAACAACGTATATACTACATACATTCTTATCAGTACACCCTACATAATAGTCTTATATGGTAGATGCCAGTTTCAAGTTGTAAATTTTAATGTCAGTCAATATGTCTGGATGCAAAGCACACGTAAAATTAGCCAAAAATAGCTCATTATGGCTATTTCATACTAAAATGTCGACATAAACATTGCACAAACATTGATGACAATGTTTCAACAGGGAATCAACTCCATAATTAAGACACCAATGTTAGTATGTCCATTTGGAGTGGAAAGAATTAGGCGAAAATAAAATGAATGATTCAAGTTAATCCCTTATCAAATTATGATCATTTAAGATTCTTAGCATAGCAACTGTATAATTAAGTTCCAAAGTAAGACGTATGTACATTTGGTGCATTAAAATGAAATTTAAAGTAATATTAATTATTACTAATTGTCACATTTATTATAGTACATTATACAACCCTCATAATAACAAACAAAATTACCCCTGCTGTATATCAAAACTATTGGATAAATAGTCTAGTGACTACTATTTTTGTAACGAACCTATCACAATTCAAGATAAGTTCCCTAAAGTTATAGAGCCAACAAATAAAATAACAGAGTTTAAAACTTTTGGTACAAGTGTAATTTACAGTCCAATGTAATCTGCCTCCTTTTCAAAATTACTTTATATTTAGAATAATACCATAGATGTTCTATAAGATGGAGTCTAATCAAAAGATCTGATTGTCACAAGTTGCCAACACTTATTTATGACCATATCAAGCCTACTCAAAAAAATTCTAATTAGTATTACAGTCTCAATGATAATATACAACGGTATAACCTTTCTACAACAATCATACAATATGTATTGTCCAGAGTTGAGGGTAGAATGGGCTGTTTAATAAAGTTTTATAATCACGTTTTTCCATTCGTTGGCTTACCAACTTTGTGGGCTTTTATTAAATTTTGCTTGGTTGGTTCATTAGGTTAAGTCTCCAAACGTTTCAACCACTTACTGTCCTCTACATTAGGAGTAATTTTGTAAGTCATAATTGGGGATGTACATAAATTTATCGGCCATTGTCTTATCCCTTTAGATCCCTGCGTATTGTCAGTAACACATTTATGAGTTGTAACTCTTTCTCATAATTCTTTTTACATATTGTCCTAAATTATAAATGTAGGTACATGGACATGTATTCAACTTTTTTACGATCTTCTTTGAATTTATATTTTTGGCTATCTAAATATGTTAAGGACTCTATGCATTGCCCTATAAATTTGATTTTATACAAAATATTAATGGATAAGTATACTTACTTTCATGTATAATACTAGTAAATACTGTAAAATATAACCATATCGGTTCAGTTGTTAGTGAGATCTTTCGCTACGGACAAAAAAGCTGACTACTTTCTATAATAGAATAATAAAAATAAACGGTAATATATATCTGTGTCCCTGTATAAATTCATAATCAATACTTGGCGCATGTCATATGCATCTGCTTAGTAGACAACCTTGCACAATATTTCAGGAATTTGAGGATAGGTATATGCATGGCGCTTCTCATATGCATCTGCTTAGTGGACAATCTTGCACAATATTTCAGGAATTTGGGGATAGGTATATGCATGGCGCATCTCATATGCATCTGCTTAGTAGACAACCTTGCACAATAGTTCAGGAATTTAGGGGGTAGGTATATGCATGGCGCTTGTCATATGCATCTGCTTAGTAGACAACCTTGCACAATATTTCAGGAATTTGGGAATATGTATATGCATGGCGCATGTCATATGCATCTGCTTAGTAGACAACCTTGCACAACATTTCAGGAATTTAGGGGATAGGTATATATACATGGCCTTTGTCATATGCATCTGCTTAGTAGACAACCTTGCACAATATTTCAGGAATTTGGGGATAGGTATATGCATGGCGCTTGTCATATGCATCTGCTTAGTAGACAACCTTGCACAATATTTCACGGATTTTAGGGTAAGTAAATGCTATCAATCACACTAAAATATACAAAATCTGACTAAACCAAGATTGAATAAAGTCCTTTTCTAAAAGTAATATTATTTTTTCAGTATATTAGTGATTTTTGGATATAAACTTTTGTTTTAAAGTTTGCTTTCCCTACATTTCATATAATATGCACATTATGAATGTAGTGCTACAAAATTAAAATAAATTTTTTATAAGTTTTTACTTAAGTAGCTGGATGTATGAGATTGTTCACTATACATTAGGAAAAAAAAACAATTGTTTTAGATGAGGGAGAGGGCAACCCCTAAACAAACTATAATTTGGGTACTCAACCCCCTTCTCAAACAAATAATTATTAACACAGTAGTAATGCTATAATTTCAAAAAATGAATTTTCAAAGATTTTGTAGCACCATTATCAATAATATTGTATGACCAATATGTAGCTAAATATTAATATTGACAACCTGAAATATATGTTAAACCTTTGTCTTTATGTCTTTGTCCAAACATCATTCACAATTGTATACAAATCAAATATGGTTAGTTGCTAATGGTCAGAATTAGTTATGGGAATATAATACCCAAATAAAAACTATTTTGCGTCCAAATAATCTTACAATAAAAAATATATCTTGTTAATCTATGCCTTTTTTATTGTTGTGTTTTTCATGGAATACTTATAGTTAGCTTTTAATCCTTTGTTAAGGTCATAAAAAGTCATTAAAAAATCCCAACAAGGTTTGCTGGCGTCCTATGCATCCCCCCCCCCCCCCCCGATGTTGATATTAAAAATTCCAAGCCCCACTCTTGGCTAATTGTATCATAAAAAAGGTCAGCTCTTTAGAGATTTATATCTTTTTATAAATGAGACCTCCCCACACCCCTCATAATCATCTTTTAGTGTTAAACATTATCTGCTCGCTTTGTTTTCAATTGGAGCAAGGAAATAGATCGTTGATATAAATTGATAATAATTCCTTGTAAATAATGTTTTATTCTCATGTTACATCTTATAAATATATAGAATTAACAATTATTATTTTGTAGAATTTGGATAGGGTTGAATTATTAAGGTATCCCTATGTTGTGGATTTATAAATATATCTAAAATAAAACCAAAGTTCATTAACATTTGATACAAAGAATAAATACGCCTTATTTTATTATTTGCGTTCTTTACTTGTGAATTAATTGATAGTTCCTTTTTAAACAATAGATACATTTAGAATGGTAAATATACAAACAGTCAGAGTACCAAAATTTATAAAAGATCCTGAGCATGAAATCTTTAAAAAAAAATGATATAGGTAAAGAAAAACTGGCTTATAGGTGAAACTAATTAGAAAAACAGCTACAGATTTTTCTATCATGTATGGTCAGAAAAATCATTTAGATTTTTGTCAATTTTGCCATCCTAGTTTATTATAAATGAATCTAAAATTTCCCCCAAACAAAATGTCCTTCAGTATTATTTATGTTTTTAAATCAGAATACCCATCATCGTAGTGAAAAATGATGTAGTTTGCTCACAAATGTGCATACAAAAAAGCAGAAAGAAAAAAACCAATTTAGGATTTTCAAATTATGAAAGAATAGCATGTAATTACATATGGTCATCACAGACTGATAGATAAATCAACCGACTATCGCTATCCTACAATATTTTACAGTATAGAAGGAAGGTTTTTTTTGTATGAAGTTTAAGATTTCGATAACTACTGAACCGGATGAGTGCTTTTTTAAAGAGAGCTTTATTTAAGTCCAGGAATGGTTTAAGGCTATTCTACTCTTCAAGTAAATTAAATAAAGCTTTATCTATGGTAGTAGTGCCTCTATCACTTTATCTTTAAAGTCACTCCAAGTTTGACTTGTCTTGAAACTTTTAAATAAATAATCATAAATAATTTTTTTCTTTGTCTATATTTATGATATACTTCCTAAAACTGTTTTGTATGCACATCTATATAACTAATGTTCATATGACCAAAACCAAAATATTTATCACCTTCAAATCTACAATCTAAAGCCAGAGTTCTACAGTTGGGAAGCTGAAAATACAAAATCATTTTTTAAAAAGTGCTCTCCCTCAAAATTGAATGGGGCATAATCTGAGGTTATGTGGGTTTATTTTTGTTCATTATTACTAACCCTTGTGAAAGCCATAACCCTGTGGGGTTCCCTTTACCCAATATAACCTAACCTAGGGTTACAAAAACTAGCCCTCCCACTCTTATTTCCAATTTATTTCAAAATAAGCTTATCAATAAACTGTCGCAAAAGGGCCAAACATCACCCCGGTCACCTTTTAATAATTTTTAGTTTGAAATAACGTATCCTTCTCAATGTCTATGAAGGTTAAGAAGATACAGTAAGAATCCCACAAGGCAAAAGTGCCGATACAAGTTAGGGGAAATAACAATATCAAGTTTTTTAAGGAAAGATAGTTTTTCCAACATCCCAGCAATGTTGGAATAATAATTCATTTCTGCTACACATGTCCTTTTAAAAACAATATCTAAACTCGTAAAAGTTGTTTTTTTTTGGGTCAGATTAAGTTGATTATCTTTCAAAGATATGAGTAAATGATTGTTTGTATTCTTAAAAGCAAAGATTTTAGCATGCTTTTTTTGTCTGTACTGAATAAGTAAGTCCTTGATTACGTCATTACTACAAGGGTAGCTAGAATGGATGTAGAATTTATGTGGATATTTCGTGGAATTGTCGTCTATTTTAATGCTAACATGGACATCAAATCCATTATTGGTCAGATCACTTATCCAGTAGGAGGGGAGGTGGTGGGGAAAAGGGTGGAATAGGGGGGATCGTTATTTTTGTCAACTACAAATTTTTCTTTTTTATATAGAGAACATAATAATCTGGTGTAAGATAAAAGTAATAATAAATTCACTGTGGTTAGGTATTTAAATTTTCTGATATTTTTTATACTACCCAGACACTTTTTTATTTTGGTATTTTTACAACAATTCATGAAGTGATGCTTCTCAAAAATTGTAACTAATAAGATTTGAACGTTCATTTAAGTCAGGTACATTACATAATTTTATAATATTGGATTAAATGACAAGAAATTATTTAGGAAGGTCTTCATAGTGCCTATAAAAAAGGGGATTTTTAAAAAAATTGGCTAAAAGTATCCCAAATGACGTCATATCAGAATAATCCATAAGAGCTTCTTATTCTATTTCCTTGGTAATCCTTAATTAACTACAAAAAAATTTAATCGCAGAGGGCTATTTTAAGCCTGCTTTAAGTTTAATCCTATGCTTTTATTAAAGATTCTATCTCTATGAAAGATAAATAAGATATGTAGAAAAAAAGAATCAATTGTATAAATATGTGTGTAAGAGATGTATTAAGAGTAAGATATCATTGGATTATCATAAAGCTGGGGTGGGGAATCATTAATTCTATATAACCCTTTACTCACGATTTTCCCCATATCGATCTTACTTTTAATTGCTACCCGCCACATTAAATATATGGATGTTTGTCTCTGTGTTCTAAATTTCATCTAAAAAAATTAATATTTAATTTTAAGGAAGCTTCATGTTGGACCTGGAGATGTTTTCATTTCTGGGTTTGCTCTAACTTTTTAAAATAACAATAATTTTTGATAATACATGAAAAATAGATACTTTTGAATGTTTGAATATTAGATAGTATAGGATGTTTGAATTTAATCTTTATGATTATCTTTGACTGGCTTAAAGCATAAAATCTTGTTTACCAGAGAAGCAAATCATAACATATTTACTCTTTTTTTATCATACTAGTCATCCAAGGGCTCTGTATTCGAAGATTTTTTTAAAATAGCCTACAAATTATGGGACATATATGAAGCTACCCTAACAGGGAAAACTCATCCGTTTCAGTTGTTATTGAAATCTTAGCTTCAGACAAACAAAAAAACCTTACTTTTATTATTATTTAGTCATATAGAAGAGGTTTTACTTTTATTGATCTCGGCAATAAAGGGTTAAAATGCAAAAGGAGCAATGATGTTTCACCCTTTAGATGATGGTTTTGCTAATGGTCCAAATATCATACATTATATCATATAATCTTTAATATCTTTAATAATACAGTCACAATTTACATAGGTTATGTTGTAGTAGCGCTGATTCTTTATAAAAATGGATAATAAATCCATTCTTACTATTTTCAGCAAGCTAAAGGTCAACTTTAAAACTATGTAGAACAATGTTTTTTTTAAAGCTTTTTTTGTGAACAAATAAGATATTAAAGCCAAAATCACTTTATACACTTTATATTGATTACTAGTGGCTGCGTTCCTAGCATCTAGAAGCTATGTACCCCAAGAAGTAAGGAAAATAGCCTAAAATAAAATTTAGATATAAGAATTAAAATCAAATGGGAAACTAAATTATCGGTTTAGTTCAGTAGTCATAAAAATCTTAAGCTACAGACAAAAAAAACCTTACTACTTTTTATGATAAGATATTATTATAGAAAATCTAAAGATCTAACAAAACTTTGAACTTCCTATAGCTAAAAGCACTTTTCAAGTTTTACTATTATGTAAGATTTTTTGATATTGTTATTTCTGCGCTATATTACTTGACACAACCCAATCTTTCCAGATTTTGTATAATTGGGTTGTGTCATATTATTTCAATAAAAACTATTTAATTTGTTCTTTTTCATATTTTAAGTCAATTTATATATCTTAAATTAAGCTTTCTACTTGGAAATACACAATAACCAACCCTCCAATATTGGTTGAGAAATAATTAATCAAGTTAAGTGTAAATTATAAGGGTAGAATGATGGTTTATTGTAGAGGAAATGTCCTACAATAAGCTGAAAATACAAAGGGCCAACTTGAACCTATGAAAAATTAATAGGTACTAAACTAAAGTGTTATTTTCTGAAATTGATGTAAAAAACATTGCACATTTTCCCTAAAATGGCATTCCTGTTACAAAGATATTAAAATTAATTTAATCAACTTTGTCACTCATAAGTATATAAACCTTAAAGAATTGTTGATTTCGCCTATTTGATATCATTCTTTCTATCTACAAGTACTTAAACCAATGGATATAAAATATAAGTGGTTTTATGACAGGAGAAAATTTTTCATCAATAGAGCTGGCAAATATGGACCTCATTCATTGGTCAGCTCAATCATCCAGTAGGAGAGAAGAAGATTGAGTAAAAAGGGTATTTTAGCCCGCTGCGAGAATGTACATGAATAATGAATATCTGGTTCAAAATCCAAGTAATAATATATCAATTTGAAAACTAAAGGTGCTCGTCAATGTTCTTTCGACTTTAGTACAGCATTAGATGCACAAATTAAGAATAAATGAAAAGTCAGAAGGTAATATTTAGGAATCAAAGGATAGTTAATTTGAAGATAATTAATTAAATAAGTGTACAGTTGACTGTTTCCCCTACATTTTCTATAAAGGAATAACCATTGTACTGAGGTGGATTCTTAAAAAAAATTTGCCCAAAATGGGGCAAAATTGTTAATAACCCTTCTATGATTTTGTTAAATTTTTGTAGATTTTTAATGTGATTTTGGTGGATTTTTCACGAAAACAATTTTGCCCCACTAAGCGATTAGTGAGGCAAATTTTTTTTAAAGAATCCACCTCTGGTCCCCAAAGTTTTATAAACAAGTGATCTCCTTTAATGTCTTCAAGAACTTTTAAGATTTTACCAATTCTTGATCGGATGGTACAACCAAGCAGTGTCCTAACTTTTTATCCCTGATTTTTTACCTTAAAAAGAATTGGAATTTGATTAATTTTTCCTCTACTTACATACCCCTGTATTTCTTGAAAAATTATAAATCCATCTAGCACTCTCTCAATTATTTGTATTGACAGGTCATTCCACAATTCAGATCTACCATTAGAATACGTTGGCATAGACTGACAATAAACCAAACTAATCTTTTAAGATGTCTTTTTGTCTGTCTTTCCGGATGAAATTTATATGTAGAAGCTAAGCCACAAAAGTTTATTTTCTGAAAAAAAATATAAAAAAAAGATATACGGCTGAACTACTGGTAACATTTTAGAGTTTAATCTCAATCTAAAGTTACCTAATGTGATGATAAATCTAAGTATCCTCTAAATAAAGGCCTCAAACATTAACTTGTATAAATGTATATATTTGGTAATGGCTCTGTAAGCATTATTGGCAGATTCCTTGACTTGACACCCAGAGTAAATCAACACTTATACACTTTACTAAATAACAATCATAGTATAGAAATAAGAATTGTCAACAAATTAGTTAATTGTAAGCCATTGAAGCATACAATGTAAAGTCAGAAATCAAAAAATAAATTTATAATTTATTGTAATTACTAGTGGCTGCGACTCCAGAATCTAGGGGCTCGGTTTTAAAAGGTTTAAAAACTCAATCGGTACAGTAGTTCGAAATCTTAAGCTACAGACAAAAAAAACTCAGATAAATGTAAATAAGTTAAAGTTAAAGCAGTCTTTAGTTGTTACTATAGAAAAACAGAATACTTTCTCTGCGGGACTCTTCTAATCACCTATCCTATTTTGTATTTTTTATATAAGCCTTAAAATATATAAGGTTTGGTTTTGGATACTTTCCACACTTATAGAATTTAACCAACCAATGATTTTTTTATCCAATCTTAACCAGACAAATGCCATCTAGCTAAAAAAGATGCGTAGATTTCATTTCTGGCAACCAGAAAATCCGCAGAAATCGAATTAACAAGTTCCAAAAAAGTTTCATTAAAAAAAACCTTACACCAAAAATAACAAACAATAATTATAACGACGACTTAGTTTCTTTTTCCTGTTTAATACGAATATTGAAACTAATTTTCAGGCATGCATGTTTGTTGGTATTGTACTTTTTTTAGAAACCAAAATACAGACATTTTTAAAACTACGAAATTGTATATTAGTTACTAGAAAGATTATATTTTTTTTCTTGCTTTAAAACAACTTTTTGTATATAAAAACCCGTAATGTCTTCATTATTGACACAAACATGCATGCTGTATAGTTTTAAAAAATGTAGTCAAATAAAATACCTAATTAGAATACAAAGCAAGAAATAAAGGTTATCAACTCCCTATGAGCTTTTTGTGTTAAATAGAATTATTAATAAGAATAAAAAAGTTTCAAAAAATAGTAAAATAACAAAATGTTAGGTGAATTGTTAATATTAAATCAATCAAAAAATGTTTTACATTCTTATAATTAATTCCAATAAAACATATATATGCTCAACAAAGGTTATTTATAATCATGAATTCTACCAGACTAAAATATAAAAGGGGAAATAGTTTATGAAGACGACACAAAATGATTTTAAAAATTACTTATTTATTTCTTTTTTTTTAATCTTTAACAATTTTAATGTTTTTATTATGTAAATATATAAAGTATTATTCAAACTTAAAGGATTTAATCTTTTTCTTTGTAATTTATATGTCTAAACAGTGTAAAAATGAAGTTCTTAATTACGAATTTTCAAATCATTAGATTTTGATACAGTTTATTATAGAAATAAAGAATAATTTTAACAAAAAAAAATTGCTACAAAAAGGCTTACTGTATTATTTATCTGACCTAATTGTATAATTGCATTCATTTTGTTTATTTACCTTGAAAAATGAGTGTTTAAGTGCTGCATTGGTTAAAATCAAACCTAAAAGTGCTCCTTATTCAGTGACAGAGTGAAAAAATATATACCTTGTTTTATAGTTTTTGATCTCTTTTTTATATATTTTTATCTGATATGTATATCAAAATTTAAAAGTATCTATTTCATTAGATATTCATACTTTGCTAAAACGTCTTGGTTACTTTTTGCACTATATTTGCTCTAAAAAGGATTCTTTATCTGACTTTCACATTTAAAATGAAAGATTTTATGCCAATTATTGTGTTGACTGTAGAAAAAAATAATTATTTTGTTTATATGCAATTTTCTATAATAAAATGTGAGAAATGCCTTTTTTCACACGTAGGGCGAAAAAACTAACACTGAAAATAAAATGTATGTCTTGAACATGTCCTAAACTCATAAATAAAAACTTTCATAAGAACATTTATTTCAAAATATGTCATTTAAGGCATGAAATTAATTTTGCAAATTAACATTGCAAATGTTTGCAAATAACTTTTGAAAATGATTTCTGCGGATTTTCTAATTTACATAGGTGTTTTCTGCACATTTTCCCCTTTCCAAAAATACCTTCCTCGTTAAGATTGGCTTCAAGAAAGTATTTACTTTCCAAAATTGATATGTGTTTCCTAACCTCGACCGCACTCCCGTAAAGGCTAAGGGCGAAGCAAGAAGTTATTTGTAATTTGTAGTAAATAGTGTGTGCTGTAATCGAATAGTATACTATAACCCTTCATTTTTACATTCCTAGATTTTCTTTTTGCATCATGATATATTCTAACGTGATAAACAATTGTTTCTAACTTTATTTCCTCAAAAAAGTGATACTCTTAGAGAGAGGAAGACAGAGAGACAGACAGAGAGAAAGACATAGAGACAGGGACAGAAAGAGACAGAGAGACAAAGGGAGAGAGAAAGAGACAGACAGAGACAGAGAGACAGAGGGATAGAGAGAGAGTAATTATTAAGCTATTTATTGATTTTAGTTATAAGATGCAATGTAAATACAGACTTATTTGTTGTATAAGGTTTCCATAACAGCGACAGACTGTAATTTTCAGGATAGCTTCATATTGGTTCATGGGTAGGTTAAGATATGATATCTTCTAATAGAAAAATTTAAACTTACTTTAAAAAAAGGATCTCCTACTGTTTTAAAAATATATGTATAAGAATAGATGTCTAAACTATACAACTACCTTCCCATGTTAGTGGAGAACTGTTTCGTCTGCTAGTAAATTACTATCTGCTCTTTTGTACCGACATGGCATATTTAATATTTCCGACGCTATTGGATCATATTCAAAGACGCAACAGAAAGTCGGAACAGGGTCCCCATTCCATGGGTATAGCTTGTGACAACTCTATTCTTTTACTTCAATGTTTTAAATACACATCATTGGAGATTGATCCTTGGTATGACTTGTTGGGGATCAGATGCAATCAAAAGAAAATGCAACTGTCCCATTTGTGTCAAGTGTTCTACAGTTATGACAGGGATAGATAAATGGGAGTTTAAAAGTAGCATTTATAAGAAGTTGAACATTGATTACAGAGGTAAAAGATTTGTGTAAATAGAGGATAAAATTGTAGCATTAATAACAACCTAAAGGTGTAAACTAAATTTGTTAAGAATATGAGCTGACATAGACTCAGTAAAGTTATCAGGGTGAGATTAGTCACAAAATATTCAAATCTTTAGTTTCAAATTAAAATTTTAAAATGTTTTCCTTCTTTTTATCCTAAAATATAAAGTAATTTTGTCTAAAGCCTAGAATATCATTAACTACAGAACTGATCGAAATGTCTATTTTTGGTAAGCTTTAAATAGGTTCCATGACGGTTTTAGGCTATTTCATTTTAAGTCTTGGGAAGGTTTAAAACTATCTTTCAAGCCCCTTTCTGTCCCTTTGAATCCAGAGCCCCTAGATGTTAGGGTTGGAGCTGCTGGTATAATAAATGTTAAAAGGTTAGATTCTATTGTAGTTGATTCATAGAAAAAAAGATAAGAAATAAATGGAAAGAAATACTTTTTCTGTTACAAGGAAAAGAATGGTTTTACAAAATCTTTGGATTTGACATTAAAGGTGATATAATCGAGAAATTTGACATTATAGGTAACATAAAATTAGATATAACCATTTCAATACACTTAAGTAAATAAGATTCTCTGTCTATTGGTTTTTACAATGGACATAGAATACGTGGATATAATGAGAAGGGAAATTATTTTGTTAATTTAGGGTCCTATATTGGACCTCATTTATTGGTCAGTTCGTTCTTTCAGGATGTGGGTAAAAGGGTGGATGGGGAGTTCATTATTTTAGCAAGCTGTGAGTATCACTTTATTAGAGTACATGAAAATTTTGATTAATATCCAAGTAATAATATATCGATTGTTTTTGTTTACAGATATATGGATAGTTAATGGAGAATAAACTCACAAATATTGATAGAAACGAATAACGATTATGTAATTATCAGTGCTTTATAGAAACAATTATATTTTCAAACAAGAATCAAAATATCTCTAAAGTGAGGCTAAACAAGTTAGACAGTCAAAAAAATACCTTTGATTGACATTTGTCAAAAAATTACTTTAATTCAGAATGTTTTATGTTTATTAGATAAAAGTGACACTATATGATAACGATGGACAATTAAAAGACACGCCGCGCGGATATACAGCTGTCTCAACCATGACACTTTGGTTGAGTATGACTTCCGAATTAGCGGGAAGTTCTCGAGATCTGTTGGCGAACATACAAACCCCCAATACCAGGAACCATCAAGTTTCAACAGCAGGTTTGAATATAGATTTATTGATGAAATTATTTCAAAGTCCTGAAATTACAAAATCAATTAGTTCATAATTCCAGTTATTTATAACCACGCAATCTTAATTGCTTTTTAAAAATCATTTTTCTCTACGGTTAAGAATCTTTGGAAACTTTGGCTTTAAAGGAAAATTATTTGGTTTAATAATCATTGTTAAATGCAAAATAAAAGCACATAAAAAATTACTAAAACATATATTAATCATAATTAAGTTTCATGCTTAGCTGGCTAAAGCCTTTTTTAAAACTACATATAATCGTCCTATACACCATTCTTCTTAATAAAATTAACAAATTCTACCTGAAGTTCTTATGGTTTCAAATCCCTGGTATACTAGGGTTGTTCACGCACTATGAGACCAATGATAGGCCCAATTTTGTTCTCCGAAATCTTCACACCCTCATGTCTCATTCAAAAGTGAAAAACGTGGGCGCATATAAACAATCCATACCGCGTCACTTTATGAAAGGAAAGTCAAACAAGACGACATTTGCGCTTAATTTAGGATAATGATAAGGAATTAATTTCGAACTTGATAAACACAAAGCTTCCTCGAAAAGAGGTTAAGACACACCCCCCGTTTGAAAGTCAAATTAACTTCCTTAACGAGATTCAAGGTTTTTTTGCGCTGAGCACTAGCAACATTTCTCACTAAACTCAACTCACCATAATCACATGAGAATGGCCACATCCCGAAAAACGTAACAATTTTTGCTCCTAACTAAATGAAACCCCGTGAAATGCATACGCAATATTATACTCCTCACTAGGACTCATAATACCTCACATTTTAGGATAGAAGGATGGGGATTGGTTTGTACCATACAATATTCCAGGCACATGACACTCACAAGATCACATACACAAATCCTAAAATGGATAATCCTATTAATCATGATGTTGTAAATATAACAACTTATACTAAATAATAATCATTTCATAATCAATAGGTAATAAATCATTATTAATAAATCAATAAGTACCTACGAAATCAGGTCGAAATGTAAACAATAATGGTAAAATAAAACGAAATAAATCTTAGACAAGAAAATTAAGATTTATAGGTACTTAAAATTAAATTCGTTAAGCATCAAAAAGAGTAGTAAGAAAAATATTTCAAAATCCTTGGGCAGAAAGTTTTCAAACTTAATGAATAAGAACTGTTACTATCTTAATCAACAATAAAACTTTTCAATACTTAAATAATAGCAAAATAATAATATCTTCGTAGAATTTTCATCGAAATTATGAAAAAATACCAATTTTTCTTTGTAAAAAAATATGAGACTTTAAATATGAACTTTCAATCATTCCTTGATCTGAATAAAAATGTTTTACTTGATTGAAATTCATATGCAATTTTTAAAAAATCTGCTAAAAAAAATACTTGATTTTTTTCTTAGAATAAATATCGAATCACGCAACCTCGACACATTTATTCCTTTTTGGTAAACTTTTCAGGTAAGTTTTATAATGAATTGTACTTATGAAAAGAAATTAAACTCAATAAAATTAAATTTGAGCATATGAAATAGAATAAAAATTAATCGCATTTCGCTTGATTCTTATTTTAGGCATAAAAATAGGCATATGAAAATGTGGCTTTTTTCTAAAAAAATGTTCTCAATTTTCATAAAATAAGAATCAATTATTGATCATAATTTTTTTTTTTAACCGCTTTTATTTTAATATCTGCGATAAAAATGAAGGAAAGGTTAATTTAAAATATGCATAGTTCATCTTAAATTAATTCTGTGATATTCATATAAATAATAATCAATATTTTAATAATATCATACATCGTGTTCATTATTATAAATGCTTATCTCATAGAAAATAGAGTTTACATTTTTAAACATGAACGAAAATATATGTACCTAGGAAATAATTGCTATAAAATACTTCTCAAGGTTTAAAATTTGTCTGAAGTCGCTAGGTACATATATTACTACGAATCTCTGCTCTCGGAATGAAGAAAAAATCTTTACGCGTGGATTATTAGGAATCCTTGCCTCCGGAGTGAAAGAAAAACCTTTATTTGCTTACAAATTAAAACAAATATCTTGATTTTTTGCGATAATCTTTTTAAAATAATGATAAGAAATTATTTTAAACATTATCATAATAATTTTACATGTTGTGTTCTTTACTTTAATGCATTATCTCATATGAGAATCTGAGAAATAACATTTTTTAAGCAAACGTGAACCATGAAAAAAAAATACCTCGAAAAATAATTTTAAAAATCTATTTTTCTCAATCTAAAAAAAAATCTGCAAAAATCATTTGGTAGTTAATACACACAACTTTTGCTTTTCGAAGTCATACTTAAAGAAACAAAATCTTTTAAATCTGCTTTAAAAGTCTAAACAATTTTGTAGAATTTTTGTGCTTAAATATGAACAATAAAATTAGTTGAATAATGAATACTTATTCTTTACAGAACCCTTTTAGGTTCCCTTCACAAGCTTAATATATAACTTGTATTATTTTTTCTTTAAAGATCATTTTCACACATAAATAGTTTATGTTGTAAATTAGATTTGTGGGGTTGGTAGACTTTCAATAACTTTCTGGCGGCAACACCCGCAATATTGCAGGCCCTTTACCCTGTGTCGGGCGGCCAGCTTGGCAGCAGCCAGGTCGATTCTTGATTCACAACAACACCAACCTCATTATCAGAACCGGCTGCAACACAACCAACAGCGTCAACTGCAGAAATAACAGGTTTCTCAATAACAGCATCACAAGCAGAACCAACAGGTTCATCATCAACAGCTATGGCAGTACCAACCGGCTCATTATCAACAGCTACGGCAGTACCAACCGGTTCATTATCAACAGCTACGGCAGTACCAACCGGCTCATTATCAACAGCTACGGCAGTACCAACCGGTTCATTATCAACAGCTACGGCAGTACCAACCGGCTCATTATCAACAGTTACGGCAGTACCAACCGGTTCATTATCAACAGCTACGGCAGTACCAACCGGCTCATTATCGACAGCTACGGCAGTACCAACCGGTTCATTATCAACAGCTACGGCAGTACCAACCGGCTCATTATCGACAGCTATGGCAGTACCAACCGGTTCATTATCAACAGCTACGGCAGTACCAACCGGTTCATTATCAACAGCTACGGCAGTACCAACCGGCTCATTATCAACAGCTACGGCAGTACCAACCGGTTCATTATCAACAGCTACGGCAACTTTATACGCAGATTTCTGCTGACCAGCTCCATAGTCAGCACTTGTACAGATAAAACCACTACCAAAAATGGTTCGCCACAACATAGACTGGCCCACTTTCTGGTAGGTTGATGGAAACACGTCGGGATGTGTATTTCCAATGATGATATCTAAGCCTCCACTAATATATGTAAATCTTTCTGGCGGCATCTTAAATATTTCGGCGGCTGTTTCCGGATGGACCGAGCGCATCTCGTTGCCACCTCCGAGGTTAGGCATAACAGCTGCCTCAAATTCTCTCAAGTTACCATCCCTGTCCTTCAGATAGAACACCACATTGCGGCAGGATGATTCACTACCGTCAGCAACAGAAATGTTTGTATATCTGCCGGTAGATTTCAGCTTCAACTTGCTTGACAACTTCTCAGACACAAGTGATAGATTTGCACCAGAATCAAACCTGACAGCGGCATGGCAGGCGCCGCCGCCAGGTGCTACAACTGGAACTATTTGCAGCAGGAAGGTACATGTGCTAGGCGCAGAACTTGATTTGTAGACTGTATTCACACTAGCACTAGCCTCATGCAACATACAACTATGATAACTGTCGTAATTATTGGTGCTACAGACACCAAGCTTATCCGAGTTAGATGAACGACGTTCCATCTCTCTAAGCCTTCGGTACATATCACGTACTTCTTGGCGCAACTCCATGGAAATTTTAAGCACTCCCATGTCCATCCTCACCTTCTCAACGACGTCGAGGTTCCTGGCGACAGTGCTCGACCTCACGTCGTCTGAATCATTGTCAAGCCAGTGCAGAATTTTCGTACACTGCTCCAACGACGCATAAACTTTATCTGCAACAGTTTTCTGTTCACTAGCTTCATCCAGATCACGCTTGAACTTGCGCATCTCACTAAAAATGTCACGAATTGATTTTAAATTCACATTTTCACATGAACTAAAACTTTGGCAGGCTTTTAGATTTTCATAAAACACTTTTATCTGTTCGTCAAACACCTCTAGCCTTTCACTGCCAATAGCGATAGCTCGCTCAATTTTCTGCTTTTTGGTTAGTGGCATATTGATTCACTAGGTAATTATTTCACAGAAAAATTGTCAATGTTTTTTGCATCAATACACTATATGCTATTGATCTATTGAAGAATGCTAACGCCTATTCTCCAGATTCTTTGAAGAATGCTAATGCCTATTCTTCAGAACCATTTGAAGTTGCTTGTGCAGCTCCTTCAACCATCAGGTTATTTGAAATTTGCTAATGCCTAAACTTCAACCTTCACTTCTTTGAAATTCGCTTGTGCAGCTCCTTCAAACTCCAATCATTTGAAATTGCTTGTGCAGGTCCTTCAACTTCAGTATTTTGAAATTGTCCTTTGAAATTGTCTCAACCATGACACTTTGGTTGAGTATGACTTCCGAATTAGCGGGAAGTTCTTGAGATCTGTTGGCGAACATACAAACCCCCAATACCAGGAACCATCAAGTTTCAACAGCAGGTTTGAATATAGATTTATTGATGAAATTATTTCAAAGTCCTGAAATTACAAAATCAATTAGTTCATAATTCCAGTTATTTATAACCACGCAATCTTAATTGCTTTTTAAAAATCATTTTTCTCTACGGTTAAGAATCTTTGGAAACTTTGGCTTTAAAGGAAAATTATTTGGTTTAATAATCATTGTTAAATGCAAAATAAAAGCACATAAAAAATTACTAAAACATATATTAATCATAATTAAGTTTCATGCTTAGCTGGCTAAAGCCTTTTTTAAAACTACATATAATCGTCCTATACACCATTCTTCTTAATAAAATTAACAAATTCTACCTGAAGTTCTTATGGTTTCAAATCCCTGGTATACTAGGGTTGTTCACGCACTATGAGACCAATGATAGGCCCAATTTTGTTCTCCGAAATCTTCACACCCTCATGTCTCATTCAAAAGTGAAAAACGTGGGCGCATATAAACAATCCATACCGCGTCACTTTATGAAAGGAAAGTCAAACAAGACGACATTTGCGCTTAATTTAGGATAATGATAAGGAATTAATTTCGAACTTGATAAACACAAAGCTTCCTCGAAAAGAGGTTAAGACAACAGCGAAAATTGAAATGATCTATTAAGAAATTGGCAGAATTCGCGAGTGTTATTAATAGTAGCTTCCCTTCTTTAGACTCATAAGTAAAATAAAAGTCCTTGGAAAGAAACTTATATGAGAAGAAAATTTTGTTTAAAACTTTTATATTGAAAGATTTTAAACTTTTTCGGAAGATATTTCAATAGATCAATCAATCTTAGGACAACAAGGATGACAACAAACATAAAAGCAAAGCTTGATCGCTACCTGGAAGAAATCTTTATATACCATTATTTTGGACGTTCGATCTATACCTTAAATTTGATTTTAAGCAAAAATTCTTAAGAAAAGAAAGCTATTTGATTTTAGAGTTTTAAAGTACTCAGTAACAAAAAATATCCCTTGAGTAATCCTTAAATTAATGGTTGAAACGTGATTATAAAACATTGAGGACTAGAGTATACTTTACAGGCTAGTTTCCCCTCCCTCCCTGAATGGAGAAAATCGACATTTTTTCTGTCAAAGATAATTTTGTTGTATGGTACATAAAAAGATAATTTGGTTGTACGTAACGAGGATCATAAATGAGTACTAACTTGTTGTTCATTGTTTTATTTCCCAAAAATAGCCTAAAACCACTCCAAACTTACACTTATAAAATGAACTAGCCTAAACTATCCCCTAGACCTAGATAAAGGTTCCCTAAAAAGAATAACTCATTCATCTCTGTAGTCATTGATATCTTATTGCGCAGACAAAAAAAACATTACTACCTTATATTGTAGGGTTTTGCTTGTGAAATTCCACAAAATTAATTGAAAATTTATAAAAAAAATTATTAATACCAAATATTTTTTGAGAAGTAGAGAATTTATAAATTCTTGTATAAATATATTAGGCAAATTCTCGATTCGCATCAACATTTAAAGTTTTTATGTAAGATAAATCTTAATTAGTACCAACTATTGATCATCTGATATGACATATAAAAAGTTAATGATGAAATGTTAATGATTTTAACTTCCTTTACTAATCGCTAAGAGTATGTAATATATGATAGTAGAAATTATTAGACAGCCAATCAACCTTATACTCATAACTATTTCTTTAGATACTAAAAAAATTACAACTTGAAACCTATATATAAATAACTCTTAATGTTATTCTAATCATAATAATAAAATTAAACTTTTATTGATAAAATAACAACACGAAGATTAAATGTGTAATAATAAATGTACAGAATTATAATCCAGATAACTACCTTGATCCAGTGTTGGAGACCATTTCGTCTGCTAGATAATTGCTTTTTGCTCTTTTGTAGCGACTTGGCTGTGATAATATTTTGATGCTATTGCCTAATATTCAAAGAACCAATTGAAAGTCGGCATAGTTTCCACGGGGTGGGGACATCCATTTTTTAAAACCATTCCTCCTCTTTTGTTTACCTTAATTGTGCAATGGAAGTTATTTTGAAGACATATACTTTTTTTTAAATATTTGTCTTGTAACCTGAAAAAGAAGTATATCTATATTTTTACAAAATAACCCTTGTTTAGGGAATCTAGGTATATGAATAATCTATTACACATACATTTGGGTATGTATTAATAGAATGCTTGTATACAAAAGTTCAGTGGTTTTATAATGTCAAAAAATTTTAAATGTCCGAGAAAACCCAATATCTTAGCAATGACTAAACAATCTGGTTAATTATATGGGATTTGTACTGTGATGGTTTTAAGCTATTATTCAGTTGTATTGGCCAACACTAAAGAAAATCCCAAAATGTTAACTTTAAAAAGCTCACTTGAGGAATAAGGTTAAATATAATTTGAATAAAATTCATATTATTATTTTTGTTCAATTTTAGCCAGCTGTGCTCCCTTTATTATCTTGGTTTTTCCTCGGGGTGAATTTTTGACAATCTTAGAGCTGTTTCTAAGGCCTTACAATCACATTGGGTAACAGTTAGGTTACTGGTTAGTTTATGCTCAAATAGTGTAAAATCTTAGTGTAAAAAAAAGACTTTACAACCAGATTTAATCTTTTATTTCCTAAAGTCATAATCTAACATGATTCTCATATTCACAAGAAAACTACTTGTACGTTTGTGTACAAACTTTCTTGGGATCTTTTGTCTGTCTGTCTGAAGCTTAAGATCTTGGTAACCGCAGACCCTATTGGGCTCTACTCTTCAGGAAATATACATACAGGTCCTGGGGGGGTTTTAAGTTATTTTCTTGGGGAAGTGTGACTTAGATTATATTTTTTTAGAATATCTTTCTTTGTCTTATGCTCAAAAATGTAAACATTAGATTTGACTTTTAAACCCACTTATCTGTGGGAAAAGAAATTTGAATATCAAAGAAGTTATAATGACAAAATAATTTTGGAATTTCCTTAATTTACGAGATCCTGTTGTTATATATTGGCATTATTGTTCCTGATATTTTCATATGGGGGTAAAGTGGTAATATATAGAACAAATGTTACATGATTCAAATCGTTACAAATTGCTGAACATATTGATTATAATACGGTAGAAATCTTAAATTAATCCTTAGCGACTACTTCTTAATAAATAGAGTCTGTCCGTACGTCATAACGTCGGTTCGTCAAAAAAGATTAGAGAAACTTAATATATATTTTTCTTCGCGGATTTTATAAATGTAAATTAATTGCCTGGAATTTGATATTTAACATGTATGGCATAATCAGGTGTTTATTTACAAAAAAAACAATTGTTTACTACAGTAATTCCTCACCGCACTGTATATCTATGTATATTATATCTTTTCTTTTTTTACAATCTGATGTTAGCTTATTATTGCGCTACTTATGATTTTACTTATTCTTGTTTTGAAGTGTTTATGTTTAAATTTTGTTGTATTCCAATTTTGATGACTTATGTATGAACATGAATATAAAACTCGGTTTTTAAACTAAAATAAACGTAACTGAGTGGAAAGACGTCTTACAATACAGAAATAATTTAGTTATAGAGTGGTTCCGATATTTTAAAATCTATTTTTAAAAATATTGGATATAAATATATAAAAAGATAATTCCCTCACTTTTCTAAATGATAAAAAAATGGAATAAATAATAATGTATTTTTATTGGTGTGTTGGTGTGGTTTTATTGGTCTGTTTGTTAAGATTGTGTACAAAGATAAATTGCGTAGATAGTGTAGAATTCTTGCGATAAATTATTTGAAGAAAGACGCTCCCCTATCATCTAGAGGCTTTGTATTCGAAGATTGAAAAATAGTCTAAAACCATCCCATATCTTAAATATCCTAAAGCCACGCTGGAATCTATATAAAGATTACTACCTACATTTTGGAGAACTCAATTGGTTCAGTACAAAAAATCACTACTTTATATTAAAGGATAAAGGTTAAATTAAATATTCATTTTTGCCTTTCAAAGAAACTGTCTACTGGTACATTTTAAATTGGTTTAGAAATTATCTATAAAAACTGACATCATAAGTAGGGTGTATGGTACCAAGTGGCAGATTTTATAATATTTTTAAAGTTATATAAATTAATAATATTACATAAGAGTTGTTGTCTTTATTAACATACAAATCAGTTGTAATTTTATAGGATTATATGGTCTCGGAACTTTGATTTGCTGATTGTTAATCCGATGTTAAATCCTGCCTAATCAGCTCATTTTCTTCCCCTTTTAATATTCCCGCCTAAATTTCCCCCTTTTAGCTTGCTATTTATCTATCTGTCTATTAACATATATTCAATTTTGCTGTACATTTCTCTTTTTGTATCTATCAAGCAAACCATATATTAATATTTTATCTATCTATCTATCAATTATCAAAATCTCATAATATACATATAGTAGGTAAGGTTTTTTTTGTCTAAAGCTAATAATCTCGTAAAATGCAAGTTCAAATTGGTTATATTTTTAGGTAAGCTTTATATGTGTTTTTCAGGTTATTTGTTTAATCTCCCCCGCCCTGAACTAGAGGCTAGAGACAAAGCAATAGTATTATTATAATTAATTTCATTTCGTAAAATCTGTGAAATATTTTATTCATTTTATTTATCTTTCTATGTTCAAACTTCTGTCTATGATTTCAATAGCTATATAAGTATATATTTATTCAGTCTGCCAATCACACATTAAATGTGATCCATTATAATCTGAGGAATTAAAATATGACTGAACGAAGGGAATGTCACAGATTGTAAAAAATCTTTTTTATTTAACCAATGTAATTTTGAAATGCTATTCTTTTATATATGTGTACATAAACAATTTTTACCCAACTTGAATATTTTAAATGAGTTTTAAATTAATATTGTTATACTTTTAATGTAATCTTTGTAAGTAAATGATAAAGACAAATAAAGAATCAAATAATAATAATAAGTATATATTTATATATTTATTTATCCATTTAGTTTCTAGACATTTATCATTTTCTAGCTATCTATCTACTAATCCATATATCTATCCATGAACTTATATGACTAATCAGCTACCAATTGAATAGAAGATTACCCACTTGAACTCAACTCATTATCTTTCTTTTATTATTCTTTCCCTACTGGCTATTCAGATGTATAGATTTGTCAATGTAGCCCACTTAAGAAAATGACAAATGCTTCTATCTAACTATATTTACATCCAACTATCAATTGATTCATCTATCACTCTATCTATTTAATTATCTTTCGATTTATCTATTTGTCTATCTATTTATTTATCTATCTATCTACCTATTAATACAACATGTTCTAAATAAGAGTTACTATTGTAAGCGTCTGTGTAAATTATTTGTCATAATCCGATTTATATTGTTGGCCAGTTTCATAATAAGTGGGGTTGGTAATTGTGGTGAAAATTGAAGACTTCTAAACAAAGATCCGTAATAAAAAGTTGAGAACATGCATTTTCTGTCGTACTTATTGAGATGCTTTGCTTCTTACGTAGTGTTCAATCGCCATAGGATTAGCCATGTTAAAAATGATTATCAAGTTTCTATATGTATACCTCATTGTTACATGAATCTTTTTGCAAGAATTGAAATCAATAGAATAAAACAAATATTGAAAACTATGCTCGTGCTTAAATTGGTAGGACACATAACACAGTAAATTCAATACAAATTGTTGTCCTAAGCAAGTATTCATACATTATTACAAATAGAAAAATATAGTGTATAGTACTTTTCAAACAAGTACAATACTGTGCATAACGGCAAAAAAACGACCTAATAATCCAATAGCCACTATAAGCCAAAGCTCAGTCATGGAATCAACACACAACAGAGTATTTACATATTGGTATAATTGTATGTACATTTTACCCCCAGAAGATTGGTAAATTGTCTAAGTGCACTTCAAGTCTTATACTTCAGTCTCTTTAGACATTAGAGTGAACTTACACTTTTGGTTTCATGTTTTGGTTGGTATGTTGTGCTTTGATCTGTATTTTTTTAAAATTCGTCTCTGATTTGATATTAGGTTAGTCTTTAGAATGGTATGTCAAATCATAACAAATAAGTTTGTCTGTAGAATAAGATTAGTCTGTTGGTTGGTCCCTAGATTGGTATGTAGGTTGTTCCATGGGTTAGTCTATGGGTTAACCAATAGGTTAGTCTGTAGGATGGCCTGTAGGTTGGTTTGTAGGTTTGTCTGTAGGTTGGTTTGTAGGTTGGTCTGTATGATGGTCTGTAGGTTTGTCTGTAGGTTGGTCTGTAGGTTGGTCTGTAGGTTGATCTGTAGGTTGGTCTTTAGGTTGGTATGTAGGTTGGTCTGTATGCTGGTTTGTAGGTTGGTCTGTATGCTGGTTTGTAGGTTGGTCTGTAAGTTGGTTTGTAGATTGGAATGTAGATTGATTTGCAGTATGATCTTTAGGGTGACCTCATGAATGGTCTGTCGGTTACTCTGTAGGTTGGTCTGTATGTATATTGCTCAGTAGGTTGATCTGTAGGTTGGTTAGTTCGTTTGTCCATACATCGGTTCTTAGTCTAGACAATCAGTCAGAAATTACAACATACCCACAATGTTAAATTGACTCCAACCTTACCTCATTTTGCAAGTATGCATACAAATTATGTTACAATGTACAATATGTATTGGTCTTTTTCAACTCACATGGTCTTTGCATCCCACCCTATTCTTCCACAGTAGTACTTGAACAAGCCAAACCATCTCAGTATTATTTCAACTTTAAATAAACTAAATTTATAAAGAAAGTAACAGGATGTGTGTCTCTATATAAAGTATCTAAATCTGAAAGAAATAGCTAAGTCATAGCATTCGCGTTCACAGTGATTTAGTAAGGGAATGTCAAGCCATTAGGAGACAAAGAAAGGTGAATGCAGGTCTTTCCAATTTCAGGCAAGGTTCAATTATACATACATACATTTTTTTTACGCTCGAAGAGTAGCTATGCTTTTCTGAATATATCAATTCGTCTGTGTAGTGAATCTTAATTAAAATAAATATGTTTTAATTGGCAACTTTTTATTAAAACCCTGATTTTACCTGTGATCCATATGTAAAAACAGCTTTGTTTTGACTAAAGATTAAATCTTTTAAAATAGAATTACAAAAAAATATTTATCCCATTGTAATACTTTTTGTCTGTAAATGTTAATTAGGGTTAGTGTGAGAAAGAAATAAAATGGCATTATATTTGTCCCTTAGGATCTCAAAAACTGCAATGTACATATATTTTACGGGAATAGGAATAATTTACATTTACATATAAAACTTTAATTTGACAACCAATCTTAAAGTTAGAAAAAGGACATGAAAAAAACTTAAAATTTAATAGCTAAAAATAAAATTTAAGTTCTCAGTCTATTTAATAAAATCAATTTTATGTTAATTATTTCTATTGAGAGAATTGAAGTATCTCATATAAAAAAAAATCGTGGAAAGGGACAAATATAGCTCAAGAAATATTTGAACAAGGATTTTCATGATCCTATGGTTAACATCCCACATACAAACAACCCTTTGATTGTACGGCTTTTGTTTAAAAGTCTGTATACTAGTAGGAAAAGCTTTCAAGTTTAATTGATCTCATAGTCAACATCCAACAAACAAACAAACAAACAACCCTTTAATTGCATAACTTTTGTTTTAAAGTCCTGTCAAAAAAAAACCTCATTATAGTTGTAGAAAAAGCCTTCAGATTAATTAAAAATCTTCTTTATTATATAACTACTATTAAAATTTACATAATTTCACCCTACTTAAAAAAAAGTGACTATACTTTAGCTAGTTATAAAAATGACAGCAATCCTTTAATTCCTGTAAACATAGTATGCTATTCTAGTAAATTAATTGACATTATTTTTATGAATACATATTCCGTTTGTTAGTTGAATTAGCAGAGATGAGATGTAGGAGAGAGGTAAAGAATACAAATCTTGTTTTTATAATTGCTTAATCCTTAGCATATATAAAGAAAAGGGTTGTTTTTGCATTGAAGTAAAATTGTTCCTGCAAAAACAATTATGACAATTTCCTTCAAGAAAATTTAACTTATAGAAGAAAATAATAATTTTGGTGCTTTCTGCTAGGTTGTTTAAATACTTAGGCATGAAAAACAATTCTACTAGGTTGTATAAACACTTGGGAACAAAGGCTGTGAAAATATAATATCCTACAAACAATTCTGTTGGGTTGTATAAACACTTGTGAACAAAGGTTGTGGAAATATAACATTCAACAAAACAATTCTGCTAGGTTGTATAAACACTTGTAAACAAAGGTTGAGGAAATATAATATCCTACAAAACAATTCTGCTGGTTTGTGTAAACACTTGTGAACAAAGGTTGTGAAAATTAAATATCCTACAAAACAATTCTGGTGGGTTGTATAAACACTTGTGAACAAAGGTTGTGGAAATATAACATCCAACATAACAATTCTGCTGCGTTGTATAAACACTTGTGAACAAAAGTTGTGGAAATATAATATCCAACAAAACAATTCTGCTAGGTTGTGTAAACACTTGTGAACAAAGGTTGTGGAAATATAACATCCTACAAAACAATTCTGCTAGGTTGTGTAAACACTTGTGAACAAAGGTTGTGGAAATATAATATCCTACAAAACAATTGCATCCCTCCAAAGATATTAATCCTAAAACTCAAGTTTTAAACAAAATTCAGCAACTTTAGATTAGAAATTTGAAGACAGGTAAAATATGTAGCAATTCTAAAATAAGTTTAAGGTAAGATATTATAGGACTAAAAAATATATAATTAGTTTTTGTTTTTTTTCTGCGAGATTTTTATGCTAATTCTGTATTTATCCACCTCTTATATCTTATTATATCTTAAACTAGCATCTAGTGGACTAAAAACCATACAAAGTCCTAAATATGCAACTAAATAAGCCTAAAACCATCACAGGACATATGTGAAGGTTTCCTCAAATTAAGGACACAATCAGATCATTGGTTATTGAGATATTATTCTCCAGACAAAAACCATTACTACTTTATCAAACAGGATAAGAAGAAAAGAACAGAAAAAAAAAGAGTTTAAAACCCAGACTCCATTGCATTGTTTGATTTGAATGAAACAGACAAAATGAAAACATAGAAAGAACAGGAGATAGAGACATACAATACAAAAAAAATTGTTTTTGGTTTTTACTACTATTAGTGGCTGCGCCCCTAACATATAGTTGATATGCATTCAATGATTGAGAAAATAGCCTAAACCAATCCAAGACTTAAAATAGCTCAAAACCACTCTAAACTCTAAAACTTAAGCTTCATAACAAAAAACCTAACTATTTTATATCATTGGATTTGTGAAAATCTTTTTCTACCTCTTTTTCAACCTCTCTTGCACTTATGTTTAGCATATATTTTCAAAAAGCTTTGCTATTATTAGACGTTTTTTCTCCTATATTTTCAAAAAGATTTAAGATAAGATATTAATGAAAGCCAATACTTAAATTTTCTACAATGTACAAAGACTTTTTAAAATTTTTCAGAAGAGCATACCCTAGCTTTGAGCAAAGATTGGGGGAATATAATTCTTTTGTTACAAATTAGGGTTAATATCTAATTATGAGTGCGGTTAGGTTTACAGCTATTTTAATTAATAAAATACATATTTCTTTTTTACAGTTATATACTAATGATAAAGAAATAATATTAATCGTAGATTGAAAATTTCTTGAACGATAATTGAGAAACACGAAATTACAAATAGCTAGGTATAGTTATTTATCGCATCGTATCATAAATAGCTTTCTTGCGGATCAAAACGACAATTTTTTGGATTAATTCTGGTTTAATTAGTCTCTGGCCCCCTGACACACAAACCTGGTATTAATCTTGTCGTTTCTCATTTCAATTTTCGCACAAAATTGTCTGTAATACGATGTGATACATGATTTTTCAGTATGACTGAGAACCGTTTCTAATCCAGAGGATAGTAAGCGGTTTCGAAGCTGGAAAATCTCTATTTAAATTAGCCTCATATCACCTATTTCTGGGAAGCTGTTTATTATTATTTAGCATTCCATAATGTTCCGAGTGCCCTTCATAACTAACCCCCCCCCCCTCCCCCCTTTTTTGTTAAAATAAGTTTATGAATATTTTTACAGCTGTTTTGCAAAACGTACAAAATACAATATAAGATTAGCTTCGCTACTAAAATATAAAATGGTAATGGTAATTTGTTTTGTGCTAAAAGGAATTTAAACAACAAGGAATAATATATTAGAGGTTAGGAAATTAGGAATCAATACATTTTGCACACAAAAAATAGCTTTATCTCAAATATATGTTGTTAACAAATTAATATATTATTAAATCACAATTTGACCATTAACATTGAATTTGCAAGAAAGAAAATTATTAAAATCTGGCAGGTACTGTCTTCCAATTAATTAAATTTATGACCCTTTGGTATATTTTATGTTTTATAGTTAGCAATGTATCTGGGAATCACCAGGAATGAGGGGATAGATAAATATTGGATCTAGTCCAGTTTATGGTGAAATGGCCCTGGTAACGATTATATACAAAAATCTATAAACATAAAAGCTGCTTATGGCCAAACGGTTGAACATATAGATAATGTTTGCACAAAATTATTATCATAACTGCAGTAGATCCTAAAAAATAATTGCAGATAAATTATTATTATCAAGAAGAACATAATTTTGTCTATATATTTTTTATCATTAGCCAGCTATTTAATAACTAAATAACAAGATGAAAATACTTTTGATTTTCAATATCCTATCCCTTTATCCATTGGAAATTACCAAGAAGTTTTATGAGCGAAAAAACAAGATTTTACACAGATGAAATGATTTACAACACCTTTTAGTCTAAAGAGTGTCTTAAAATATTACAATTTTAGAAATACCACTACAAGGTTCTTGAAAATCTTTGATTGTAGGACACTGGTTATAGGATAAAGGGATTGTTAAATCAATTGAAAATTTCAACATAAAAAAAATATCTTTTTAGCCATTAGAATAAAAAAGTGTAAGAAGGAATATACGTCAGGGGGGAAATTATTGTTAATTTAGATTGCTAACAAGGCTCATTTATTACTCAATTTGTTCATTCATTAAGAGTAGAAGGGATGGGGTAAAGGGAGTTGACAGTTGTTATAGTTATTTTAGCCAGCTGCGAGTTTCACTTTTTTAGAAAACATCTAAATCTGGTGTAACATCCAAGTAATAATATATTTATTAGTGTAAGTTTAGTTTGGTTAATGAATTCACACGATATCTATTCACATATCCTTGAAAATGACTAACAAGTTTGGCCAGTAAAATGACGAATATAACTTTCTATTTATCCCTGTCAATGACCAAAGTGTAAGTTTGGTTTGAAATGGCCAATAAAATCACAAATTAATCTCTACTGGGTTGTAATCTTCAAAACTACGAAAATTATGACGATTAACTTTATACGAAATAACATAAACTATGTAGTAGTTAAAAGAAATTGTGTATGAATCAGTAAAATAGACAGAAAAATAAAGTTAGGAGAGGACGTACTCTTAAATCTATTTAAAGAATGACTAACAGCCTAATCAAATTATAAAAGCATTGTGAAAAATCGAGTTGCTTTTTCATAGAAATTTTAAATATTTGTCATCATTGTTTGAACACTGGAAACTTAAAAGGTAAAGGTAGGTGTGCAGTTGTGAGTTTTATTTACACAACAGACATTTACTACCACTTTCATCCAAAGGTGGGAGAGATATATCATTGGAATGAAAAGCTATTTCGCCACTAATTTTTCCACTTTTGTTATCAAGATGATTATATAGTTTTCAAATAAGTTATAGTATTTTTTTTATTTTCATAAAGGTTAGAGGATATATTGTTTATCCTTCAGATAAGCACACCCTAATGCTATGTGTGAAAACAGAGGAAAATCATCTAAAATGTAAACCTTATGATAATGGAAAAGAGGTTGGAAGTCCATAATTTTGTTTTCTTAAATATCTATAACTTTGGCTTTAAAGATTTTGAATAAATTTCAAGAGCAAAGCTGCTTCACAGAAAAAGGGTGGGCAGAAATAACCCCAAAACCGTTCAAAGACTTTAATTTTAAAATAAAATGGTACAAAACCATTCCAGGACCAAAGGGATGCTGCTGAACTCATCATAATATTATATCATAGGATTACTAAGACTCTTATAAATTTGTTTATACTTTTACTACAAGCTGATTATTCAAAAAAAGGTTACTTTTTAATGCTGCCCTTGGTTTTTTTTCTTTGAAAAGAAAATTTGCTATTAACCTTGTTTATTTGTTGGTATTTATTGAAGGTTTTAAACCATTACAATGTATTGACTGACAGCTATTTAGTTCAATGTCAACAAAATAAACAAACAAACAAGTAGATATTGGTTCTAGGGCAGTTATAAAATGCACCCCAGCATTAACGATAAGGTACTTCGAATCTTGACTGAAATCTTGTTAAAAATTCAGTTTGGGGAGTATATTTGAACACAAACAGATTTAAATCAACAACCAGTGCAGTTAATACTTCCAGTCAAAAGTCGTGAAATTAAAGGGCTTGGTGGTTTGTAAAAATACAATGAGGGGATGCGTAGATTGCAACTGATCTGAAAAAGATAACTAAGCATTCAAATCATGCTGCCCTATTAAATATAAGTAACTAAAAGTATCACGATGCTTTTGTGTGTTTCTAGTACATACTATCCGCTAACATGTTAGGGTTCTTCTTTACAGTGAAGTTTTTTATAGGTTCTGGACTATTTTAGGGGAAAGTACCTCCAACTTCCTAAAAGTGTGAAAAGATCGATTTCCCATGAGGCCTCTAGGGGCTTGGCCGAATGAAGTGGTGTGAAATAATTTTTAAAAAAGGGCTTGGAAACCGCTAAGGTCAAACAAGCATTATCTCAATATCTCAATGGTGTTAATGTTAGAAATTGTTGTCCATTATTCCATTTATTTGCAATGACAACCTTTATCCAGGCCATCCCCTTAATTTCTATTATCAAATTACTGACAGGGATACAGGTATAGGGCAATAAAGGGTGATCATTATTTCCATTTTTTCTTTCTGACCTTGGATTAGTTAGTTTTCCATACCTGTCCAGTTCCAAAAGTTCCAATCTCTATAAATTATAAACACAGAGTTGATTGTTTGAACCTTTCATTAAAGAAACATTTTTAACATCTTTAGTGTGATACTGTGATCTGCATATTTAAGATGAGATACGCTCATCTTTACTAATTTCAATCCACTATATATATATATTTTTAAATGCATAATATTCTTATTAGTTAAACGAGAGACTTGCCAAAATAATCACTTAAAATAGGTGTAGAATTTACGTGGATATTATGACAGGGTAAAAATTGTCATAAATTTAGGTTGCTAAAATGGGCATCATGCATTGGTCAGTTCATTCTTTCAAAGAGTTAAAGAGGTTGGATGGGTGGATCGTTATTTTAGCCAGCTAAATGTTTCACTATATTTTTTTCGGATTTTAATAATATTAGTTTGACGTCTTTCACAAAAAATACTTTGATTGCATGTATGGGAGAGAGGGTGGGGTGTGGATAAACAAAAATTCCTAATCAAATTTAGGGAAACTGAAAAATAGTTTACCCTTGTAAAGTATAGAAGTGAAAAGTTAACTTTTGTGAGAGTTAAATAGCTTTGAAAGCTGTAAATACACTTTTCAAAGAGAAATTTTAACAAAATACACCATGCATTCATAGTGCGAAAATTATAGTATCTATCTTTCTTTGCAGATAGAGAAGGGAAAATGGGCTGTTTATTACACTATACCCCAAAGTTTCATAACGTTTTCTTATTCGTTGGCTTAACAACTTTAAGGACTTTAGTGAAATATAATTGGTTGGTTAATTAAGTTAAATGTCCAAATGTTTTAACCATTAATTTTAATCTACAGAATAGATAATTTTTTGTATCTTCATTAGGAATATGCATCAATTTATCGGCATTTATCTTATCCCTGTAGAACCCTGCTTTCTTTGTATCTTCTTTAATCAAAGCTCATGGTATTAGTAAAATCAAATCTATTAGGCAAATAACTCTTTGATCGTTCAATCTTTGTCTAAAGGTGTAAGTTGCAATAGTTTCTTGAAGATCCATATTATATCACTATTCTGACATATCATCATCACTATAAACAGTATTGGGTTATCTAACTCGTGAAAGATATCAAAAACAGTGCTTTCAAAATTCTTATAAGATGTACTACTAGGATATTTTTTCATAATTACTTTGAATAATATTTGGCCATTTCAAATTATTTTTTTTTGTTATTTTAGGGGTCAACACTTTATAGAAAAGACAAATCTTAAACTGCCCCCCATTATTCTAGATTTATTTTGCTTGTTGGCCCTTTCCTGATTTTTTATCTATGTCGGTTTCATAACATGATATATTCAGCTTAGCTATCTACCTTTTGGAATAAAAATAATTCCAATTTTTAATTATTTCTATTTTCTATCTCTTTTTCCCTGATTTGTAAAGATGTGTCAACTTGATTGTCATAGTGTTACCTCTTCAGGGATAGAGGAATGCAAACAAAGAAGTTTTAGATACAAAATTGTTGAAATTTAATCATTATTACTTGGATCTTACTCCAGATTACAAAGTGAAACTTGAAGTGGGCTAAGCTAACGATACTCCCATAAATCCCTCCTACAGGATGAACAAACTGACTAATTAATGATGACCATGTAAGCAACTAAATTGACTACAATTTTTCCCCTGTCATAATATCCAAGTTGTTCTATTTCATTGTTGTTTATATGTATCAATAAAAGTGATCAAATTCTAAGTTACTATTACACTTCTTTTTAGTTTTATATTATAAAATTTACATGGAAAAGTTGCCTAAAAAAGATGTTTGGTACCATATATCTTACTCTATTAAAATTATTTGCCAACGCCTAATCCGTGAGTATCAAATCCACATCTTCTCGTAAATTGGAAATCTGAGACAATCTTAGAACAGTTAAATTCTCAAACTGGATTCCACTAAAAACACAAGGATAACAAATTTAGGTTTTTTTTAAAAATAAAAATTATTGCAATTAATTATAGAAGCATATTATAAATTTATTATTCATCTTTGTTTTCTTTAATTTCAAAATTAGGATCATGGAATGAAAACGAAGTAGTGGGTTTCGTCGTATTTTAACAGCTTTTGATTTAGGTTAGGTTAGGTAAATGTTAATGATTGCCTCGCGGTGTTAAAGCCCCCCACAGTTGTTAGAAATACGAGAAAAGCTACTGTGACTCGCTACTTCGTTTTCTTTCCATGATTCAAAAATTATATTTCTAAATTACTTGTCAAAAATTGTAATTTTCCTTATTTTTTTGCAATATTGATGCAGTTCTTCGATTATTTTCGCAACTTAACTGTACTTTGGAAATATAACTTCATTTACAACATATTATCCTTAAATGAATAGATGTATAATAATGATATATCAAACTGCCCTGTATATAATGTATCGATATTTATTAATATTTGTGTAATAATAAAAAGGACAAGTGTACCCGTTGTATTTCGTCAAGATTTGACCCAATGAACTTGTCAATCAAATCATGTGTGTTCATACAAAAAAATTTATTTTATTTATTTGTGGAGAGGGGGGGGATATATAACATTTCAAAGACATTATTTACACTAAAAAACAAGGATGACAACATCCATAAAAGCGAAGCTCTAAAACCAGTGTCACAACTTAATAAGCAAACATTAATTTGTAAGTGTAAACAAAATTGTACATACATTTGTTGCACAATTTTGAAATACAGGATACAATAAAAGGACATACTTTCATTATAGAGATGCCCCGCTTTTAATATAATACCTTGTTGTTCTAGGACGAAAAGGCTAATTATATCATTTAAAATAATTTTCTCAAAAGAAAAAAATCAGAATGTTTGAAATTGACGTAAGGACTTTCTGGTAACGATTATAGAGTAGCTTCGCTTTCTAAATTGTACCTAATTAATAAAGGAAAAATCATAAAAAGTTTAAACTCGATACGAAAATTCTTAAATGTCTAAATTAACGAAAAGGGCTAACCGTAATGGACGTACGGACCGACCCTAGTTATAGAAAAGTTTCGCTTTTGAAAATAAAAAAAATAAAAACATTTATTAGAATTTCTAAAAATTAATAGTTTTTTCTCGCAGTATTACATGAACAGGCCAAATAGAACTAGCTGTCAAAGTAATGTAGAAATACAGGATGCACAAATCTAACACTTGCATTCACTACTTGACACTAAACTCATTCCCTTTCTATCATGCGTAAGGGATGGGATATAAGAAGAATATAAAGGTTGAAAAAATATACAACGGTACAGGAACATTTTAAAAAACGATTTTGGGGCTCTGTATTTAAAGTGTTAGAGAGGGGCTTAAGAATAGCTTTAAACCATAATAGCATCTATATGAAGCTGACCTAAAATTTGGAACTTAAACTTCAGACAAAAAAAACGGTTACTTCTTTAAATAAAAGGATATGTAATATTTGACATTTTCTTAGTTCATTAGTTGTTCATTATTCCCTGGACAAATATTACTGTTACTTTTCAGGGAGGGATGGTACGTTGGGCTGTTAATTATATTAGTCCTCAAAGTTTTATAATAATATTTTCTTATTCTTTGGCTTGCCAACGTTGAGGACTCTTCTAGAATTATTATTGGTTGGCTCATTAAGTTGAGTGTCAAACACTAATTGGATTCTACAGAATGGCAATTTTTTGTATCATCTTTCGGAATATATATATATATTTTCGTCTATTGTCTTATCCCTTTGGATCCCTGACAAATATTCCTGGTTACTTTTACTTATTATCGGGAATCAATGCATTTGTTCCATTCCAACAAGGTTCAAGTGGGTTATTATCAGTGATAAAATAAAAAACAAGGATGACAACATCCTTTAAAGGAAGTTTAACAAATCTGAAGGACAGTAAACGAACCCTGACAAGGGACTATAAGACTTTATTGTAGAGATGCTTCGCTTATAACATTGTTCCCAATGATGATAGAAATTAATGTTCCAAAAACCATGTGATTATGATAATTATATCATTTTAAAAGACTGTTTTAACAATAGCTAAAATGATAAGCGCTAACTGCTACAGACTTGGGGACACACTGAAACTAAATAAAGAAAAGCTTCGCTTTTAACAAGTCAATGAAAGATGAATAGAACGGTCTACCTAATTAATGCTTTGTTCCATGGATTCATTAAATTGAGTGAATAGTTATTTATCGCATCGTTTTATAAACAGGTTTCCGCGAATATTAAAATGAAAATTTTTAAAATTTGCTAGCCCTGAGGTGCCGAAAGTCTGGGCTTACAAAAAAATGATTGTTTTGTTTGCTAGTTGTGTAAAGAGAGCATTCAAATGGTACTGTCTTAAACTGTTTTTAACCTATTTTTTAATCATATATCAAAAATATACTATGACACCAGTAGAAACAGACTGCAGAGCCCAAATTTGAATTAAGTCCCCAATAAACTTTTTTGGGGGGATTTAAAGATTAATTTTATATGTTGCTGTGATCATTTTGACGGAAGCAAAAGCAACTTTTAGTTTGGGGTTAAATTGTTTCTTACAGAACAATGTTATATGATTCAGTTTATATCAATACAATAATAAAAAACTCTACTCTGTTCGATGGAAATAATTTTTTTTGTAAAACAATCAATTTCAGTAAAAAATTTAACATAATACAATAAAACACTTTTGCTAAAGTTAAACCAATAAGATTTCGTGTTTCATTTCAATTTTTTATGATTTCCGAAAGAGTGTTTTCACAAAGTGACTTATTTATAATGTAGTTAAAAAATTTTTATTTAATTAAAATGAAAAGAATGAAAACTATACACGTAAAAGATACATAATTTTTAAAAATATTTAAAAAAAATAAGTTTGAATAATCTTATTTTATATCATATTTGTATATGTGTCAAAAATAATTTTGTTGTATTGCATAAACATTTGTTGACATCTTGTCATGTTGACATCAAATTTACCCCTTTACAGCCAATTTTTATGTGTTTAAAATAGGTGAACGAACACAAACATGTTAATGTTAATTCATTGGTATATTGTAAAAATTTAACTTTTTAGTGAATTTTTATAGTAAAATCATAAGGCCTAATTTTACTCTATACCAGAATACAATATTTATGAAGCAAAACACTCTAAAAGCTACGAATTTTACCCAAATAAAAAAAAGACCTTTTGCTTTGATCAAAATGACTACGGCAACAGTAAAAATTAATATTTAAATTCCCCAAAAGAACTTTATTGGGGACTTAATTCAAATTTAGGCTCTGCAGTCTGATTTTACTGGTGTCATAGTATGTTTTTTATATACGTTTTAAAAATAGGTTAAAAACAGTTTAATAGAATTGATAAAATTAGTTAGGTGTATTTTTCTATTAGAGGCACACTGTGGGCTACAATTGAATCAAGACAAAAGTAAGTGCCGAGCCCTGGGACCTATGTAGGGTGAAAATATACATAAATCCTTGATGATTCCAGGTGGAGACAAAATATTTTAGCGGGGTCTTTTGGTTTTTTTTCAATTTAAAGTTCTGAAAAAAAATTGAAAAAAATATGAAAATCTTTAATAAAAAACAAACAAAAAATAATTTTTAATATTTTTTTTTATTTAAAGATACAAACAACTTATATAAATACTATAAGCTTTAAAAAAATCACAATTTTCAAATTTAGACTTTCAATATAAAGATTTGTAGAAAAAACCTAACAACAAATTCTAACATATTTCTGATCAACATAGCAATAAAACGTCTTTTGCAAAATCTTTATCATCAAAAATAAATAGCACTTACTAAAGACTTTTTTTCATTTAAACTTATACTTTTCACATTCATCAACTTTAAAGATTGATTTTTTTAAAAAGAAAGGTTGCGTGATTTTTTATTCATAATTAATTGCCTAATTTTGAGATTCAGATAAAAAACCTTACTGCTTTATATCATTGGATACTCTACTAGCAGCGGCTACGCCTCTAGAGGCATAAAGGAACCTTAGGTTGGGGGGGAAAACGAACCCCCCCTTACAATTACAGTTTTTTTTTAATGAAAAAGTTAAAAACATTTATTTTGGAGAGTTGATTCTCTTGGGATAGTGATGGTACCCTTCCCCAAAATAGTAATAAACCTTACCAGGACATATAAGAAGCTACCATGTAAAGGAGAACCATATTGGTTCAGTGGTTAGTGAGATCCCTTGGTGCACAAAGACTCACATAGAACCTGTTACTTTATTATAAAGATACATATATACACAGAAACTCTACAATCAGAGTATGTCTGTTTGTTCATCCGTCTGTATAAAAACAATACAGAATATATTTATTTGGTACTAGCGGCTGCGCCCTTAGAGGCTTTTAGGGGCACTTAAGAGGTGAAGAAGGGGTTGCACAACAACTATATTTTTATTTTAGGCTTAAAAAGAAAAAGGTTTTTTTTGTGTGTTGTGGTCCTTTTTTAAGGGGAGATTTCTCTTCTCTTTCTCAAAAAAAGTTATAAACCTTCCAAGGAACAATGGGAAGCTACATAGTAAAGTAAAAAAAGAACCATATCAGTTCTTAAGCATCAGAAAGATGGACAAACAGACATCAATCTATTTTGTATCATAAATAGTGCTTTAAAGCAGGGAGAGAAATATCATCTGGAAAAAAAAAATTTCCTATCGTTTAAAAGTTATATCCCTGTATAAAAAAAGATAGGATGTCCGTGTGTTTTTTCTGTCTGTGCCTGAAGTTCTTGCTAATCGCTGGACCAATTTGGTTCTTCTTTATTGACCTATCTTTTAGACTGATATTGGATCAACATATTAAGGAGTAGTTTAGTGTCTATTAATCCTTATATAAAAGTAACAGTTTCTGTGTCTGTCTGTTTGTGTGTGTGTGTATGTGTGAGGGTGTCTGTCGGTACCGAAGATTCTTTGTAACCGCTTAACTGATATAGTTCTTCTTGGTTCAAGTTTTTCATGGTCCTGAGAAGAAATATATTAATCAGAGCGAGATGGGACAATGGGCTGTTTATTAGACTAGTCCCCATAGTTTAATATAGGAATTTGTTATTCGTTGGCTTAACTACTTAGGGGACCTGTTGCGATTTTTGTTTGGTTGGATTATTAAATTAAGTGCCCAACATTTCAACCCTTAACTGAAACATACAGAAGGGTTATCCATGTATCATATTTGGGAATGTAAATCAATTTAGCGGTCATTGTCTTATCCCTTTAGATCCCTGAATAGTAATTAACAATGATCAATGGTTCTTTTTTTTCTATGTAGCTTCTCATTGGTTCTTGGAAGGTTTATAACTTATTTTGGGAGGGTACCTCCACCATCCTAGGAGAAATCAACCTCTAAAAAAGGACCCCATTTCACACACAAAAAATAACTTTTTCTTTTTAAGTCTAAAATAAAAATCTAGTTGTAAAATTCAACCACTTCTTCTCCTCTCAAGTGCCCCTAAAGGCCTCTAGGGGCGTAGCCGCTAGTACCAAATAAATATATTCTGTAATGTTTTTATACAGACGGATGAACAAACAGACATACTCTGATTGTAGAGTTTCTGTGTATATATGTATCTTTATAATAAAGTAACAGGTTCTATGTGAGTCTTTGTGCACCAAGGGATCTCACTAACCACTGAACCAATATGGTTCTCCTTTACATGGTAGCTTCTTATATGTCCTGGTAAGGTTTTTTACTATTTTGGGGAAGGGTACCATCACTATCCCAAGAGAATCAACTCTCCAAAATAAATGTTTTTAACTTTTTCATTAAAAAAAACTGTAATTGTAAGGAGGGGTTCGTCTTCCCCCCCAACCTAAGGGTCCCTATATGCCTCTAGAGGCGTAGTCGCTGCTAGTAGAGTATCCAATGATATAAAGCAGTAAGGTTTTTTATCTGAATCTCAAAATTAGGCAATTAATTATGAATAAAAAAATCACGCAACCTTTCTTTTTTAAAAAATCAATCTTTAAAGTTAATTAATGTGAAAAGTATAAGTTTAAATGAAAAAAAGTCTTTAGTAAGTGCTATTTATTTTTGATGATAAAGATTTTGCAAAAGACGTTTTATTGCTATGTTGATCAGAAATATGTTAGAATTTGTTGTTAGGTTTTTTCTACAAATCTTTATATTGAAAGTCTAAATTTGAAAATTGTGATTTTTTTAAAGCTTACAGTATTTATATAAGTTGTTTGTATCTTTAAATAAAAAAAAATATTAAAAATTATTTTTTGTTTGTTTTTTATTAAAGATTTTCATATTTTTTTCAATTTTTTTTCAGAACTTTAAATTGAAAAAAAACCAAAAGACCCCGCTAAAATATTTTGTCTCCACCTGGAATCATCAAGGATTTATGTATATTTTCACCCTACATAGGTCCCAGGGCTCGGCACTTACTTTTGTCTTGATTCAATTGTAGCCCACAGTGGGCATACTTATCAATAAAATAGGTATACCCGTTCATTCCGATAGGTACATGTATGTAAAACTTTGTATATCTTAATGAATTTATGTATCTCAACAAAGACAAATGTTTATTGTTCCCTAGTTACCTATCCAACTTAAACAAACTAGCCCATAATTCTAATTACTTTTCTAAGCAAAAAGAATAATATAGAAAATCTATGAATAGATTTGTTATTTTTTTTCCGATGCAATGCGTACAGTATTCCACAAGGTAAACAAAGGATAATGTCAGATTAAGGTATTACTGGTTTTTTTTCTTTCTTTATGTACTGGCACCTAGGATCTAGTAGCTTTGTATTCGAGAGGACCACCCAGGGACCTGTGTGAGGCTTCCCTTAAATGGAGAACTCAATCTGATCAGTAGTTATCGAAATCTTAACGAAAAAACCTTACTGCTTATAACAGAATATCAAGAATTTCTGTTTTAGTAGTGAATCTACCTTATAAATCACTTTGTCCGCCCAACAATCTGTCACCCCGCCTGCTGATTGAGATAGACTTCTTATTTTTTCTTTTTACATAATTTGTATTATAAATAGATAGGGGTAAAGATATATTTAAATTTTGTAGTAACTAAATCTAAAACACGTAAAAATGTATTTTCTTATGAGTTGATTGTCTTAATTACAAAGAAAACATGAATTGCATTAACCTATTATTTCATATGTGGGTGGCTGAAACTTTTGATATTCAACTTAGTGCTAAAGGCATTTATAAAGCTTTATCACAATAGAATATCTACTTCACATAGACTGAAATAGTATTGTAATTATGTAATAAAATGTTATTAGGAATCTGATATTAATATGGTATTGATTTTTATATTAAGTGTAACTAATTTACACTCTATATCGAAAATATGATTATGGAATACGCACAATAGATCTACTATATCAATATAGCTTTGAATCTTTACAATAAAGTAACAGGATGTCTATTTGTCTGTTTTTATCGAAGGATCCGGCTAACCACTGAACCGCTATGGTTCTCCTTACAGGGTAGCTTCTCATAGGTCCAGGAAAGGTTTATATATTTTGGGGAAGGCCCCACTTCCAACCTCTATAGGTTATCGATTTCTAGAGGCCTCTAGGGACGTAGCCTCTAGCTTAATAATAAAGAATTAAAATATCATTAGCATAAATTATCCTTTATTTAAAGTAGTAAGGATGTTTCTCTTTGACGTTACAATCTCCCAAAAACTTACAGATTAAGATCTCCACTTTAGGAATGCTTGATATAGAACATAGGTTTATTTATGTTATTTTATTGGTGAATTTAATGGTATGGTTTTAGACTATTTTACATTTTACCACTTTGATAAACTAAAACAATTTTTAAAAATTAAAATATATATGAGAATAGGTAATATCAATTGTAATACATCAATTACAAGACTGATATATATTAAATGTACTTCAACCTCACTCCCTCTTTACTTTTTTGGAGGTGTGTGCAGACTTAAAATTGGCCTTTTATTACTCAAATTGGTTTGTCATTTGTAATGGAACATAATGTTGCACGTCCCTTTTCTTTGAATTGCATTAACAAAAATAAATGGATATATTATTACTTGGGTCTTACACCAGATTTCATGTTCTCTAATAAAGTGAAACTTACAGCTGAATAAAAAAGATTCCCCTCATCTTCTACCGAATAAACAAACTAAAAAACTAACGAGTTCCATGTTAACAAGCTAAATTGACGACATTTTTCCACTGTCATAATATCCACGTATAATTACATCCATTAAAAATACAACTAAAGCCCCTTAGATGTCAATTTTGATAATAGCACAAGAATGTACATCCTTTCTTCGTACTCCCATTAACTACAAAACACAATTACACACCCCTTGTGTGTGTGTGTGTGTGTGTAGGTGTCATTTTATCCATATACTTGTTTCTGTGTATTATGAAGGATGAGTTGAGAAATTTGCTTTGTTTACAACCATAAGTGTGTTTATTTGGAATCAATAATTTCTTTGTATTCACAGGGATCTAAAGGGATAAGACAATGGACGATAAATTTATGTAATACACAAAATTACCCCATCTGTAGTTTGGACACTCAACTTAATGATCCAACAAATCAAAATCCATTGAAAGTCCTCAAAGTTGTCAAGCCATCAAATGAGAAAACGTTATCACAAACCCTTGGGGACTAGTTTAATAAACAGTCCAATGTCCCCTTTCTCAACATTATTCAATATTCAACATTAAGCACTTCAATTAAGGAAAGGAGCATTATCCAGTAAAATGACAAGCTTTAAATGAACATTGAGTTGCAGGTATTATTTTGACTACGCCCCTAGTATAGTTAAAAACCTACCAGGAAACTCTACTAAGCTTCCATAAAATGGAGAAATAAATCAGTTCAGCAATTAGCAAATTCTTACTCTTTATATATTTAGGTAACTAGCAGATACACTTCTAGAACCCATTAGGTGAAAATTCGCCCCCCCCCCCCCAATTTCAGTTTGAGTTTTAAAAAGTAAAAAAAAAATAATATATTAATTTTTTAGGTGGGGTTCCTTTTATACAGGGAGGTTGGAGCCTTGCCTAAAAACCTTCCATGGACCTATAAGAAGCTTCACTATAAAGAAGAATCATATCTTTTCAGCGGTTAGCGAGATCCTTCGCTACAAACAAAATAAGCTTATTGATTTATATAATAAAATTAGCATAGTTGTTTTTTTTTTATTTTGGAATAGATGAAATCAATTGTATTAAATGTAACATTTTGGATATTTAGTTATCGATTATGTATTAAAACTGTTATAAATACATAAAAACAAAATTTGTGATACTTAAAATTGTCAAAAAAAGCGAAGTTTTTCTATACATTGCAATTATGCACGCACAATCCAAGCAAAATTATGGCTTTTTTGAACATGTGCGACTTTTGTCAATAATAGTTTATGTATACCGTCATGGAAAATGTAAATAAAGTTGTAAAATATAGATCATACTATTAATGTTTGATTATCTAAATTACTATAAGGTAAAGGGGCACATTAAAAGAGTTTTTTTCGGGGGGTGGGGGGATGATTTTTTATTTCTTTCCTTAACAAGTATTTTTTATTGGAAGTGGGTTAGAGATTAAAAAGACCTTTCCCCCAAAAAGGTCCAAGCTTGGACCAGCGGTTAGTGAATTCATAAAAAACTACTTTAATTTCTAGGATTTTAATTTATTTTATAGTGAACATATCACAATCTTATATCTACAACCTATCAAAGATGACCATAGTCATTGACCATGTCTGAAAATTAGCTAGATAGTTTTATCTAAATAAAATATATCAAAGAGAAGCTCTAAATCTAGAAGTAGGGACAAACGAACAATAATACTTGTTAGTTTCAAAACTTAATAAGCAGAACATTAATTTGTAAGTCTAAATAAAATTGAACATAAATATGTTGCAAAATACCCAACACTTTGGTAAAACATCCAGAAACCTTATCCTAATATGACCTTGATGTAAAAATTTGTAAGTGTGAGGGAGATGGTGAATAATTCATGATACCCGTTCAAAAATTGTCATCAAGGTTTTAAAATAAGGTTGGGTTAAGATTTGTATACTTATTTATTTGAAAGATTTCCTAACTTTTATTTCAAAGATTTTTTTTCATTCAAACGATTATCCGCAAATTTAAAAAAATAACTTTTGTTGCCATTCAGTGTATCAATTTTTATATATTTACTAGGTTTCAAAGTATTCTTATGGTGGTTTTAGACTATTTTAAAAATTCCTATTCTTTAATTTTTAAATATCTTAAATAGGTTATGTTAGATAGCAATGTAACACAATTCGAGTAAAAAAAACTTTTCATTTTCTTCAAATGTTATATTTAAGTCAAAAATACATAAACTGAAGTCAAATAACTGAGCAGAATTAAAAATCAACGAAAAACTAAGAAAATCGTATCTTTTTCCTTTAAATATAACTTCAAGATAGTTGAAAATCTGAAAATTTTACTAATAAAGCGAAACCTTGTATATAACTTATCTGACATAGCCATATCACCTAAAAGTTGCGCTTTCTTTTCAAGTGCACATTTCACAAATATGTAACAATTTTTAGATAAGGGGGTGTACACAAATATGTGTTTAAAACTAACAAGGGTCATTGTGACCAACAATAGCGAAACAATGATATGTAAAAGTATATGTAAAGAGTATATGTGAAATGGTAGGGAGTAAGGGGACAATGGGCTGTTATTACATTAGTCCCCAAAGTTTTATAATAAAGTTTTCTTATTCGTTGGTTTATTAAGTTGAGTGTCCAAACATTTCAACCACTGTAATCAACAGAAAGGTTAATTTTATTTATTATCCTTTGGTTTGTACATCAATTTATTGGCAATTGTCTTATCCCTTTAGATCTCTGAATTTATGGTTTAAAAAAAATAATTTTTAGTTGTCTGAAGTATGTTAATTGGAAATAAATAACAAAGTTATTTAAGAGTAGCTGCGCTGCTAACAAGGGGAGCAAAATTAAGTTAAGTGGGAAATGGATGTAGGGGGGTGTGGGTATTAGGTAACACGTAACAATGAAAGTATTGTAACAAATTGCAGTTTGCCATGCATTCTAAATTCACGGATAAAGGAATAGTTTTCAATTAAAAAAATATTCAAGGAAACTTTAGCAACTGGAATAAAATCATAAAGTTTCCAACATTTATATTCAAGTAAATATTTTACCTTGTTGAGCACTGAAACACCTCCCCACCACCCCGAATATTAAAGAAAAAATTATTGGGTACTAGGAAGTCCCGAAGGATTAGGATATCGCAGGTAAAAGCCCCCGCAAGGTTATTCCTACAAGGGCATATGCTTGGAACCCCACCACCCCCCACCTCCCTAATTGAAAGTGAAAGCACCTACTTTTATCAAATAAAATTTTAACAAGCTTATAATGCTAAAATCATTCAAATCGAAACTCTTAAATTATTTTCCTTCTTTTGAAAATTTGGACAATAAGTTTAGAAAAATAAAGTAACTTTTAAACGTTTTTTAATGGGGTTAGTAGTAGTTGAGTCATTTATTATTTTGATTTTATGCTGAGTTACTGAGTGAATTAAAATACAAATCACATGCAGATTCTTCTTGCAATTCCCTATATCCCAGATTCTCTCACACTCTATAACAACTGGGCCAGCAGCGGAGAAAGAGAGAGGGATATTGGATAACAATAATTTTATATATCTGCATCTCAGGAATAAAAGGCAATAGGATCATGAAAAGAAGACAATTTTTTTTCTCGAATAATGACAAAAATAACGTTTTAGACGTTTTACTCGTACAAAGAACTTTCAGAGTAAGAGATAGACCGTAAGACGTGTCGTGTTATTTGAAAAGCATGTCAAGAGGCTTCTATAGACATCTCGAGATTGATTTCAGCTCATTCCTAGCCAATATGAGGACAAATCATAGGCTAGTAATGTCTGTCCTTTTCTGAGAAAACATTTATTAGAAACTCTCTTCTGAAGGATATTCAGACACTTTTTATTCCTGACTATCTATTATATAGATAGTCATTTTGGCAAAATTTGCTAAATATGTTATGAGCGTTATTCAATCGTTTTAGAGATAATTATAAATAAGCTCTAACAGTAAGATACCAGGTTGGTTTAGATGATATACTATCTGTTATTTTACTGTATCTAGTTTTAAAGAACCATTTTTTGTATTATGCATTTGGTTGGTTTTAGAAGATCATTAATATTGTATGTTAAAATATAGACAAAATAAATTGTTAACATCTATTTTTACAAATATTTTGGAATATACAACTTAATCTATTAATTATCCCAGCTGTTTGAGTCAGCCTGTTAAAACTAAAATCGTTTTTTTATATCAGCAATGGGTAGACCTTATCCCCATTTTCACTTTTTTGTAGTGCCCCTAGAGGCCATAAGAATGAAAAATAATTAGGTCCATTAGGATTTACAATTTAAAAAATTTTAGTGTAACTAAACTGATTGAAAAAGACATAGAAAGAAATTTCTAAAATACTTATTTGAACTTTAAATTTACAGTCTTTGACTTAATTTGATCTTTTTGACAGTAATTAAAGAGTTTAAAATTATAATTTGAATACAAACAATGTAAATTAAGACAAAGATGATAAAACAAAGAATTTCATTAGAAAAGATTAAAATTAAAGAATAAATTCTATTTTGATATAATTATAGAGTTTTGTCAGAGTCATCACCCTCTGCTTATGAGAAGATTAGCTGCTCGATAACTTTGTACATTTTGATATTTTATCGATGATGATATATACCCATACCTGATTTTGTGGAATAAACAATAAACATACCAATACTGTCGTCGATTAAACAATTACATTTACTATAAAGTCCTGAAGATTTTTTATTACATTTAATTAAGTACATACATTTTCTTTTTTACCTAGAAGTTAAATAATTGTTTAAGGCTACGCAGCTTATGAACATGACTCGCCTTTTACTGGCAGTTTTCCTTAAAAGTGCGAGTCGAGCAAATAATCTACTTGAAAAATGAGAGAGGGGGGTAGTTTAACTTAGGTAATATTGAGGACAGGGTAGATCCCCTGCCCCCTCCTTTCTAGGGGGATCGGTGCTATGATCTTAGAGTGAAAGCACAGTGATTTGTGTTTAATGATTACTCTATGTAGAGCTCTATTATGTATTTTTAGTAAAGAATAAGAATAAATCCCTTTGTCAACAAATATTTTCATTTGTCCTTTTATAAAGCAGAGTCTAAAGACTTACAAATGTAGCAATATTACAATATAGAAACCTGGATATCTTCCATATTTCAATTACACTATACGGTCTTATGTGGTCATAAAATATAGCTACAAATCATTTTTCCGATTACTTTATCAACTAATTTATATTTTAGCTGGGATTGGGGGAGGTGACTTTTAACCCCGCCCCCCCCCCCTCAAAAAAATTAAATAATGGACGTCCTTGACCTCACCAAGGTAACAGTGATGTAAAATGGACAATAAATCATACTTGTGTGAAAATTTCACCCTAGAAGAAATTATGGATAAGAAATGGTATCAATATAGAAGCTTTTTATAGTGCATTTAAAAATAACGTCATACTGGCCTACTATTGTTCAATTAAAATATATACTGGCCTGCCAAAGGTAAGAGATTCATCAATTTATTTTGCCCATTTAATTAACCTGCTGAGACATTTAAATTCTAAGGTCTTTATAATCCTGGTATATTTGTATTGTATGTCCGGAACTAGCTGTCAGCTTGTGTATGAAAGCTGGGAAAGAAACGGAAGCTAGGAAACTGGTTCACAAAGGCCACGTGCAAGCGGGTTGAACAAATACAGATTCTATGGTTGGGTAAAAAGATTGTAGACATATACCTGTATAGACAGAAAGATAGACAGATAGACTTTGGTTTGGTCGAACTCGAAAGAAAGATAGATACATATATCCCTGGGTAGACAGCAAAGGAGAATCATTAAAAACATAATTATATAAAGTTCCATTTCAAAAGTGGGGCTTTTCTATAATTGGGGTCCGTCCGGAACGGATAGCTTTTTTCGTTAATTTAGGCATGTTAGAATTGCCATATAGATTTCAAACTTTGCATTGTGATTCCTGTAGTAGAATATATAAAGCGTAGCATCTCTATAATCGTTCGATACGAGAAAATTTGTACGTCCATTTTAATTTTTATTTTTTGAACAACAAATTTTTATGTGATGTAATTGATCTAATTTTGAGAATAATAATTCCTAGGACAACAAAGTACAATGTTATAAACGAAGCGTCTTTATAATCAAGTCCTGAAAATGTAATTATGTTTTTAAACCTTATCCTATTATTTAAGCAGTTTTTCTAAAAATTACTTACAATTTTGTTTCAACTTTTAAAAATCTAAATTTTGATTATTCAGTTCTGACAATTTAAATGTTAGTTTGTCATACCGTTTCAGAGCTTCATTTTTATGGATGTTGTGGTCCTTTAATATTTCAGGTAAAATAGTTTCAAATATTTTTTTTTTCATTATTACTTAAAGTTTATAATCTTAATGACACAAGTATTTAAATGTAGTTTCGTTGCTTACAAAGTTAGAGGGATAAATGGACGCCTAACGCCACATTTTATTCATAAAATTGCCAAGGCTAATTTCCTTCTATTATTTGTTATAGTATCTAATTTCCTCATATTTTCATCAAGACTATGACCAACCCAAGATTTAAAAATCTACCACTCTTTATAAACCTATTTAACTTTAAGCTATTGATAAAATAACAGCAACTTTATCTATTTAGTCCCTACCTTGATGACCTTTAGTAGTTCTAGACCTCTGAACCTGAAAACATACTCCGCGTTTTATGTTTACATTGTAAAGCGTCTATTTGCCCAACCCTTTGATTGCACCTAACTGTGCATGGTAATAAGCTGCACCTGTTTAAGTACCAAGACATTCCCCCAAATTATACTGTGTTGAAGTAACGCGCCAGACAGTGCAATGCTAGGTACCATTTTATCTAGTACTATGATATGCGGTGTGGTCGAGACTCGAATCCAACTAGCTCCTCGACAGTAAGCCGACACTAATGGCGCGGGTCTTGTCCCTACCTTACCCCTGAATACTCACAATCGCCGATCTTTTCACAGTTGCTCAAAATTTTTTGTGAAAGAAATCTGCTTGTCACCAAACATAATTTCAAAATTCAATTTAACTTTTCATTAATCTTTTTTTATGGACACAATATTGTTGAAAACTCATCATTAAATATTATAAACATGTTTTAAAGGTTTGCCGAGTATTCAACATTATTTTGTCGCTTTATTGTTAAGAAAAATTTTCTAACTCGTGGTTCCTTTTCAGAGCCATCTTCTAATTGGGTCCTTTCACATCTACTACTGGCCAAAATTATAGCTTTCCTGAAAATTGCAACTATTTCGAAAGACAGTTTAAGAGGAAATCTATCACTGAAGAGGCTTTTTTTCTTTGATCATAATATCTTAAAAGAATAATATGTATGGTGTAAGAGTAATGTGTAGAACAAATAATTGAATAACTAACATTTTTGCACAAAAATTCTTACGAGTCATTTGTCAGCAATTAATGTAATTAGGGGGAGTGGAGTTCCGAGGTGTTTATACAAACTGGGTGACAACTTGCGAGATAGAAACAGCAAAACTACTTAATTTGAAATAATTGAAAATAAGACGGGGGGAAGTTTTTGTGTGTTTTTAATATAGATCAGGTTAGATTAAGTTTTAATGGGTAAAAGGTGTGTCCACAGGAATAGGGCAGCCCGCCGGATTAAGCATAAAGAAAAACTAACACACCCCTTCTTATTTTCAATTTATTGTATATTTAGAATTGATTGTGAGAATGTATGATGCACTGCAAAATCTAAACTTTTTTCTCGCAGTTTCTATAAAACATAGAGATAAGTGAATTTACTCATTCATTAAACATATCTTAGATAATACTACAACTAACACTCTTACTAGATGAATAGATGTACAATTTCTTTTGTTCAAGGTTTTTGAACCTTTATTATTTCTTTTTTATTCTTTATTTAATGAATGTCTATAATACAAAGTAGTATGATGTCTGTTTTTCCTACCGTCTATCTGTCCTAAGTTTTAGGTTTTTTAATTTTAACTGATTTTTATCATCATCTAATTTTTTTTTATACATTTTGAGGGGGAAAAATCGATATCAAATTAAAGATTCAATTGCTTTCTTCTTTGTATAATTATATAATACCTTTTAAAGTTGTTTCATTATTATTTTATAGAAAATTTATCTCATTCACTTTTTAAGTGTTTTTTGACAATGACTTTGCATTTTTGAAGATAATTTAAGCAAACAATTTCAATTGTTTCTGCTAAGGTCATCTTAAACTATTCTCGTTGATTAATTGATATAATAGTAGTTTTCAGGGATCTAAAGGGATAAGACGATGGTGAAAAAATTGATGTACAATCATCCCAAATAATGATACGGAAAATTACCCTTTCTACATATAACAATTAGTGGTTGAAATGTTTGAATACTCAATTTAATGAAACAACCAATAATATAAATACAAGTCCCCAAAGTTGTTAAACCAACAAATAGGAAAACGTTATCATAAAACTTTAGGGACTAAAGCAATATACAGCCCAATGTTAAGAATAACAAGGATGACAACATCCATAAAAGCGATGCTCTGAAATGGTAAGACAAACGAACATTAACACTTCTAGCGTGTCAGAATTGAATAATCAGAATATAAATGTATAAAATTTGAAACAAAATTGTAAGCAAATTTGTTAAAAAAACTGCTCAAATAAAGAATAATATTTAAGGACATGCATACTTATATTTTTAGGACTTGATTATAGAGATGCTTCGCTAATAACATTGTATTTTGTTTTCTTAGGAATCAGCATTCCAAAAATCAGATTAATCGGATCATTATATCACATTTTAATTTGCTGTTAAAAAACTCCAAAATCAACATGTTTAAAATGGACGAACGGACATTTTGTTAACGATTATAGAGTTGCTACGCTTTTATAATCGTACCTAACTACTACAGGAATCACCATGAAATCGATAGGACAATTCTAACATGTCTAAATTAACGAAAAAAGCTATCCGTTCCGTACGGACGTATTGATGGACCGACCCTAATTATAGAGAAGCATCGCTTTAAAAAAATAATATTTAAATAAAACTCTTATTGCTGAAAGATCACATGATATAATTTATGGAAACATGGAATAATATTTCATTGAGAATATCCCTAAGATTTCACGGCTTCAAAACTTTCTGGAAAATTTATATTCCTCCCCTATAGAGATCAGGCAATAAAGGTATTAGGTATAGAGATAAATCAGAACACAGAAGTTTAGAGCTTTAGCTTAAAGTTCACAAAAGACATGGGTCAGCCTTTGGAATTTAGGTCAACCCTTTTAAAAATCATTCAGTATTTAAAAGCAGTTGCGTTTAGGGGGGTTTTGCAACCCCCTTACATCATATATTTCCACAATTTTAAAGATAATCACACCTATAATTTAAAACTTATATTTCATATATCATCATTGCATTATATCTTTTAATTGTGGCAAAATAGGTAAAATTAAAGCAAGTAGAATAATAAATAAATCTGATTTTGTACTTGAGACGTTGATCCAAAAATGTTCTAAAAGTCTATTTCAAATAAGTTGATTGGCTAACCCCTCTCCCTCCCGCTACTTAAACTTTTAGTTTGATGCTCATATTTTTTATTCAAGTTTCATTTGCATATGTTCATACAACTATGCTCAAAATTTGCAGCTTTTTTTTTTGAACTGAATTTACCTGTGTTTTAAAATGAATATAATAAAATAAAATAAAGGTTAAAAACAATAAAGATAGATTTATTCGTCCCTTAAAATAAATTTAGGTACTTATTAACTTAACTTAACAAAAAAAATAAAAAAAGAGATTAAAAACATTTACCTTCAATATTTAAAAATTATAAAAAAAATCTTTTTTAGAAGGGAAGGATTAAAAACAGCATTTTTTTGCTTTTTTCATTGGACTTTTAACTTGTTCTTGCGAAGAACAATCCCATCACTAAAAATATTAAAATAATTTAAAGAATTTGCGGCTAGGTGGAAACACCTAATTTACCAAAGGGTTGAAAGGCTCTGTGAAAATAATTTATTGGATCTCAGTATTTTTGGCATTTCATATTTTATGTGAAATATGCACATGGTTGTCAAATCTCAGTTGCATGCCAGCTAAAAGTAGGAAGGTTAAGGTTTTCTGAAAATGAAAAGAGGTTAAAATGTGAAAAAAAGGATCTAAAATATCCCAATTCTTATTAAAGAAATTAAGTTGAATTAGTATGAAAGCCTTGATATTTATTATAAGATAAAAATTAAAACAATATTGGTTCAGTCAGTCAGGAGGAAAAAACTGTTAAAATTTCAAATTTTTCTCATATTTTAATGCATTAATATTAATTAGATTTTTTTAAAATCAAACTCAACGTGTTAAATGGAAAGGTGGTGCAGTAATTTTTCGTAGCCTCTGTTGTTCTACTGATTGATAATTAAATATTTTAATTTTCTCTAAAACAGCCTTGAAAACAAGTTTTTTCCACTAAGATCTCTTAAATAGAAGAGCCAGCAAATGTCTTGAATGCTAAGTATGGGTCATGAGTAGCTTAAGGAGGATTTAGTTGAGATCAAAATTGAAAAATAAATAGAACAATTTCATGCTTAAATCTCACCCATTGAGTTGAACCTTATTTAATCTTTATAAATATTGGTGTGGGGGTGGGTATGATTAACCCTTACTTAATCTGTATAAAATCTTTCAAACCAAGCATGAAAATTTAACAATATGAAACAATTGCAGATTTTAACTAGAGTCAGGGAATAAAGGAAAAGATATATTTACTAGAAAATATACCATAAGAAAAACAAGAAATTTAAAAAGATTAAAAAGGAAATTTGTGTTTAAATTAATTTGCTAATATGGACCTCATTTAGCGGTTAGTTCGTGCATACAGTATGAGCGGGGAAGGGCGTAAAAAGGGTGGATGGAAATACGTTATTTTAGCCAGCTGGGAGTATCACTTTAATAGAGTACATGAAGTTCTGGTACAACATCCAAGTAATTAAATTTCGATTACTATGAGTCTTATGAGTTAGTTAGAGCGTACAAGCTAATATGAAAATTGTGTTGTATCACATATTCTACAGAAAAGAATATTTTTCTTTTATTTTCTCTTTCTATATCTCTGGAAATTATGAATTGAGAGTGAAAATTCTAGTTACGAGTTATCTATTGCTCATCTATACCTATATCCTTAGTTGGTGTTCCTACAAAATCTATGTTGTTAAAAAATAGCTAATTACAATTAAATAAGTAATTATTATTTATTAGAACAAAATCTTATCATGCTTTCTTTATGGTTCTATATAATCTTTTTGTCTAACTATATTATAATAGATGATGACGACCTGTAGAGGGCTTGGTGTCGCTTCGGGTTCTAGATCAACCATGCACATTGAAACATACTCCGAGTCCTAAAATTGCTGTGTAAAGCGTTCATTCGACCTTTGATTGCACGACCTTTGTCTTTAAAGTCCTAACTGTGCATGGTAATGTGTTACGTCTGCATTGGGTCAACTCTAACTATTTATGTCGCGCACCTGACATGGCAGAAGTAGGAACCATTCTTAATTTCTTTAGTTATGAAGCGGTGTTTAGCTGAGATTTGAACCTTCCCCGACGACGAGCGGATGCGTATGGAGTGTAAAAGATGCTATGCAAAAGCATAAAAGAGGATCAAAAAAAAGTTCTCAATTGTATGAACACTCTACCTAAAAGCAGTGAATAAGTGCAGGTTTCCTGTAGGGTATTTGTTTACCATTTACTAGGGATATCAAGATATGAGTTAGGAACAAATATACAGAAAAACAATTAAAAGTTGTAAATAGCCTAAAAAATTCATTGAGGTATATAAATTTTTCAGTATCCTATTATAAAAAGTTTTTTTTTGTTTGTCCAATAATATCTCGCCTACCACTGATCCGATTGATTTATTCATTTTTGGTAGACTTTACATGTTTCGGGTTGTTTTAAGGACATTATATTTTTGAATTTAGGTTTTGGCTGCTTGTCTTTAAAAACAATAATTATCAAAAGTAACATATTTAGAAAATGTAAAGAAATCAGATAAAGTAAGGCACTGCTTGCATACTCTTAACTGCTATTGACTATTGTCAACGGACTACCATACATAAGAACCTACCTAATTATTAAGTATACTTGCTACTAAAGGAAGTATTTTCTACTTGAAATATTGCAAAGTAATATATTTAGAAAGAAAATTAAATGAATTTTTTATTTGTAAATAGTAAGAGTGGTTCTTTATTTATTTTCTCATTTTTGTTTATTGAATACTTATTCATATTTCTAGGGATCTATTCTTAAATCAAGATTTTCGATCAAATATCGTGGTTTAATCTCAAATAAATGAGTAGCCCAGTTTCAAGTTACTTTACAATACTGTAAAAATAAGTATTATGATTTTATTTCCAGTATGTATTCGAACTCAATTAATATCCACTGGATAAGAACCTGTTCTAAACTGTAATTTAGAATTAAATGTTTAATCTTAATTTTTCATTTTAATATCTGCGGAAAGCTGTCTATAAAACGATGCTATAAAATTCTATTACACATTAACTATATTTATAAATCAGACGAACGATGCTGTGAGTATTGGTGCAAAAAATATGACGTAACAAAAAAAATTAGCCAATGAGAGGCCACTATAAATTTTACCATTGGTCAATAACGGCCTCTCATTGGCTAATTTTTTTTGTTACGTCATATTTTTTGCACCAATACTCACAGCATCCAGACGAACACATATTGTTAACTATAGAGTAAATGTTCATTATGGAAATTTATGAGGAAAATTTTTATAGTTGTATGTTCACGGTGAGGGGACCCTGTTCCGAAATTCAATTTGGTCTTTGAATAAAAACCAAAAGCGTCGGAAATATCAACATAGCCAAGTTGCTACAAACGAGCAGAAAGCAATTTGCAGACGAAAAAGATCCCCACCACTGGAACCAGGTAGGTCTCTGAGATAAACATCTATACTTATACATTTATTGGACAGACCAAAGAGGCTCATAAGCATAAAGGCCGTAATAACCTAAGAGAAAGTAAATTGCACTTATTAAACTTATTGTTGAAACACCCTATTAAAGTTTATAGTAAACACATTGGGATAAATAATTTTAATTGAATAAACCTCAAGTTCTTAATCTTTGATAAATACCATTATCGATCATTTACCTATTATATAGGGATAGGGCAATTGCATGATAATTTTTTCTTTGTCCTAATACTTTCTTCCGATATTTAAATTCTACATGATAGTAATACAATAGAAATATTTTAACCCTTACCGGTCGGGGAGGGGGGGGGGGCGTTGAACGCCCCTCCCCCCCCCCCTTCTCCGTTTTTTTTCTATCTTATTTTCTGTGTGTGAAAGATAAAGAGAGCCCACACGTAGAACTGTTGGTCTCCTAATAAACCTCTATTTTTCCTGTTTCATCTAAAAAGAAATATCAAAATTGCAGAATTTTTAAAAAGGATTCCTTTGAAGCAATGCTGTTTAGTGTTTATACATTAAAAATATTCTTGAAATCAGAAAATTTGTTTAACTGAAAGTGACAATAACATGATGTTTGTTAGAGAAATAAACCCTTTATTAAAATGAATATTAAAAATATACATGCAATTTTTGTTTATATGCTGATTAAAACCAACATTTTTGTACTCAGTACACAAAATTTTGCATTTATTTTTAATCTAATATGAAACTGTGAAAGTGTACAGAAAACTAAAAAGGCCATGGCTATTTTTATTTCAATTCCTATATAATTCATTTGAACTATTTAGAGTGGACCTTTACGTTTTTCAGAATTGTTTGTCAGAACCAAAAGATTTAAGGAATCAACGCAATTGAATTAAAACAAGGACAACATCTATAAAAAGTAAAGCTCTTTATAACAAACCGTGACTTACGAACCTTAATTATAGAAAAGCTTCGCTTTAAAAAAAGACAACATAAATACTTTTTAAATGAAAATTATTCGCACAGCCGTTTGTAAGATCCTTAAGGGAAATTTATTTGATTATATAGAGGGTAGTTATTTCTTTATTAGAATTGAATGGGAAAATGTTGAAATTTTTGCATTTTTGCCAAAAATAAACACACTTTAAATTATTTAGAGCACCCTAAGAGGAAATGCAATTTTTGTTGATGTTATTTTATTTTTATTTTACAACATTGCATTGCAGTAATGTTTGAATAGTTTTAATTCTGGGGGTTTAACTCAGAGAGAGAGAGAGAGAAAGAGAGAGGGGGCAATGGGCTATTTATTACACTGATCACTAAAGTTTTACAACAACTTTTTCGGATCATATGAAGGAAATGAAGTCATTCCTAAAAAGGACAGAAATTCCCTTCCTTGGGTATAGGAAGGCTATTTCCTTTCCTTTTTCTTACAAATTCTCACTAAGGAAGGTGATTTCTGTCCACTATCTTACAAATTCTCACTAAAGGAAGGTGACCTCTGTCCACCATCTTACAAATTCTTCCTAGTTCTTAGAAATTCTTCCTTTTCCTCACTATTACAACCATGTTTAATCAATCTACCTTATTTTTCCAAATTCTTCCTTATTCTCAGAAATTCTACCTTAATTACACAAATTCTCCCTTATTCTCAGATAACTTACCTTATTCTAAGAAATTCTTCCTTATTCCAAGAAAATCTACCTTATTCCCACAAATTCTTCCTTATTCTAAGAAAATCTAACTTATTCCCTCAAATTCTTCCTTGTTCTAAGAAATTCTTCCTTATTCTAAGAAAATCTACCTTATTCTAAGAAATTCTTCCTTATTCTAAGAAAATCCACCTAATTCTCCCAAATTCTTCCTTATTCTAAGAAAATCTACCTTATTCTAAGAAATTCTACCTTATTCTAAGAAAATCTACCTTATTCTAAGAAATTCTTCCTTATTCTAAGAAAATCTACCTTATTCTAAGAAATTCTACCTTATTCCAAGAAAATCTACCTTATTCTTCCTAATTCTTTCTTATTTCCCTAAATTCTACCTTATTCTGAGAAATTCTTCCTTATTCTAAGAAAATCTACCTTATTCTCCCAAATTCTTCCTTATTCTAAGAAAATCTACCTTATTCTAAGAAATTCTTCCTTATTCTAAGAAAATCTACCTTATTCTAAGAAATTCTTCCTTATTCTAAGAAATTCTTCCTTATTCTAAGAAAATTTACCTTATTCTAAGAAATTCTTCCTTATTCTAAGAAAATCTACCTTATTCCCCCCAATTCTTCCTTATTCTAAGAAATTCTTCCTTATTCTAACAAATTCTTCCTTATTCTAAGAAAATCTTTCTTATTCTAAGACATTCTTCCTTATTCTAAGAAATTCTACCTTATTCTAAGAAAATCTACCTTATTCTAAGAAATTCTTCCTTATTCTAAGAAAATCTACCTTATTCTAAGAAATTCTTCCTTATTCTAAGAAAATCTACCTAATTCTCCCAAATTCATGCAATATATAGGGATCCCAAACTCAAAAACAAAGTTTCAGCGCGATCCGACCACCTGTTCTCGAGATACGGTGACCTGGTGTCCTTGGTATCCACAGTAATATTTGGGAAATGGTTCGAATCCTTAGTAAATCTGGTCCAAAGTCCAAAAATATTTTGACACTTTTTTGATCAAAATTATTTGTCCACCTGGGTATTTTTTCTTCAAAATTTTGACTAAGTGCCAAAATATTTTGGGACTTACAAATTTAATAAGGATTCGAACCATTTCCCAAATCTTACCGTTGGTACCAAGGACACCAGGTCACCATATCTCAAGAACGGGTGGTCGAATCGCGCTGAAACTTTGTTTTTGAGTTTGGGATCCCTATATATTGCAAGAATTTGGGAGAATAAGGTAGATTTTCTTAGAATAAGGAAGAATTTCTTAGAATAAGGTAGATTTTCTTAGAATAAGGTAGAATTTCTTAGAATAAGGAAGAATTTCTTATAATAAGAAAGATTTTCTTAGAATAAGGAAGAATTTGTTAGAATAAGGAAGAATTTCTTAGAATAAGGAAGAATTTCTTAGAGTAAGGAAGAATTTCATAGAATAAGGAAGAATTTGGGGCAATAAGGTGGATTTTCTTAGAATAAGGAAGAATTTCTTAGAATAAGGTAGATTTTCTTAGAATAAGGTAGAATTTCTTAGAATAAGTAAGAATTTCTTAGAATAAGGTAGATTTTCTTAGAATAAGGAAGAATTTCTTAGAATAAGGAAGAATTTCTTAGAATAAGGTAGATTTTCTTAGAATAAGGAAGAATTTCTTAGAATAAGGTAGATTTTCTTAGAATAAGGAAGAATTTGGGAGAATTAGGTAGATTTTCTTAGATTAAGGAAGAATTTCTCAGAATAAGGTAGATTTTCTTAAAACAAGTAAGATTTTCTTAGAATAAGGTAGAATTTGGGGGAATAAGAAAGAATTAGGAAGAATAAGGTAGATTTTCTCAGAATAAGGTAGATTTTGCTATGTTTTGCAAGAATTTGCTATGTTTTGCAAGAATTTGCTATGTTTTGCAAGAATTTCTTAGAATAAGGTAGAATTTCTTAGAATAAGGAAGAATTTCTTAGAATAAGGTAGATTTTCTTAGAATAAGGTAGAATTTCTTAGAATAAGGAAGAATTTCTTAGAATAAGGTAGATTTTCTTAGAATAAGGAAGAATTTTTTAGAATAAGGTAGTTTTTCTTAGAAAAAGGAAGAATTTGTTAGAATAAGGAAGAATTTCTTAGAATAAGGTAGATTTTCTTAGAATAAGGTAGAATTTCTTAGATTAAGGAAGAATTTCTTAGAATAAGGTAGATTTTCTTGGAATAAGGAAGAATTTCTTAGAATAAGGTAGATTTTCTTAGAATAAGGAAGAATTTCTTAGAATAAGGTAGATTTTCTTAGAATAAGGAAGAATTTGGGGGACCAAGGAAGAATTTGGGGGAGTAAGGTAGATTTTCTTAGATTTAGGAAGAATTTCTTAGAATAAGGTAGGTTATCTGAGAATAAGTGAGAATGTGTAAGGAAAAGGTAGAATTTTCTTAGGATTAGGAAGATTAAGTGAGATTTAGGAAGGTGATTTTTATTCTCTTTTTCAGATATGTGAGAAAAAGGAGAGTGATTTTTGTCCATATTTCACTTATCTGAGAAAAAGGAAGATGATTTCTGTCCTTTTTGGAATGAAATTTCTGTCCTTTTAAGGAATGACTTCATTTCCTTCATATGATCCACTTTTTCTTATTCGTTGGCTTAACAACTTTGGAGACTTTTATTGAATTTTGATCGGTTGGTTTATTAATTTTAGTGTTCAAAATCAAAATTATTATAGATTTTACCCTAAAATATAAAGTAGTAGGGTCTTCTTGTCTGCAACTAAGGATCCCTAAATTGCTGGTCCATAGTGGTCTCGCAGACAAGCTATTTAAATATCCAGATGAGGTTTTTACTTTTTAAGCTATTTGAAGTATTTTCCAGTATTGCTATAGTATTATAGAAAATTTTCCACTGATAATAAAATAAAACTTATAAAATTATTCCCTATTGTTTTGCCCAAGCATTTTGAGCCAATAGAATAGAAATCGATCTTTTAATTTTTATTTTACTACCCGGGGATAACTGTAAAATCCCAATATTGCAATAATTACACACTTTTAGAACAATTAAAAGTTTACTTTTTAAAAAGTAGTTTACGATAAATTACTCTAATTTGAATTCTTACTCTTTTTTCAAAATGCAAAGTTTATCAAGATGTAATAGACAAAAGAATTTCGAATGATCACACCTGAAGTTAGCATTTTACACTATATTTAAAATGATTGATAATAGTTATTTCTTTCATCGTATTATAAACGGCTTTCTGCGGATATAGAATGTACAATTATAAGATTAAAACCAGTTTTTTAGCCCCGAGATGCCGAAGGCAAGAATTTGCTATGTTTTGTAAGAAATTGCTATGTTTTGCAAGAATTTGCTATGTTTTGTAAGAATTTGCAATGTTTTGCAAGAATTTGCTATGTTTTGTAAGAATTTGCTATGTTTTGCAAGAATTAGCTATGTGAAGGACAGAAAAGCTAAGTTTTCCAAGAATTTGCTATGTTTTGCAAGAATTTGCTATGTTTTGCAAGAATTTGCTATGTTTTGCAAGAATTTGCTATGTTTTGCAAGAATTTGCTATGTTTTGCAAGAATTTGCTATGTTTTGCAAGAATTTGCTATGTTTTGTAAGAATTTGCTATGTTTTGCAAGAATTAGCTATGTGAAGGACAGAAAAGCTAAGTTTTCCAAGAATTTGCTATGTTTTGCAAGAATGTGCTATGTTTTGCAAGAATTTGCTATGTTTTGCAAGATGAAGGACATAAGCAGCCTTCCTAATGTAAGAATTTGTCAGACAAAGGACATAAGTCACCTCCCTTAAGTTAGATTTTGTTAGATGAAGGACATAAGTAGCCTTCCTTAGATCAATTTCCAGTGACTTCTGTCCTAATTACACACTTATTAAATTTAACCAACCAAAGAATTTTTTATCCAATCTTAACCAGACAAATGCCATCTAGCTAAAAAAGATGCGTAGATTTCATTTCTGGCAACCAGAAAATCCGCAGAAATCGAATTAACGAGATCCAAAAAAGTTTCATTAAAAAAAACCTTACACCAAAAAGAACAAACAATAAATATAACGACGACTTAGTTTCTTTTTCCTGTTTAATACGAATTTTTAAAACTAATTTTCAGGCATGCATGTATTTTATAATATTCTTTTCTGAGAAACATAAAAAGGATTTTTAACATGAACAAAAAGCTACTTTTAGTTCTTATGAAAGAAACTCTTTTTTTCTTGTAATAAAATTACTTTTGTACATTAAAAAAAACCGCATTGTCTCTATTTTATATTTAAACATGCATGTCGTAATGATTAAAAAATCCAGCCATTTGATATACCTAGATAGAAAAAAAAGAATATTTTCTCCCTGTGGGCAAAAGAAATTTTTAATTATAAGGGTGAAAAAAAGGTTTTTGAAAAATATAGTGAATTATTAAAAAGTGAGGTGACATAGTAATATAAAAATAATCGGGTGTAGTCCTTTTCGTAACATCGCACCTTATAGGGCGATTCTTTGTATTTAAAACAGTAGCTTATCTCCTATTTTAGTCCTTGCGGGGGGGCTCTAACCCTGCGGAGCCAATTACCTAACCCTGTGGGGAAATCACCTAACCAAATATAACCTAACCTAAAATAACCTATAAAAAGCCATTTTAAAAATGCGACGAATCACCCCTTATGGGGCCACGTTACGAAAGGGACGATTCCCAAATAATTAAATATGTTTTTTTTGTGGGACAGTCATTCATTTAGTAGAGAAGCATTGTTATGAAAATTAAATGCCTTTAATTTTTTTCAGCAGCTTATTTGTAATGGCTCCAATACTGTATACTATGTCTGTATGTTTATTAGCTCTCTCCAATTCTTCTTCTTGGTATTAAATCTTGTTAGATAAACTTTTTTTCTGTACTGAGAATTTTTAATTTTTGATTACTTTGTTTCCAAGTGACATAAAACAGGCCTTTAATTACTGATTAAAACTGTGTCTTATTTATGCATAATTTTTTTCACTTTGGGACACCCTAAAAAGGTTAAAAATGAAAATACTTTGTTTTGTCAGGTATGTCCAAGGGTGTGTTTATTGTTTACCCCCCTCCCCACATACACACACACAAAACGCATTTGGGGATGTCACAGGCACCATGTATATTAAAGTGATCGCGAATTTAATTTTTCAAAATGCATTTTTGTTTACCTTTTTTTATATTTTAAGTAATTTTCAAAGAATTATGCCTTAAAAGTTCAATTAAGTTAGAAAAAAATCAGTTTAAAACGCTGAGAGTATTTCCACATGAAAATAATGTTAAAATCTGAGCAAGAATTAAACTAAGAGAAAATAAGCTATTTCTTTGCTTGCAGATAAAAACAAAAAAATTGATACTTAGAAAATATTTTTGTACTATATCTCAATCAATATTTATCTTTGAACTTTCTCTAAAATGTAATGAAAAAGTTTGGTTTATTTTATAAAATCATTAACAAAATACCGCTTTGTTTATGCAGGTATAGGGACAAAAGAAAAATTGTTTAAATCTGTAGAAAGAATGATATTTCAGAATTGAAATGTTTAAATAGAATAAAAAAATAAGAATTGCTGCACAAATTCAGCATAAAATATAGCGCGTTTCTATAGTATTTACATAAAAATAAGCATTTTATCATGTAAAATATTCCTCGTAATGTGTCAAATTTAATTTAATACCTGCCTAACACACACACACACACAAACACACTCACTCACTTACGTTTCCATTCTCGTGTTTTCCCCTTCCATTCTCCGTCCCCCCTCATTATCTTTCGTTTGGTACCAACGAATTTTGTTAAGTTGAAGTATAGAAACCAAACATTAATGAATATTGTAAAAGTTGCAGTCCCTTCAGTGTATTTTAAGTTGTAAGTTTGGACCATTACGGGAAAATTTCAATAGCTATAAAAAGTAAATAATTTTATTCTCATAACTGAAAAAACATGTTATTTTATTTCATTTTTTTTGTATAGGTTTATTGCTGACTGATTTGTTACCTCAGGAACCATCTTTACATTGTGTTTAGGATTAAGATAAAAGCCTTGCTTTAATTAATGTACATCCATAAATAACAGATTAATATTAAAAGAATATAATTTGTTTGCTCTTTATCTTATTCCATGTTTTGAAGTATTAAACAATCAAGTTCTGTGGAGTCCTATGTATGTTTGTGTGTGTGTGTGTATGTATTTTATACAACCTGGCTCTACTCAGAAAACGCTTATACCTTTAATTAATTCATGTTTTAAATTTCTTTTAAATATTTTTTATAGATTTTATCTATAGTAAAAACTTTAAAATTATGTGGGGGCCTAATCGTATTTTTAGCTCTGCAGTATGATGAAGCTTTTTTAGGAAGTAGTAAATATTGAGATAGGATGAGGGTGCTATGTTCACAAGATCAACAACTATAAATCAGCTGACCTTATACCCATTTTTGGTAATATCGTTTCGATTATCGGTAGAAATCGTTTAATCTCCCCATAAAAAGATATTACAAACTTTTTTGGTTAGTTTAATATGTATGTAACAAAAGAATTTATTCTACTCTAAATTTGCAAGTAAACTTCAACAAAAAGATTGTTATTTGTCGATTTTGATATGTTTTAAGATATGTATAATAAAACTCAAAATACATCAATGTTTTCAAGGGAAAAAATTCGTTTTTTTAAAGTTTGATTTATTTTTAAATGGGAAGTATTTAAGACTTAATTCTCAAAATAGCATTCTTAACAAACATTAATTAGTGACATATATTTTCCCAGCTTCATGAACACTTTAAAGAAGAAAAAAATGTTATTTTACTCATCCCCCCCCCCTCCCCCACCAAAAAATTTACCAACAACCATTTTGGTGGAAGTATTTACCCTCCCTTCCCCCAAAAAAATAGGATTTTAAAGAATTTCGTCTTTTTATCTCCCCCACCCAAATAAAAAAGCTTTGATGTCCATGATCATGGCTCTGAATACAATATAGTTCCACCTGATAAAAACAAGATTTCTATTATAAAATTCACATAAAAATAAACATTGTATGAAAAAGATAAAATAAGAAAATGATAGCTGTTTTAAATTTTTTAGTAAAAAAGGACCTACAAACAAAAGTTATTAAATAAAAGGGCGAAGGAAGCGAAAATTGACTTTCACTCACTTATAGTCTGAAATTCATTATCAAACAGAGGGCATGCACAAAAATTTTAAGCCTTTTAGCTTTAGGAAGTGAGATAATAGGGGGGGGGGGGGAGGCATTGAACGCCCCCCCCCTCCCCCTGGCCGATAAAGGTGCGGCAAGAGGCCCAACTGTTAAGGGTTAAGCTTTGGAAGGGGTCCGACTGTTTAGGTTAAAATAATTTCAATTTATTTATCTCTAGGGGCTCTGTTTTCTGAAGGGTTAAGAAGGGAACGTAAAATAGCTTAAACCCATACCGGGACCAATGTAAAGTTTCCCTAAAATGGAGAACTCAATCAGTTTAGCAGTATCAAACCTTAAGATACTGACAAAATATCTTACTTAGTTTATATAATAGGATAGGCCCAACAAGTGTTATTTATAATTTTAAATTCTATCAGTCTAATAATAAAAGCGGAAAGAGTTTATAAAGACGACACAAAAACATTTATAAAAATTACTTATTTTTTTCTTTTTTTAGATTCTTTAATGATTTTAACGTTTTTATTATGTAAATGAATAAAGTTTTATTCAAACTTAAAGGATTTAATCTTTTTCTTTGAAATTTATATGTCTAAACAGTAAAAATATGAAGTTCTTTATTACGAAATCTCAAATCATTAGATTTTAATTAAGTTTATTTATAAAAATAAAGAATAAATTTGGCAAAAAATATAGCTACAAAAAGGATTACTGCTTTATAAAACTACCTTGATTGTAGAATTGCATTGATTTTGTTTAATAACTGTAAAAAATTAGTTTTTATGTGATGCGTTGCTTATAATCAAACCTAAAAGTGCATTTTATTCAATGATAGAGTGAAAAAAACATATACCTTGTTTTATATTTTTTTTTCTCTCTCTTTTTATTCATTTATATAATATGTATATTAAGAATAAAAAGTATTCATTTCTTTAAATATTCATACTTTGCTAAAATGCCCTGGTAACTTTTTGCAATATATTCGCTCTAAAAAGGATTCAGTATCTGACTTTTGCATTTAAAATGATAGATTTTATACCAATCATTATGTTTACTGCAGAAAAAAATTATTTTTGTGTTTATATGCAATTTTCTATAATAAAATGTGAGAAATGCCTTTTTTCACACGTAGGGCGAAAAAACTAACACTTAAAATAAAATGTATGTCTTGAACATGTCCTAAACTCATAGATAAAAACTTTCATAAGAACATTTATTTCAAAATATGTCATTTAAGGCATGAAATTAATTTTGCAAATTAACATTGCAAATGTTTGCAAATAACTTTTGAAAATGGTTTCTGCGGATTTTCTAATTTACATAGGTGTTTTCTGCACATTTTCCCCTTTTCAAAAATACCTTCCTCGTTAAGATTGGCTTCAAGAAAGTATTTACTTTCCAAAAATGATATGTGATTAGGAATGACTTTGTTTTCTTTCCATGATCCAAATTCACTAAAGTCCCCAAAGTTGTTAAGCCCAACGAATAGAAAAACGTTATTATAAAACTTGGGGACTAGCTTATTAAACAGCCTATTGTCCCCTTCCTTTCTGAAATTTTCACTGATATTTTACCTACAGTACAGAAACCTACTTCACTTTTTCATGGTAACAATTTTTGTTGGATATTTTTAAAGGATGGCGTAACATTTACAGTCAACATGTATTTTTTTTCGTGTGACATATCCTCTAAAATGAGCATTCTAATGTAAAATCTGTTGTCTTGATTGTATGCATTTAAATTTAGAACTTAAAATTAGAATTGCAGAAAAGTGTACCAATATAGTTTCTTTTACTTTATCCTACAACTAGCGTCTACGCCCCTAGAAGCCTCTAATGGCACTTAAAATGTTTTTTTTTTGTTGCATTCAAGTTTCTATGATTTTTTATTTATTGTGATTTCTCTTGGGAGGGTGGTGGAACCCTCTTCAAAAATAGTTAAAAACCCTCCTGGGACCTATGAGATTGAGAAGCTACTCTGTTAAAGAGAACCAGATCGGTTCAGCGGTTAGCGAGATCATTCAGTACAGACAAACAAACAAACATCCTTTTACTTTATTATAAGGTTACTTTATCTTAAAACTAGCGGCTTCTCCCCTAGCCTCTAGGAGCTTTGCCCTAAGAGGTTTGATCAAACCAATTTTTCGTATTTTAGATTTAAAAAAATAATTTTTTTTTTAAATTGAGGGGGGGGGGTAGTCGACCCCACTATTTTAATTTTAGTTTTAAAAAGAAATTTTTTTGGGGAGGTTGGAGGTGTCCCATCCCTCAAGAAAGTAGTTATAAACCCTCCCGGGATCTATGAGAAGCTACCCTGTAAAGGAGAACCCAATCGGTTCAGCGGTTAGCGAGATCCTTCGCTACAGACAAAAAAAGCTTACTGCTTTATATAATAGGATTAAAATTACTGTTCCATTATATGAATTCATGTTTTGCTGATAAATGTCAAGTGAAGTTAGCTGTCGGAATGTTTAAACTCTTTATAGTATGGATAGTTGATTCTTTATCTGTTGCTTATGGACAATATTATCCTCGTTAACGTTGTGTTTCCCCCCTCCCCAATTTTAGTAGTATAATTATTGTACTCCATTGATAATGTATGCCAATAAAATATGAATTTTCCTTGTATGAAAGTCACCAGAAGTCTGTATTTCTGTCTGTAACTTCTTATCTCGTTAGCCGCTAGACCGATGGAGTTCTCCTTTTAAGTCAAGCTTCTTACAGGACATGTTTCTAAATATTTTTGAATTAATATTAAAGAATGTGATATTATCAGTTTTTTAATACAATTTTAGAATGAATTATGAAAAAAATTAAGACACAATATACTTTCTATAAAAAGTACAACTTATTAAAAAGAAATCTATTACTGTTTTATTTAGTACATATTTACTGCACAGTCTTTGAATAATTAGAAAAGAGACAAAAAGAAGTTGCTAAAAATGTTTTGATTACTTTCCCAGAAATTTAAATGTAAAATAGGTTGACTAACATTGTAACTAAACAAAAAAAACATAGTTATTAAAAGCAACTGAAAACAGGGCTGAAAACGATGTAAGAAAAATGAATAAAGAATGAACTAGAAAAGTGACCTATGTACCTGTTACTAAACCAAGTCATTACTGCAGAAAACAAAAATAATTTGGTAGCTTTTATATTAGATGAATATATTATAATAAAAGCAAATACATTGGCTCAAAAACTAAAATAAATCAATAATACACGCATGCTGGACTTTAGGAGAATGGTCGCCAAATAAAAAATTTACTTTTAAGGATAGAACTGTATGTATATTTTGCACCTATGGCTCATTTATATCAAAGCATAATTTGAACATATGTGAGTATTACAACCTATTTGTTATATATCTTAAAAATGAAAAACATGTTATTTAACTTTTATATACGAAGGACTGAAATAATCTTAAAATTTGCTGTATTACTTGCACGTCTGTGTATAAATGTGAATCTTGATCCTTTACATATTTAATTGGAAACTCAACAATCATGAATTTAAACGAGGAAATGGGTCAACTTGATAAAAACGAGGTGTGATTACAATACAGCAAAATAAAAGATACATTTATTACCGGTTAAGTAAAAGGAACCCCTTGAACCCCAAGTATAGTTATGATTAGGCTATGTAATAATGTAAAGAGGACAGGAGTTTGAGCCCCGCAGTGAATGAGCAATTTTATTTCAAGACTTGTTTTAAGTACGGGGAAGGAAATGGGTATCACCTTTTCAATACAGAAGGACAGACAGACAAACAGACCTACACAATCACTTATAGAGTAGCTTGGCTAAATGACAACTCTTATTAAGATAATTAAATGATATCCTATATTATTTTTAAAAAATTATATTTTTACTAAAAGGCTAAAAAGCTGTTTTCTGGGAATGCAGAATAGTGAATCTCAGGGAGAGAGAAAATATTGGGCTTTTGATAACACTAGTCCCCAAAGTTTTATTATGACATTTTCTTATCTATTGGCTCAACAACTTTTGTGACCTTTACTGAATCGTTAAATGTTGAGTATCCTAACATTTTAACCACCAAATGTAATCTACAAAAGGTAATTATATTTGAGGATGTACAGCAATTTATCGGCCATTGTAATATCCCTCATTATCGATCATTAACTTATCCCTCTATATCCATGAGTGAAGCTAGCTGAAAGATAAAAAGATTAAGTTACATTGATCCACTAACATTTCACCAACATTCTAACATTTCTTGTACTAATCACATTTTACAAAGAATTCAATATAAAAAAAGTCCATCTTACAGTGTGTTTCTAAAACTTTTAGTTATACTTACATTTTCTCCACACAAAATTTATTAATCAACTAATCCTTATTATATAAAGCATTAAGGTTTCTTTGTCCGTAGCGTAATATTTTTATAATTGCTCAACCGATTGGGTTATCTACTGTAGGGAAGGGTCAATTAGGTTCTGATACGGTTTTAGGCTAGTCTATTGTAAGATTATAATACTGCGATTATTTTATTTTTCTTCCTTTCTTCCTTTGATTTCACAGCCCCTTGAAGCAAAGGCAGCAGTCACTATCATATCAAAAAAAGATTATGAAATAATGATGATTATAAACAAAGTTCTATACTTGAATATTACTTGAATTTATTTATTAATTGAAGTTTGTATAAGAAAAGGGCCAATTGGGATTACATATTTTGACCACACTGTAGATTTTGGGGGATCTTATTGTGTAGAAATATATTTATATTAAATTGTCAATAGTTAGGGGCAAATTCTTTAAAACTTACAGTATTCATCAATACAGTTTTCTTAATACCGCTTAAAGTTTTTACTTTTAGCATAATCAACAAATGTGAAATCTTATGTTAATAAAGCTAAACTACAAGTTTTTTACGTTGGCTTGTTAGTGAGTTAAAATTCATATTTAAAAAATTATGAAAGCAAATGCCTAGAAAATGCTGTAGTTTTAAGCGGGAGTTCAAAACAACCATAGACGTCCAAGGGTGGGTTTAAAGATGTGTTTAACCCCCTCAAACTTTTTAAACCCCTCATTTTACCCCACTCAAAATAAAAAGCTTAGGCGTCTCTTAAAACAACATTTTGTTTTTATTTAGAAAATCATGTATATTCTTATAAATTAGCTCTATATGAAGTGATTTTTCTGCTATGTGTATAAAACACCTTTTTTCTTTTTCAATTCTTTGTAGAGTGAATAATGATAACCTTAACTGGTCAAATACAGGGAGGGACGGGCTGCTCATTACACTAGTACCCAAAGTTTTATAATAACGTTTTTTTTATTCGTTGACTTACCAACTTTGGGAACTCTTATAGAATTTTGATTAGTTGGTTTATTAAGTTGAGAGTCCAAATCTTTCAACCAGTAATTGTAATCTACAGAAGAGGAAATTATTGGAGATGTACATTAATTTATCGGCCATCGTCTTATCCCTTTAGATCCCTGGGTCAAATATGTTGGATTATGTATAAAACTGTTACTGCGCCCCTACTTTAAAAGATATATATTCGAAGAGGGAGGGAGGGTGCAAAAAATAACATAGAACCATCTCAAAACTTATGTTTCTTAAACCACCACAGGACTTTTGTGAGAACTGAATCAATTCAGAAAGATCTAAACGGACAAACAAACAAAGATCTATCTTTTTTGAATAATAAGATGTATTTTAAACTGAATTAATTTTTAAGAATATGAAGAATAGAGGTTTACTTTACTAGATATGCAGCTACAAAACTTGTAAAGTAAAAAATATATTTTGAAGTTTAAAAAGTAAATAATCCTAACCATGATTTTTCTCTGTTTAATAAAAACAAAATATTGGCAGATGTCTAAACAGTTAACCGTTGTTTGATGGATTGTTTTAATCAAAATTTTATTGTAATTCAATCAAAACAACGAAAAACTATAGTTAGACTATACTTAAATATGTATATTTTATTTTAAATACTTAATTACAAGGAGAGGTTCTAAATAAAACTGTAATGAAATACAGACAGACAATGAATTATGTAGAATAGATTCTTGTTTTTCTGAAATATTTTAATAAGTTTTATAAGAGGAGTTACTCTATAAATGGAATAAATATGTCTCTATACGTAAAGTTACTTAATCCATAAACTATAAAAAATCATTAAGAAAAAATCTGCTAAATTGGATGGGCACTGAATTCAATAACTTTTTTATCCCCAACTTGATTGATATAGTGTCTCAAGATTTTCCTTCTTTATATCATTTATCCTGTTTTCTTTAGACAATAAATATAAATGTATAGATGTATAACCCAGACAACTTCCTGGCTCAAGTGGTGGGACAATAAGTTAACAATATCTTAGATATTAGATATAAAAAAAAACATTACAGTGTAAATATAAATTTTAATTTAAAGAGTAAAATTATATTTAGCAATAAAAAATATAGTATCTCAACCCTTCGTCGGAATGGCTATATGAATGGATATTGGACATATGTAGATTTATTGACAAAGTAAAATTTGTCGTCAATTTAGCTTGCTAATATGGACCTCATTTATTGGTTAGTAATTTCAAGTATGTGGTAGTGCGAATGGGGCGCTTGTCCAATATTATGGTATGGAGATCGCTCTTCTATGAGTACTACTAAAAATCCTACTTTTACTGCAATACACATAGACATTCTCATCGTCGGTTCGTCAATTTAGAATGCTTATCCCTCTATTCCCACAAGTATAATACGAATTTGGTTGAGCTGGTGGTAGCTCAACAAAAGACCCACGCGAAGTATTATATTGCTTTAAACTAAGAATAAATGGTTGGTTATGATATTCGGTCGGAATTATATAAGTATACTAAGTACTAAAGAAGGAAAATGATTTTATAAAGTGTATTTACATTACAAGTGAATAAGTTAAGTATGAAAATATTTACAGGATAAGTGGTAATAAACATAAGTAGTGTAGGACAGAAAAGTGCCCTAAGTCCCAAGCAGTGAATTGTGCTAAGTGTTAGAATTCTAACATAAGGCCTAAGCTCAATTCATGCTAAGTACTGAGGGTCCTAAATTTAAACTACAATGCATGCCAAACAACTAAGTCATTACCTTTTAAAGCCAGAAGAACTTGATGGTAGGAGAGTCAATAAATAACTAACTTATTTTAAGAGGTGCATGCTATAACATCAACTTATAATAAGGATCTAAGCGTTTGTCTGTTTAATAAAGTGTCTGTATGTTAACTTGTGACGTAAATCAGGCTATGGTTGTAGGCATACATACTTGAACTAAATGGTTACATGATTACTTTAACAATAAACATAATGTTTTTAATAAGCATATAACATTAATAAATCACATACAATTTACCATGATTAGGCTAGCATTACCCATATATGGTATTATATTGGTAAAGATAGGCCTATAAATGCATAAAAGTATACAAATAATGCCTCGGGCCTAGCTAAAGTAATTGTGTCTCGTGTCTGAGTTTTACTTGATAATTACAGGGGCACGTCAATCAAATATTTAGATTCTACTCTTATATAGTGTAAACTTTATATTAAACATAGGTAGATAGTCTGGATGCGAAGCATTTCTGTAAAAGTCTTATTCGTACGTTCAAAGAATTTGAAAATTGGGGATCGCATCTCCATATGAGTGGAGGGAATATGGAAAAGGGAGTAGATTCGATGGAGTATATCGTTATCTTAGCCAGCTGCGAGCATTAATTTATCAAAGTACATGAAAATCTGGTACAACATCCAAGTAAATTGCTAAAAAAAAAAAAAATATTTCTCTGCGTAGACAAAACTTAGAATGAAGGACTTGATTAAAGTGTCCCATTCTGTAGAAAGGTCAGTGGAGAATGTAAATTAGGCATTGAAATGGACTATTATTCTATAAAAAAGTATATATATTACCTTTTATTGGGTAAATGAAGACATGCTTTTTTTAGGGATAAGACAATGGCCGATAAAATGAGTACATCCATAATTATGATACAATTTTTGCTTGAAAAATTTTGACATTCAACTTAATGAACCAACCAATCAAAACTCATTAGCCAACAAATAAGAAAACCTTATTATCAAACTTCTGGGACTAGTGTAATAAACAACCCAATGTTCCATCCCTCCCTGGAATTTCACATTTTTTATGTTTACCCACACAAAAATTACACTCCTCTGAAAAAAAACCTGTGCACGCCACCGTTTGGTTATTATAATACAAAGTAGAAGAATGATGTCTGTCTGTCCGTCTGTCCGTCCGTCCGTCTGTCTGTCCCTTAAAATCTCGGTAACCACTGTACCGATTGGATTCTACTCTTCAGGATATATACCTATTGGTCCTGTGGTGATTTTAAGCTATTTCCTTGGGGGGTGGGACACCCCCAATACCCCCCCCACCATTTTTTTGTTTATGGGTAAGTTAGTGTTATAAAGCTACTGGCAGCACCAGTATTACTTAATGTTTTTTTTTAATTACCTCTTGTTGCAAAGCCCCTATAGGCTAGTGGCGAAGCCACTAGTTATTATAATACGTTAGAACAAACATGACGATGTTCTAGAGAAGATGCTCTAAACTGTAAGGGCGTAGTTAGTGTGTGTTGTTAAAAAATCACGATTAGTGCATCGTTATCTGATTAGTAAGATTATTAAAACAACAACGTCAAACTCAAAACTTATTCAAAAAGGTTGAAAATTTACGGGTTTAAAGAAACTTGGTGCTGCCCCCCCCGCCCCCCCCCCCCCCAAAAAAAAAAAGACTTAATGAAATTCTCAATTAGCTCTGCGGTTTTTTTTATTTAATTTATCTAAAGTCTTACTTCCCCCTTTTTAATAAATTAAATATATCTCCATTGAAAGTGCCACCCCCCATACTAACGCTCCATGGATAAATACAAAGCTTACGTGAAATTGTGAACTAATTGGTCAACTTATTTTGTATAAAGGGTAGTTTATTTTCATTATTTCACTTGTTGTTTTCTGTTAATATTTGAGAATTATAATGAATATCTTAGTAGGCTAGCTTCATTATTCTTAATAAGCAAACTGCAAAATATTTATGACGAAGTTTTACAATGTAATGTGATTAACATGACTCTATTAAAATTAGAGAATTATTAGACTATAAATCAAACTTTCCCTAAAATGTCTGTTTGCTAAGATTCGTATTGTTTTTTTCCTGACTTATTAATTGAATGAATATGTATTAAGGGGCTTTACTGATTGTATAATGTGCTTGGGTTTTTTATTATTTTTAATAGAAAATTACTGAATTTTAGAATGAGAAAAAAAGGCGAACAAAGTACCCTTTTCAGCAGCAATGGTAACCCACCACCCCTTACCTTTATTTCATTATTTCTTTGTTACTTTAAATCAGGTTAGGTTAGGTTATTCTGGGTACTAAGGGTAGCCCCACAAGAGGGGCGGGTATTAATTCTCTACAGGCCACTTGTAAACTCCTTCCAAATAAAAAATCAAAGTTGACGATTTGAAATTGATGAAAAATATTTAGAAAATAGTTGACCCTTTTTTCCAAAAGCAATTATAAAACAAAATTATATAAAAAAGAGTAGAAGGGCAGAAAAGTTGGCAAAATTAGTCTCAATGTCTCTCATTGTTAAAAAGTTTGCTATTGAAACCAAATGTTAAACTTTTATAAAGTGTTCAAATAGTCCTACAAAATTTTGCTCATCTTCAAAAATTATAATATTTCTTTAACAAATAACTTAATCGTATTATCAACATAAAATCTAATGTAAAGTATTTTTCATTATCGCTTCGAAACCGATTAATATCCGGTTGATTAGAACCGGTTCTAAACCATACTGAAAAATTATACAGCATCGTATTATATCCTGTTTTCTACAAATAAAAAAAAATAAAAAATACATTTTTATATCCTCTGAAAGCTGTTTATAATAACTATTAATGCATCGAAATCATTTTTGTATATCAAAATAAATAACAAAATAAATATATACTGATATAGGTGATAGGAAATATTTTGCTGAAGGGTAAAAGCACTGACTTTTGTAAGGTTTAGATAAAGTTTTCAAAGAAAGAAAATAGGCCAAGGAGACATTTACCAATTTAATTCATTAAAAGGACAATCGTAGAGATAGATATATTATCATATTTGCTAGAATATATTTCAGCCAACCAATTTATCTGGAGCTGTATACCAATTTTTCCAGGTTTTTTAGAAGCAGAGCCAAATTTTTATAACTTATAGCCAAAAAAGACAAAAATAGTTGAAAAAATATTTATATATTTTTCTATTTATATTTTTATGTATTTTGATTGAAAAAATGTGTTTTCTCATCAATAGATAGCTCCAATTTCCTTTAAAATATTGTAAAATCTAAATTGGCTCACACTAATCCGAACATACAAAAAAAGTAGGTCTCAATAGTTATTACTTTTGATATGCTTTGCAATTGAGAAAGTTGATCTTTTAATAAACTCATTTTACTTAATTCAACCTCTACAAAAAAAAACAATGATGACAACATCCATAATTAGCAAAACAAAATAAGCTATAGAGCAGATGTTCTGTTGATCAGATGGACTAGATGTGCATATGTCATAGGAGTCCTCACAGAAAATTTCAGATAGTTATCTACAATAGCAGCCAAGAAAATCACATGTTTCCCATAGTGTTACGCTCTGACTGACTAACAGAAAGACAATTATAGGGTAGCTTCGCTACTCAAAAAGGGAGAAAAAATTTGAAAATAGGCAGAGAATAATGATTTGATATGGTAGGATTCAACATTGGTTCTGCTTATAGTAGACCATGTATTCTAAGAATTAGACCAACACAAAGTTCTTGATTGACTCATTTTCCTATCAAAAGTATTACTGACATAAGAAAATCTGCTTGATTAAAAAGATCAATGTAATCCAATGATATAGATTTTACTCAAAATTTATTGGCTTTGAATGTTTGAATGTAATAAAAATACAGTCTTTCTAAGCATTCTTCAGTTGACAAATTGACTAGCTATGTGATTGTCTCAATTCAAAAGTATCTACACTAAAGATAAAAAGACACAAATCTTTATAACTCTAATTGAGATTATTTTTATTGCTCTATGCTCTAAGTTACCTCTGTTGCGGAAAAGCATTTTAAATGCTCTTGCCCATCAATCTATTAGAGTTAACATTTTTCTCCATTTTTACATCTTTCGTAAAATAAGAAATATTATCACAAACATTGAATTGTTAAAGAACGAAGTGTTTTCTTTTACGTTCTCTGTTTTCCGTCCGTTGATCGATATTTTTTGTGCTTCGCTACTTATGAATGTTGTCATTCTTGTTATCAAATGGAATTTATCAAAGCTGTAAGGAAATTATTTACCATGTTAAAAAATATTAGATGAAAAAATTGTTTTAGTAACTCTATTACTTTTACTCTTTTATCCATCTATTCTGGCTTTCATGTCATTATTCACAATCAAAGGGTTAGACAGACAGAAAGACTGACAAACAGAAAGACAGAAGTACAGACAAACATATATTTAGATTGAATATTCTTTGTGCTTAGATCTAAATAGAATTTTAGAAGATTTTATCTATATCGTATATACTTTTCTTGAAGATAATATTTGATTTTTACAAATATTTTTCCTTGATAGTTTCTTGGCTAAAGACACTTATTTTAATAGAAATTTAATTAAGTAACGGAAAATATATAATTTTTATGGCAAGCAGTTATGTCGGTAGGTTTGTCTGTCTGCCATTAAAGCTGCCATATGCATTGCTAGAAGGTCACATAAGGGTAAGAAATGTAATATTTAAGCGAGTTCCAAAAAGGGTATCATAAAGCAACAAAAAATACAAATTAGATTATTTTTTTTCGTTATAAATGCATCTTAGAATCCAATATTACTAGACTTTTAGTAATTTTTTTTGTACCATATAAACTAACAAAAGTAATCTATTTAAAAGTATGTAAGTTGCTTCTATAAGAAACTAGGCATATTAATGTAAAGGGATAAATAGTTAAGTACTTTTTAGTATGCAACATAATTTCATATAAATAACTTGATTTTGATTTTGATAAACCAATTACTCTTAAAGCTTTGTGCCCGGTTTTTAAAGTTTCATATTTCGTTAACCCAGGTAAACCTGCGACTGTGACATAAGACGTAGTGCATCTGCTCGTTGTCGGGAAGTTGCTAGGTCCAAATATCGGCCCTACACCTCGCCATAACTAAAGACGTTAAAAATGTTTTCTATTGCTATTATGTCAGGTGATAGACATAAATAGTTAGAGTAGGGGGAATGCCTTTGACAAAAACAGGCGCAATTCTTACCATGCACTCTTGATACTTCAAGTTATAGACAAAGGTCGTAACATCAAAGAGTTGGTTGTCTAATGGGTGTTACCTTACTTATTGCCCTTGGCGATTGAGCGCGTTACACTGCATTTTAAAAGCAGAATATGTGTGGAGAAAAGTTGTACCTGAAGCGTCAGCGAGCCTCCACAAGGTCACCATGACCCCAGGGTAAAGGAAAAACCGACAAACACAAAATAAAATTATTCATATATCCCTGATTAAATACTTATTGTATGTAGAAATTCTGCTATACACTTGTGCCTTTCTTTTCAGGGGCGATAGGATAAGTCATTGAACAAATAATTAGATTTGTAATTGATTTTGTTAGTTTTACCTCTATTAAGTTCTATATAAGATTACTAGTGGCTTCGCCCCTAGCCTCTAGGGGCTTTGCCCTAAGAGGTATAATTACATCTTCTATTACTTACCCAGCAGAACGGATCACAAATTTTCGCACCTACCCAGCAGGAAAACATTTTGCGATTAAATTCGCAAAATTCGTAAAATTCGTAAATTTCGTAAAATTCGTAAAATTCATAAAATTCGTAAAATTTGTAAAAAAAAAAAAAAAAAAAAAAATGGGGGGGGATTTTTTTTGTTTTTTGGGGGGTTGGGGGTGTCCCACCCCCCAAGAAAATAGCTTAAAACCACCACAGGACCAATAGGTAGATACCCTGAAGAGTAGAATCCGATCGGTTCAGTGGTTACCGAGATCTTAAGGGACAGACAGACAGACAGACGGACAGACGGACAGACATCGTTCTACTTTGTATTATAGATATGTATATGTCCCTAATGTTATTGTAGGTATAAGTTTCTGAAAATAATGCTTAATAATAAACATAATTCATCGTTTTTTTTTCATCTTAGTTAGATGATGATGATATCAAGTAGTCAATAATAAATATTTTTAAATGTACTTTAAAACAAATCTTCTAGAATGAAATTATGTTTTTGAATATTGACATATCTTTTTACAACTCTAACTAAGAAAAAAAATAAATTTTAGTATCCCCTTTCCCTGCGGGAGCCTACCTAATAGACTGACCCCCTGTGTTTAGATTAAACTAAAAACATCTTGCTTCATTCATCATTCTGTCAATCCTACACAACCTTTTTAGATGCCTCTACACTCTTAATGGTATCTTTAGGTATCGCAGCTATCTTCAACAAGGAATTTCCGCATGTCCGACTGTCCTTCTAGAATTAAATGTTTAAAATGACTTGTGTTTTGTTAATCAAGGCACACTTAATATAAAATAATATTTTATTTGAATATTAAGAAACTTTAGATGCTTGATGAAGGGATTGTCAACATACCCCTTAAAATTTAAATTGGGTAGGAAAAGGTTCTTTTCTCACCCACTAAAAAAAACCAGGTGGAAAAAACCCCTGTGCACGCCACTGCTTAAGATAGGTTTATGCTTAATGTATGATTATTTCTGTAAACCATTTAAAACATTTAGATGATAATAGATGATAAATAAATAAACTTTTGAAAGACTTTCCTCTCATGGATCTAAAGGGATAAGATAATGACAGATAAATTTAGATAAATCCCCAACGATGATGCTCAAAATTACCCCTTCTTTAGATAAAAATTAGTGGTTGAAACGTTTTTGGCAACCAATCAGAAGTCACTAAAGCCCCCAAAGTTGTAAAGCCAGCGTATTAGAAAACGTTATTATAAAACTTTGAGGACTAGTAAAATAAACAGCCCAATGTCTTTTCCCTTTCCTCTAGGTCAGGTCAATATAATCTGATTTGGGCCCGTTGATTATTTAGATAAATACTATAGGTGTTACCACAATCATTGGAAAACGATGAATGGATATAGGATATACGTGGATATATCGACAGGAAAAAATTTGTCGTCAAGTACATGAAAATCTGGTGCAACATCCAAGTAATAATATATCGAATGGAATAGGATATACATATCTTAACAATCGAAATATAATTGGTTGGATATTGCACCAGATTTTAGCATACTTAAATCTAATGGTCCTTCAAGCTGGCTAATTTAACAATACCCTTTATCCACACATTTTACCCCATCCCTATCCTACTAGAGGAACGTATTGACCAATAAATTGAAGAAAACATTTCCCCAGTCATAATATCCTTGTATATTATATCCATTATGTTAACTCATTTCCTTTAAATCTTTTACATAGTATAGTCTGATTTTGACTTTATTTGGGTTTTTAATTATATGAGACGTAAACTTTATAATGAAGTTTTGATTATTTTTTTTGTTTAAAAAAAATAATATTGAAGTGATTGTTTGCCTAATCTTAAATGGAACACAATAATTGAATTCTTAGCAGAAAATTGATAATTATTGTATTAGGCTTTTCAGTGTTCTTATAATGCTACCAAAATATCAATGTGGATTTAAATAGATATGTGTTCTAACTATTCTGCCAGTAAAAAATAATAGTCAGTTTTCTTGTCAATAACAAATACAGCTTATAATACAAGACAAAAATACAGAGGAAGCAATGTATTTTGTCAAAAAATTTGTCTTCAAAAGCTTTTATGTTGTTTTAAAATCACACCTTTAGTGGAAAATTTAGGTAATGGATGTAGTATATACAATACTTGGATATATTGATATAGGAAAACTTGTCGTCAATTAAGTTTGCTCCTATGGACCTCAATTATTGGTCAGTTCTTTTATCCAGTGTGGGGTATTAGTGGGGTTAAACGGGGTTTATCATTATTTTAGCAAGCTGCGAACATCACTTTATCAGAGTACATGAAATCTGGTGCAACATCCAAGTAAGAATAGATCGATTGGTGAGGTGAAGTAAATTTTAAAGTTTGTAATATTATCAATACAGTAAATTATTTGTCTATCAAAATTGTAATATTTATGTAATCTTATATAGAAAACAACTGGAGAAACCGCCATAGTTCTAATTACCGGAAATGAGGGAGTTTTGGGGTCAACATTTTGAAAAGAAAAATTCTCAAAACCAAGTTTCAACTTCGAAGGAATGAATTTACCACAGAGAATTAGGAATATGTTAAAGTTGTGATCATTAAATAATGAAAAAATGGTGCTGCCCATGAAAGCTAAATTGGTAGGTTTTTCGTTGACAATAAGCATTACTACTAGTAGTAACCTAGAACTACCAAAGGAAATATCAAGATTGAAAAGAAATGATAAAAAAATAATAATTATAACATATAAATTCTAGAAATTTGTCTCCCCAAAAGTCTTAGAATTAATAAAGATTATTAAAAATGGGAAACTACTTTAAAAACACAAGCAGAAATTTTTTTAATGCTGTAACATATCAATAACTAGAGTTGGCTCTATATAACTATCTCGCCATTGGCTAGTTTTCTATAAGTATCTAATAATTTAAATGATTTTACATAGATTTTTTCAATTATATATTTTTTTCACATTACCATCACAAAAGGGTTAATATGATTAATATTTTAGTTTTAATATTTGAACACACAAAGGGTGTCGCCACAATCGAATTCTTTTAAAACAGAGTTTTCTTAAATTTACTATACTATAAATTAAAATTTTCTTTTTTATGATAAGAAATTAAATACTTCAATATAATGTAAGTAGCAATATGAAATGAAAAAAAAATAATTTATTTTTATTAGAGTAAAATAATGGGTCTTTTCGTTCTGGCCAATGAGAGTTTATTATTGATTATTGGAGCACTATGAGTTTTAAACATTTTTTTTGGGAAAACTTGAGCTTCTTTATAGACATTTATTTCCTATACAGATCTGACATGGATCTTGAAGCAATAAAGCAGGTCATTTTGTAAATGTTAAAAATTGGAAGAATCTATTAAATAAAAGATATCGCAAATATACTTAGTAAATAACTGCTTTAAGGTTTAGAGAACTAGGCTGCAAATCTACCCTTCTTTATATCTCTTAATTTAGCCCAAAGAATCTTTAGAAATCTTTCTTTTTTCATTGCATTGTGAGAATCTTATATTTTCCCAACAACAAAAGTATTCAATATACAAAATGGTTTCCGAAAATTAACAATTAACAAACAAGCATGAGAAAATTCATACATTATAGCTTTTTATCAGAATCTACTGTTTTCTTACCTTTTGTTGGATATTTCATTTTAATCTATTGGCAGATACTGTTTATAGTGCCTCTAAAAATAAAGTCAAACAATTCAAATTACCAATGATAGGCCAATAGATTTAAGCTGTTTTATTAGAATCAACTTTTTTCCCTTTTGTTTGATATTTTATTTTTATCTATTGGCAGATATTGGGTCTATATCGAAACTTTTATATATTGCCCATAAAAAATAACGTCATACAATTCAATTGACCAATGATAGGCCAATAGATTTTAACTGTTTTATCAGAATCAACTTTTTTCCTTTTTGTTAGATATGTTTATTGATCTATTGGCAGATATTGGGTCTATGTCGAAGCTTTTTATAGTGCCCATAAAAAATAACAACATACAATACAAATGAACAAAGATACACAAATACACGCACTAAATTACCAATGGCAGGCCAGTGTATATTTTAATTGACTAATGGTAGGCTAGTATGACGTCATATTTTATATGCACTTAAAACTGCTTCGTCTATGTCTCTATAATTATCAACTCCAAAATAATAACAGTAAACTATCTTTTTAAAAGCGAAGCTTTTTCTATAAATAGGGTCGGCCCGTCCGTCCGTCCGAGATAGTTAGCTTTTATTCGTTAATTTAGGCATGTTAGAATTGTCCTATCGATTTCAAACTTTGCATGGTGATTCCTGTAGTAGTTAGGTACGACTTAGAAAGCTTAGCAACTCTATAATCGTTACCAGAATGTCCGTACGTCCATTTTAAACATGTTGATTTTTTTTACTTTTTTAATAACAAATTTTTATGTGATAAAATCATCCGATCGATCTGATTTTTTGATTACTGATTCCTACTACAATAAGGTACAATATTATGAGCGAAGCATCTCTATAATCAAGTATTAAAAATTTCAGTATGTCCTTAAACAGAATTTTGTACTTAAGAAGTTTTTCAAAATTTACGTATAATTTTGTCAAACCTTATATTTTCATATTTTGTATATTCAGTTCAGACACTCAACAAAAGTTAATGTTCGTCTGTCATATCGTTTCAGAGCTTCGCTTTTATGAATGTTGTCATCCTTGTTAATATTAAGGTGGTGTTGATTATTGGAATAATGATTCCCATTAGCAAAAGTTACAATGTTATAAGCGAAGCAACTCTATAATCAAGTTCTAAAAATATCAGTATGTTCTTAATAAGTATCCTGTATTTAAGCAGGTTTTCAACAAATTTACTTATTTTTTTTACTTGTATACATCTATATACTGTATTAATATTCGTTTGTCCTACCGTTTCAGAGCTTCGCTCTTCTGAATGTAGTCATCATTGGTTGTATCATAAAAAAATCTGTTTTTTATCATTTGTTGGATATGTTTTTTTCATCAATTGGCAGATATTGTCTCTATATCTCAATAATTATCAACTCCCAAATAATAATAGTATACTATCTTTTTAATATTAGGTGTGGTGTTGAACTTAAAATAATTTTTCAGCCCATATCCTCCCCCCTAACTTTTAATTCTAGAGAACGGTTCTTTAGATATTAGTTAGAAGTGTCGTAATAGTAAAGAAGATATTTGATTTAAGCTGAAATTTTACTGTAAAACTAATGTTCCAAAAAAATCTGGGAACTCATTTTAGTTGTAAACACGAAAATTGTTTTATCATCAATTTATTTCTAGCATTATTTGAATCTAAGTACCCTCATATTAATGTCTTTTCATATTAGTGCTGGGCCGAATTTTTAGTTTTAATGACTGGGAAATAAATAAAGTGAGGCCCATCAAACAATAAACCGATCAATATCCACTGTATAAGAACCAGTATTCAGCCATACTTAAAAAAACATGTATAGCACAGACAATTTTCCATGAATATTAAAATAAAAATCATTACACCAAAACAAGTTTTGTTACCCCGGACCTTTGGCCCCTCGTCGTGGCTAACAAACCCTTGGTTTAATCTTATAATTTTTCATTTAAATATCAGCGGAAAGCTGTCAATAATAATGCAATAAATCAAAATATGTCTTTTGATTTAGGCCTTATGGTGGTTTTTCATATATTGCACATGGACCACAACAAAAAATAATAGAAACTTTAGTTTAGGTTAGGTTAAGTAAAAGTCATAAGAGTCCCACGAGATAGAAATGGGACCTAATATATGTTTTTTAGTTAACTTTTAAAGTTCAGTTTAACGTCTCTAGTTTGCTAAAATTATTTTAGAGAAATTGCATTTTTTTTGATAACTTCTATTTGTCTTTTTCTAATGATTGTGGATTTTAATCAATATTCGGCATAACCCAATTTGAACAGGAAATAACTGTTGAAATGTTTTTCTAATGTATCTTCTTCATTTATTTTTAGTTCTTTTTTGATATTTATGTGCTTTTGTTCCAAATTAAAAATAACTCTCGTAAAAAGATTGCTGTTACAATTAGGCATGAGCTTAAAGATTTACCAGATCCTTATATTCATGATATGAAGGTTTGTACTTCTATTACTTAAATACCTTTTTCAATTGAGAATGTTTTGGCAATTCCTAGGAAGATTTTGCATACTTTATTTACTGCATAATTGAGAAAGTATATTACTGTATATTCTAGATTTTAAGTAATTTAGAATTTAAGGATTTTTTTTAATAAATCATAAGAACATTGTGATTTTAACTTAAACAGATGAAATGTAAAATTTGAAAAACTTATCCCCGTTATTTCCTTTATTCATCAGCTTTTACCTGCTAAAGAATCTCAAGCAAAATTAAATAAGATTTTCTCAAACTGAATAATTTATTTAAAGTCAACGAGCAGCTTCGCTTCTAAATTATTAAGTTTTTCAAACGTTCCACAATCAACATTAAACTAAGCCTTAAACGTGTAATGAAAATTGAAAGGCGGTTTTCTACAAAGCAAAATTGCTCAATACATAATTTCGATAATCAAATGTTTAAATGTTACATAACACACTTTCATTTTCCTTTTTCTAGTGCTGCTACTCATTAATTTGGGCATGTCCCTCTTTCGGTCCATCCGTCACTAAAAATACTGTTTTTCCTTATTTTTTTGAGATATTTTAAAAATTAAATAACAAATGACCTAATTTCCTCTACATTTCTCTGGGAAGGATTGTGGTACCTTTCCCCAAAAAAAGTTATAAACCTTTCCAGGACCTATGAGAAGCTATCCTGTAAAGTGAACCATATCGGTTCAACGGATAGTAAGATCCTTCCGTATAGATAGACAGACAGACAAAGATCCAGGTACTTTATCATAAGGATTATAGAAATACCTATTATAAATTACCTTTATATATTAATAGTTAGATACATAGCTGGGCAACAAATAAACATAAATGTTCTTGTTATAATACAACCTAATCGTAGGTACAAGAAACAGAATTGTTATGTAATGTCTAATTGTAATAAAAATACCTGTATGCCCTTTTATATAGACAAAAATTGGAATGAGACATTTCAAAATTATTTTTTTTTATACTGAATTAAGTACTTAGATGTATTTCTATCTATGTGTGCTTGTAAACGGCATAAAAAAGTCTCAGTTATTAAGATATTCTTTTATTGATCCATTATAGATTTAAGCAAGGAACAGCATACAGATGGACAAAGTAAAATATAGAGTTACTTCGCAGCCACAATGAAATTTAATTTACGTAGTAGAGGATAATTCAATAAATACATAGTTATTCATCGCATCGTATTATAGACAGCTTTTAACGGATATTGACATTAAAAGATTAAAACCAGTTTTGTTGTCCCAACCCAAAATAAAAAAAAATCGCTTTGGATAGGTCAATGGAATTTAAACAAGCATTATTCTTTTTGTACAATCATTCCGACTGTTCTCAAAAGTAAAAGTCCTTAAGAATTATATAAACTTCATTTGGAATTAATTTTAGCTATGAACTCTAAAAAGCCAATATGGTGTTAAAAAATCATTGTGCCCTTTTTCTAGCTCCATACTTGGAGGATCGCGCATTTTTTGTTCATGCAATACAGCCAATAATGAAATCTTACCATAATTTGATTGATTACGAATATTAGGAAGGTAATGTAAAGTTAAGATGAACAGCACATCCCCTCATCGTTGAGGGTGTGATCTCAAATCTCAAATCACAAATTAAAAGAATATCATAATCGGGGATGTCTTGGTCCAAAACAGGCGCAACTCATCACCATGCACAGGAAGGACTTCCAGACAAAGGTCGTGCAATCAAATAGTTGGGTGTTACATAAACTAGTATCCCGGTCGTTTGGACATATAAGAAAGATTGGCTCTCTGTAGTTCCCTGGCTTTGATTTTGGACCTGACATTAAATTGATTTGATTGACTTTCTAAACACAACAAGGATGACAACATCCATAAAAGCGAAGCTCTGAAACGATATGACAGACGAACATTAACTATTGTTGAGTGTCAGAACTGAATATACAAAATATGAAAATATAATGTTTGACAAAATTATACGTAAATTTGTTGGAAAACTTATTAAATGCAGAATTCTGTTTAAGGATATACTGACATTTTAATACTTGATTATAGAGATGCTTCGCTCATATTATTGTACCTTATTGTAATAGGAATCAGTAATCAAAAAATCAGATCAATCGGATGATTTTATCATGCAAAATTTGAAATCGATAGGACAATTCTAACATGCCTAAATTAACGAATAAAAGCTAATATCTCGGACGGACGGACGGACCGATCCTAATTATAGAAAAGCTTCGCTTTTAATTAAAATGTTTTTTTTTCGGTAACAAAGGGTTTACGAATTTCAAAATTAGAGTTGTTTTAATTACATGTGCTTTTAGTACATTTTTTGTCTGTGAGGTGATTTTTTCTTCAAATATAATTTTAATTTTATTGATTATTTAAATAAAAAACTAAGCGTAATTTTCCTTTTTTTTACTACTGCAAAAAGAATATTTTTTTTAAAGTTTAGTTTTCCAAAAGAAAATACTTAGGATTTCAATTACAGCAAAGTATAAACTATAGGTTATTTAAAGAAATTTATTATTAATAATAGTACGGTTACTTTTAGACATGAATAATTTTTTTCCTAAATTTTGAAAGCTAATTGCTTATAAATTTTGTTATATCATATATGTTAAGCCTTAATATCACTGGTTGTTATAGGTTTAACGAACACACAAATCGTGGTTGCAAAAAGTGTGTGTGTGTATGTATGGCATAAAAAACAGGCATACAGTCAAAGGTGAATGCGTTAGTTTAAGTTCATACAATGTGGGTAACACGAACGTCCAAGAGGTGGGGACGGTAAAGGGGTGTTTAACCCCCTTCCAAACAAAAAAATGCTTTGACGTTCTTGCCTATGTGATATAAAGATTACCCCAAAATGCTTTTCACCCCCCCCCCCCCCTTCAATAAAAAAGCTTGGAAGTCCTTGGTTGAAAAAATGTTTTTTTTTGCATCACATTTAGTTTAAGTCTCAAGCGAAAACGATGCGATAAATAACTATTATTTTAATTGTATTAATAGCGTATGGAATATTCATAATAAAAACTTCAATAAATTTTTTCTCGACTTTACATAAACACTGTTTGCCGTGGGTTTGGTATTGAATGTCATGTGTCACACATAATAAAACTTGATAGTTCAATGGTTCTGGGCCGTTTCCGAAGTCTTAACTTTCAGCGTTGTCATATTAGAGCTTGGTAATCAAAGGTTGTTCAAAAAATGTATCCTTTATAAAAATTTAAATTGTGCGGCTTGTGTAAACAGTACAAAATGCTACGCAGATCATTAGAATCGCCACTTTTTGGAAAAATAAACATTGTCTATTGGAACTTTTCTATTTCCATTGTAACATGGTGTATATCAGTGCAGGTGTAACACAGAATAACAGTTGCTACTAGTCTTCTATTATTTCCAGATAATTTTTGCTACTTCTCATGGCTCGGCAACCGAGCTTGACAGCAGTAAATTCAACTTTTATATAACTTATAAATATCGGCTTGATGCCTTTTGGCTAAGCTTAATAATAATGACTATCCGTTTTATAATTAACATTTTTAATATAAAAACTGGCTCAGATTTGCAGCATATACACAGCTGCCGAGCCCTGCTACTAGTATGCATATTATTTTATTATTTACGAGATCCTTCGCTGCAGACAAAAAAAAGCTTATTACATTATGTTATAGGATAAAATCAAAAAGGTCTTATTTATATGCATCGAAGAATATTGAAGAGCAATAGATCCTGATAAATTAATTAAGAATAACTCTTTATATCGTAAACCATCCATAGGATATTCAAGAAATCAAAATAAGAATGATTACATGCATAGGTGGTCTTGGGGACTTTTATTCAGAAAAAGAATTATGAGCAATAATATTTTTTTAAATATAATAAAGTAACAGGATGTCTGTCTGTTGTTTTGTCTGTAGGGGCGATTTTTCTTGGGAGGGTGGTGTACTCTCCCCCAAAACAGTTATAAACCTTTCCAGGACCTATGAAAAGCTACTTTGTAAAGGAGAACAATATCGGTTCAGCGGTTTGCGCGATCCTTCGGTACAAAAAAAACAGACAGATAAACATCCTGTTACTTTATTATATGGATAAAACAATCTATTAAATCTTTAACTCCCCTATTATATTAATTATTTTTTAGTATTCTGTATCCTGTGTATGGTATGCATAGGTTAATTATGAGAATACATACAATATATTAAAACCAAGATCGCCTATATTTATTTTAAGGATTTATACAGCTTTATACATATATGAATTTGTATTTATGCTGAATATATTATTACTTGAATCTTACACCAGATTTGCTTGTTCTCTAAAAAAATAAACTTGCAGCGGGATAAAATAGCTATTTTACTCTTCCACCCGTTTTGCCCCATCATCTACCCTCTAAATAGATGAACGAACTGACCAATAAACGAGTTACATGTTATTGATAAATTGACTCAATATTTCTCCTGTCATAATATCCACGTATATTCTACATCTATTTAAAGTTATAAATTATCTATGCAGGGACGGTTATTCAGCAAATTAATTCCATTGCCTAAAATTAAATATTTTGTTGGAGAAAATTTGAAGTAAAACTTGTTTTCTTGGTGTAAATGAAAGGGTAAGAAGAGGAGAAAAAAGGGAAGGGGTTTAGGGGAAGTTTTTACTTAGAATTATTTGTTAGAATCACGTTCCCTTTTCCCTGAATTCTATGTAATTTTTGTATAAATTTATATAAATCTTGTCTGCTAAAATTTTCTCTTTATAAGAAATGTCACCTAAAGACCTTTTTTTTAAAACCAAGATGTATCTAACTAGCGTCAACTTTCTCTTTAATATAAAACATATTCTGTGTAAATAATTAGGTACTGCAATTGATATCAATGAAGAGATTAGCTTATGATAGATTAAAAACCTTTCCTTTGATTAAAACTAAGTAAGGTCTTTAAATTTGTCTTTCCATTTTTACACGCTCCCCCTAGAGGGAGAGGGGACAATGGGGAGTTTATGATACTAGTCCCCAAAGTTTTTATTAACGTTTTTTTATTTGTTGGCTTAACTATTATGGGGACTTTTATTGAACTTCGATTGGTTAGTTCATTAAGTTGAACGTTCAAATGTTTCAACCGATAATTTTAATCTACAAAGGGGTAATTTGTGCATCACTTTGGGTATGTAAATAAATTTATCAGCCATTGTCTTATCCCTTTAGATCTCTAATTTACAAACCTTACAAACCTTGATATTAATTTTAGGCGGTCCAAAACTCATTTTCTATAATTGCTGTTCTTCAAATAGTAATTATGAATTGGTAAATAGATAGACAGACTCGCATGAATATTAGTAATTCATTTTACCATTGTTTTTATGTTGTTTCTCTTATGAAAAAATGTAATATTTTTTTAAAAATAGTGTTTTTGACAATGGGTGGTAATTTTAATACATAAGATGAGACATCTTACTTAATAAACAAATACATTACATACACTTCTAGTTTTACGTCTGTCTGAAGCTTAAGATCTCGGTACCCACAGAACCGATAGGGCTCTAATATTTATGGAATATACCTATTGGTCCTGTTTTGGTTTTATTGTGAGATACCTCCCCCCCCCCCAAAAAAAAGAAAGAAATAACCCACCATTTTTTAACTTTCCTTATTTTGCTTTTTTTTCTTGGGTTTAATTTTTCCATAGACTGAATTAGGTGAAATTTTTTGATAATATCTCTTCAGCTTTAAGAACGATTCTATATAGGGGGTTGACTTCCCATTACCTTTAGGGGCGAAGCTGCTAGTGTAATATATAGAGTAGCTACTCTACTAGATAACCACATACATGCAATAGTAGTGGTACATAAAGGTGATAGTTTGTAATTACAAGTTCAGTAGTTCAACTTATAGGCATTGCCAGGATGTTCATACACTTAAACAATATTTTGCTATTTGTTTAGTCTAATAAAAAGACTTTTTTTCAATTAATTATGCCATAAAGCATAAAGCGTATAATTGAATATATTATAATTTTTTACTTGTATATTTTAAGTATACCAACTTCAAATGTTGTTTTCACATTTTATCAAAGTTCAAAGTTAAGGATATCTTTCAGACTTTAGTGATAATAACTAGCAGCTACACTCCTTGCAACTAGGAGCTCTGCAAACGTAGGGGCATGCCGCATACAGTTAGGGGCTAGAAAATTGCTTAAACCTTCCGAGGCTTGATGAGAACTAAAATAGCCTAGAACAACCACAGGACTTATGTAAAGTCTTCCTGAAATGTAAAACTAAATCAGTTCAGTAGTTATTGAGATATTAATCTTTAGAAAATCTTTATTACTTTATATAAAAGGATACAAAACAGCAAAGAAAGAAGACAAGTTTCAAGCTGTTTTGTATAAATGTAGATCTTGGGAAGTTGGGAGCACAAGGAAATGTAAATTTCCCAGGGATATATATCTCATTATTATAGAGATAATTTAGACTCATATTTATACAGATTTCATTATTATAGAGATTACTTAGACCCATATTTATATAGGTTTTATCGCTATAGAGAAATTTATGCATATTTAGACTTTATGCATTTTATTAATATTTACTCATTATAGTAGAGTTGTTTTGATCATCATTAGTAAACTAGTAAATAAGAAAGATCTTTAAGCATTTAAAAATTTAATTTTAAATCTTATTACAGCGTTATAACTGGATACTTGACCCCTTAACCCTAGCCTCTAGGTTATTTCTGAAAAGAAGACAGTCAACTTTTTTGTTCAATTTACGTTGCTTCAGAGTATATTAGTCTTCCTTGTTATATCGATAAATAGATAGATAATATGAGAATGTATGTGGTAATTACATGCACATACATCCTATTAGGCCTTGGCTTTTATTGCAATAACCTCACACAAATAATTGAAAATATTATTATACTGTAATTTTAACCAATTTTCGACACTAAGGAAGCACTTATAAAGATAAAATTAGTGGAAAGATGACTTTTAAATCATGTCATTGTTTCCAATGTTTAGTAGTATATCTACAAAACAATTAGATTAAAACAATAAAGAAGTGCCCACACCGTGGACCCCGTGCCGACTTTCAATTGGTTCTTTGAATTGGCCAATAGCATCGTAAATATCAACAGCCAAGTCGCTTCAAAACATAAGAAAGCAATTTGATAGTAGACAAAAAAGGCCTTCAAGACCGGGGCCAGGTACTTGTCTGGGTTTTATATCTATACTTATCACATTTTTTTATTCAATCTATCTATTCCCTGTCGAAACTTTTGAGATTTCTATCTATTTGCAATCTTCAGGTTGTATGCCAACAAACAGACATCCTGTTACTTTTATATAGAGGATTATAATCCTGATTTGTTAAGGCTTTTATTTTTTTTATACCTTTTGTCCTAAAAACTTAAATAAGTAATTAAACGAAAATTAAATTTCATGAGGGATCTAAAGGGATAAGAGAATGACCGATATATCGATGTACATCCCCAATGATGATACACAAAATTACCCCTTCTGTAGATTACAATTAGTGGTTGAAACGTTTGGACACTCAACTTAATCAACCAACCAATCAAAATTCAATAAAAGTATCTAAAGTTATTAAGCCCACGAATAAGAAAACGTTATTATAAAACTTTAGAGAATAGTCTCATAAACAGACTAATATCTCCTCCTACTCAGATATTTCAGACAATCTTTAAGAAATAGTTGTAGAGACGCTTTGCTACAAAAAATAAAAGTGATTTGTTACTGGTACAATACATATATTTCGTTGACTATTGAAAAAGACTATGATTTAGTAATACATTTAATATTAATAATAATAATAACTTAATAAGCATGTAAATTCTACAGGGTGTTCCAAAAGTAAAATTTTATGCTGTTACATACAGTATGAATTATAAAAATAGTGAAAAACAGTCAATGAATACATTTTTATTTGAAATTATGATCCTATAATCATAAAAAGTGAAGCAAGAACATTAAGTTCCAAAATAACAAAAATTAAATGATCTAAGAACCCAAATTCACAAATATGTATAAAATTTGTAAATGTTAATGATGTAGATTTTACCAAGTTAAACTGTACAATTATAATTTTAATTATTTTGAATATTGGTTGCCTTAACAATTATACAAAAAAAACATATATGGAACACCCTGTATGTATATAACAACAATATGATTTCATTAAGAAAGGATTAGAACCGGAATGTCTTTAACACATGGTACTTTTCAAGACTTGAGGGGATTTTCACATTTTTTGGTACTTTTTATATGCACTTTTAGGTACATTCACTTTTAGATATTGTTTCTGATTAAACGACAGTTTTTAAATATGTATGAAAAAAATCAGTTTTTAAACACTCACAGCCGTGTACTGAGTCATTATGTTTGGTGAAGAATTATTTGCTTGTTGTAGTTGTTGTTGTGTTGAAAACAGCTGATTTTGCTGGTTAATATCGGTTAAAGAGGAATCACTGTAGTCAGAACAATCGTTATTGCGTGATTTATTAACAAATTGTGCCTTTTTGGCTTGCTTGCGCATGCTGCCATAGTTGGAAGTCTTAGGAAAGCACAAGTCTTTGTAGTTAACAGCGGTTTGGGAATTTTGGCGGGAAGCAGGACCGCCGCCATTTTGGAAAACAGCTGATGTTGTTGTTGTAACAACTGGTTTGAACCGGTTTTTTTGGCTGTTGTCGCTGACAAGGCTATTTGGACTAGATTGTGGATAGCTGGAGGAAGCAGTGCTGGACTGAACACTGAGTGGTCGGTGATGCTGCTGCGCATGTGCAAATGCGCCAGCGTACACACGATCAGCTGAGTCGTTGTGCAGGTCAACTTTGTTCAGTCCACCTTCATAATAGTGGCCACTCATACGTTCCTGAAATTATAAATAAAATTAATAGTGGAAAAAAAATGTAAATAACATCCTAAGATCATGCCATTGTTTATAATGAATCAATGATTAGTCTCTGCTAAACGACCTAAGTTTATCCTGTCTTAACTGCGCTGCTTAAGGAAATAATTAACCTTGTTTTATAAACTATTAAGTAGCTATGGTAAGTGTATAAATTAGATAATTTAGCTAGTTTAATAATGTTAGTAACAACAACAGAAGTAAACAATCAAAACAATATAGAAGCACTGGAAAGTGTCATGTGAGACGTCATAAAAAACGTCTAAGCAGGAGATGAGGGGAGAAGTTGGATAGGAAACCCCTAAAAAAGAGATGGATTTTGACGTATTTTTATGACGTCACACATGACACTTTCCAGCGTTTCAACAATATACTTAAGAAAACTAAAAACAATATGTAGTTTCTTCATTTCATACAATTCTTTTTTTCTTTTACAGTATTTAATTTTGATTATTTATATTACTGTCCTGGGTTAGTGTTCTAATTCTAAGCAAATTTCAAATGCTTAAATTCATAAATACATAATTTAACTACATATTCTACATACATCTCTAGTTAGGTTAAGGTAAATATAAATACCAAAGCAAGGTAGGACTATTTGTTCAAATAGGGATATAATAATAAAAGAAAAACTATTATGTCTAAAATATTTTTTTTTTTTTTTTTTTTAAAGTAGAATGTAATGAAGGATGTAGAATATACGTGGATATTATCAGGGATAAGAGATGGGAAACGTAGGAAAATATTATTTCAGGCCTATTTCAAGCCTAGGCCTATTTCTAGCCTAATAAACCAGTTTTGGGATGGCGCAGTGCTTCGTATAAAACGCTAATAAAAAAGCTGTGTGTGTGTGTGTAGATAAAGTATAGAATCAAATTCAGGTAGCTTGTTTAAAGTAAAAAACATAACTTTTTATAAACCTATATATTAATGGCTTTTGTTAAAATGAAGTTTTTTCTCTCCCAAAATTTTTTTATCTTTTACTTTGGTAATTTGAACTGTCAGAAAGCTATCGTTGGGTTTCCCTCAGACAGATTTTAGTTTGTATTATTTGCATTTTTATTAATGAGTAAAAATTTTATTTGAAAATTTCATTGCTAATTAAAATTCAAAATAAATAAATTAATATGCACTTGGGTAACATTCTATCAAGTATTCTTAGTAGTGATATATTTGTACTGTGTTGTATTGTGTATTGTACATATATTAGGGTTAAAGTGTTGTATCAATTCCGTATTACATTTTTAAAATTCAAAATACAACATCTAATTTATAAACTACCAAATGAAAATTCGTACCTCCTTTCCAAAAAATAATCCCGTTATTTTTGTTTTTTCTATATGGCCCTTTTTTAACCCTTACAGATCGGGCCCCAATTCCCACCTTAATAGATCGGGGGGGGGGTCATATTGACCCCCCCCTCTATCTCGGCTTCTGTTACAGATAAAGACGTAAAATTTTTTTCTGGTGGTTCATGTGTATTTTTAGAGAAAATTACTTTTTCTAGTCATAGCAGTCAGGCCGCTCCTTAGCCGCTTTTTAGCGGCCAGCCGCTAAATTTTAAAACAGCTGTAGAGCGGCCAATTTTGCAGCTAGGATGACAAAATTTTAGGACGAACTTTTATTTTTCATAACAAAAAAATTACTTTTTCTGATCATCGCCGAAAAACGGCAAATAACGGAAACCGCCATTTTCGGCGGTTACGGCGGTAAAACGGCGGTTGGCGGCACCAATTAATATTTTTATCTGTTTACTGTTGCTCAAGGATTTACCAAAAAAAATTATAGGTCTCTAGCTGTAATAGAAGCCACGATATTCATGATATATGTCTGTAGTAAAAGCCGGACAAAAATCGGTCATAAAGTCGGTCAGGGTGCGGTCAAACGGTCATAACACCACTTTTCTCATAAGGTCAGTATTCACAAAAAAAAATTTAGGTTTCTACCTTATACACAAAAGTCATAATGTAGAAATTAAGATTTATTTAGAATTTTTTTTTAATTTTAGTGCTACCCAACCGACTTTGACCGGACACCACGACCGACACAGACCAGATATCCTAATAAAATCAACTCTTGCCGACGTATAATTACTAAACTTAAAAAGTCATGAAGTCACAACTCTCTATCTCACCTACAAAAAAAATGACATTGAAAAAACTAGAGGGGGGGGGTCAATATGACCCCCCCCCCCGATCTGTAAGGGTTAATGTTTAACTCTAAGCAGATTTAATAATTAAGCTAATGTGATCTAACACCATTTATATTTATTTTTTAGTAGCAGACGAAATCATTATTTTTTCTAGAATTGTCTGCTTTTAAAATTTTCGCCAATTGGTGATTGGTTGTTAAAAACAGGCCGATTCTTATTGGTTTAGAGCGATAGATACTTGGGAGCATCCGCCAGTTTGATAGTAATTTGAAATAGTTGCAATATCCCTTTAGAATCTAGGCCGGGACCTAATTAATGGCCAGGTTTCCTATCCCTTATCCCTGGATATTATGACAGAAGAAAATTTGTCATCAATTTAGGTAGCTAACATGGACTTGATTTATTGGTAAGTTCGTTCATCCAGATGGTGGGGAGGGGATAGGGAAAAAGGGGTGGATTGGAAGATCGTTATTTTAGCCAGCTACAAGTTTCACTTTATTACAGTACATGATAATCTGGTGTAAGATCTAAGGATTAATAAATCCATTACTATAGTTCTTTGAATATTATATTACTATATTAATAATATTTACAGCATGCATATTTGTGGACTTATCTTTTGTTAATTACTTATAGTTTTGTCTGCTTCGTTCAACTGTTTTTCATTATCCTAGTGACTATCCCTGCGCGACAAAAGAAGATGTGGTGGGGGGAGAGAAGTTTCAAATGTTTGGACCACCAAGTAAGTAGAAAGAGTTTACTTTGTTGCCAGTAACTTGTTGGGATAAATAGTAGATTTAAAAACATATGGACAAGGTACTTGAAATGTTTCAATAAATTAGCCTCTTAAAAATCATAAATATTTGTTTTATTTATGTACAAATTAAAGTAAACCCAAATTACTCCTGATCAAATGAGCAATTCTATAACAACATTCACCAAAATAGGGAACTTAAAAAAACTATTTCATTAAATGCATTTTTTTACAATTTCAGATGACTTATTAAATAATTGTACTACTATGTATCCATTATTATTAGATCTATTATTTTAATAAAATTCTAGACCCCTCTCTGAAAAGTTCTGCTCGTTACAAAGTTTTCTTTTAATTTGCTAAATTTTCAACCATTTTAGGAATGTTGTCCCTAGTCAGCTCTCTGGTAGGATGGTCCAAAAAAAATAATTTCCACCCCAGTTTTTTTTAAAAGAAGTGGAAGGTTTGTAAAATTTTATCACAATAATGATATGAAGTAATTTTTAAAATGGAGGTTTAAAACAGTAGAATAGTTAATTGTCAACTAATCTATTTGGGGCGATGCAGCTAGTAAGTTCTATTATATAAGGTAGTAAGGTTTTTTTATTTGTCCATTTTTTGCATGCTTTTTTGCAAGCTTAACATTTTTAGCAAGCTTGGGTGGTATTAGGCTTATCCATCTTAACATTCAAGTCTTTGGAGGATTTTAGGCTCTTCTTCTGACCTTTCTTTCTTATAGCCCAAGAAGCAAACTTTTAGCAAATATATTTATAATAAACTATGGATTAAAATTAGTGCCACTCTATTGATGTACACATGTCTTTCTCTCTTTATTCAACTTATTTGGGGGTGATACAAAGGGAGTGTAAATATTTTTTTGTCCCCACTACTACAAAGTACTTGCCGACAAAAATATGAGTAAAGGTTGCATGTGTTAAGTTTGGCCTTTAATTGATAAAAAAAATTATTTTGCGATTTAGAATATATTATCGTCTCAGATTTCATACTGAAGCTTTTTATAGTACCTATCAAAAATGACTTCATACTGGCCTACCATTGGTAATTTAGTATGTGTATTGGCCTAAAATTGATCATTTGTATTGTATGACGTCATTTTTATAGGAACTATAAGGATTTTCAACATACTAAATTTTTCCTCTAATCAATTCAATAATTTGTAGGACCACTTTATAGTTAAATATATAAACTTGAGCATTGTTCAGACATGCTTGAAATATTTATATTCTACTACCCTAATTTCCAAGGATATAGGGAGAGAAATAATTATTTATCTCTTAGTTTTATAGAAGGCTTTCCGCGAATTTAAAAATAAAAAGTTATAACAATAAAATCAGTTTTGTTAGAATTAACAAATCTGGTATTAATTTTATGATTTTTAAAAATCTAATATTCGTAGAAAATTGTCTGTAAAACTATGCTACACCTGATTTTTCAGTATGGCTGAAAACAAGTTTTAATCCAGCGGATATTAATTGGCTTCGACGCCATACTGGAAAATTAATTATTTATCAATTTTGACCCTAATTTTAAATGGGATCATTATTTTTAAGAAAATAGTTTGGAGATTAATGTAAGCAGTATTCATTCCCTTCCTCCCTGACACTTACCTGTGTATTAGTATTTACTATTGATAAAAAATACTTTAATTGACTTTAACAACGACTACATAAAACGATTAATCAGTAGTTTTAACTTGAATTTTAAAAAAATAATCTTTTCCTTCGATTTTTATTCGTAATATTCTGCTTTTGTTGTTTAAAATATTTGGGTTTGGGAGGGAGGGAGGGGATATTAGACCGTAAATTTCACTGGCATCCAGGAATATTGAGGTAAAAGAAAAAAGACGATAAATTGATATATATCCCCAATGATGATAGACACAATTACACAAATTAAACTTTTAACTCCTTGACTATATGCTAAAAACTAGCTGTATCTTTAGTTTTAATATACAGATGCGATAATTTTTGTGATATAGTGTATAAACATGTATCTACTTCATTGTCTTTTTCCTAAAGATCCATCATGGAGGGAAAGAATAATCAATCTAATATTGTTCTAACTCATTTTCAATTTTAAAGAAATATGTGATATTGTTTTACTTTTTTCTATTAATAATTATGAGAAAAATTCAAACTTTATCAACCATTAAAATTTAAATCTTAAAATTTTTTAGTTATCTAAAAATTGTCGATTAAACCGATGCATAATGAAAAAGTCAACAAGTTTGAAAATGATCAAAGACGAAAACAAGGGGGGAAAAGTAAAAAAGAGTAAGGTATGGATAAAATGAACATACGAAGGAATAACTTTATCCAGCGATCTTAAGGGGTAAGACAATGGCCGATAAATTGATGTACTTCCCCAATGATGATTCACAAAATTACCCCTTTTACAGACTACAATGAGTGGTTGAAACGGTTTGACACTAAACTTAACAAACCAAATAATTAAATTTCTATAAAAGCCCCCATAGTTGTTAAGCTAACGAATAAGAAAACTTATTATACAACTTTGGGGACTAGTGTAATAAACAGCCCAACGTCCCTTCCCTCCCTGACTTTAACTAAAAACGGAAATGGAACATATAGAGCGATTTAAAACATACATTCAAATCCAAATTATATTTATAGAGATGCTACGCGCCAAATATTGCTGGATAAATAATTGCAGGTACTTAGATTTTTGTTGAGTTAAAGTTTAAGATAAATTGCACATGCAAGCAACTTCACCACAAAAAAATACCAGGGATAAAGGCATCATAGTTGTCATACTATATTTGTTTTAAGCGCTGCGCTTTAGGATCTAGAGGTTCTGTATTTAAAGGGGTAAGAAGTTGGCAAAAAAATAACCGAATGCTATATCCCAAAGGTTAAATCTAATAATGAAATAGCCTAAAACCAGCCAAGAATCTATGTGACATCCCTTAAAAGGAAAACTCAATCAGTTCAGTTGTTGTTGAAATCTTAAGCATCAGCTAAAAAACCTAACTACTGTGTATGTATAATAGGGTGAATTTGATCATGCTGTTAAGTTCTCCTATTCAGAGAAGCTTTGATAATAGCTCCCAGGATGGTTGTAGGTTATTTTGCTGACCTCCCCCTTAGAAAAGAGATTCCCGAGACAATAGGGTAGAAAACACTAGAAGAAATAAAGTAATTTGAACGAGTTATGAACATCCCTTATCCGTGGCTAAAATGTATTTATATTATAATGCACTTTGTTTACTTAAATGCACCACAAGGTGATAGGCTGGATGCTCAGTTTTTTTACACAAAAAGACCGGTTTCTGTAATTTTTAGGTATAGGTTCTTCAAAGAGTTAGATCTCATGGCATAGGTTAGGTATATGGAGAAAAAACTATCCCACTCCCTACTATTTTATTTCAATTTGGTCATGTAGTAATGAAATTGTTGGGTCTATAACCAACAGATCTATAGTATAGATGTACAATATACAGACAACTACCTCCCTTCCTTTTGCAAAGACCTCTTTCGTCTGCTTCTAAATTATTTTCTGCTACTTGTCTGTGTTCATATAAATGACTCCATTGGTTGATTTTCAATGACCCAATAGAAAGGTTGCACAAGGTGGTTGCGATGGTGAGATACAGTTATTTAACCCTTTCTCTCTCTAGTGTTTTACTCTAATCTATAACCTTCATAAAATCAAAAGCATATACTTAGATTGCTATGACGTTTGAACAAATCATGAATCATACTTAATTTACTTTTTAGACAAAATTTTGAAAGTTTCAAGAAGTTTTGTTTGTTACTTAATAAGTAGTTAGTTACAAACTTACTAGACTCAATATCCTGTTAAAATGGAAGTGTAATGTTGACATAGATACAAATTCTTTGATTTATATCGACAAATAAGAATTTAATTAATAATCATGGTAGATTAATGCTGCAATTAAAGATTATTTGCATTTTTTAACATTAATAATTGCTACCCTAAAATAATTTATAATTTTGTCTGCTATTGTCTTAACCTCTTTTCGAGGAAGCTTTGTGTTTATCAAGATCGAAATTAATTCCTTATCATTATCCCAAATTAAGCGCAAATGTCGTCTTGTTTGACTTTCCTTTCATAAAGTGACGCGGTATGGATTGTTTATATTTTGATGCGCCCACGTTCGTTACTTTTGAATGAGATATGAGTGTGTGAAGATTTCGGAGAACAAAATTGGGCCTATCATTGGTCTCATAGTGCGTGAACAACCCTAGTATACCAGGGATTTGAAACCATAAGAACTTCAGGTAGAATTTGTTAATTTTATTAAGTGGAATGGTGTATAGGACGATTATATTTAGTTAAAAAGGCTTTAGCCAGCTAAGCATGAAACTTAATTATGATTAATATTATGTTTTAGTAATTTTTTATGTGCTTTTATTTTTGCATTTAACAATGATTTATTAAACCAAATAATTTTCCTTTAAAGCCAAAGTTTCCAAAGATTCTTAACCGTAGAGAAAAATGATTTTAAAAAGCAATTAAGATTACGTGGTTATAAAAAACTGGAATTATGAATTAATTGATTTTGTAATTTCAGGACTTTGAAATAGTTGCCTCAATAAATCTATAATCAAACCTGCTGTTGAAACTTGATGGTTCCTGGTATTGGGGGTTTGTCTGTAAGTCAACAAGATCTCGAGAACTTCCCGCTAATTCGGAAGTCACACTCAACCAAAGTGTCATGGTTGAGACAATTTCAAAGTAGCTGAAGAATAGGCGTTAGCATTCTTCAAGAGATCAATAGCATCCAGTGATTATTGATGCAATAAACTGTGACAATTTTTTCTGTGAAATAAGTACCTAGTGAATCAATATGCCACTAACCAAAAAGCAGAAAATTGAGCGAGCTATCGCTATTGGCAGTGAAAGGCTAGAAGTGTTTGACGAACAGTTAAAAGTGTTTTATGACAATCTAAAAGCCTGCCAAAGTTTTAGTTCATGTGAAAATGTGAATTTAAAATCAATTCGTGACATTTTTAGTGAGGTCAAGGACCAATCTGACCTAATAAAAAGTCTAAAACCTGCCGTGGAGACTAGTGAGTTGCGCGAGTTCAAGCGTGATTTGGATGAAGCTAGTGAACAGAAAACTGTTGCAGATAAAGTTTATGCGTCGTTGGAGCAGTGTACAAAAATTCTGTACTGGCTTGACAATGATTCAGACGACGCGAGGTCAAGCACTGTCGCCAGGAACCTCGACGTCATTGAGAAGGTGAAGATGGACATGGGAGTGCTTAAAATTTCCATGGAGTTGCGCCAAGAAGTACGTGATATGTACCGAAGGCTTAGAGAGATGGAACGTCGTTCATCTAACTTGGATGAGAGTGGAACACCTGCCATACTCTCCAGAAGTATGTCTGCCGTGGATATTCGGAGTTCCAACCCGCAGTATGGGCGCTGGGACAACAGTTTGTTGCCGTCCTTCGACGGTACTGACACGGATTACTCCAACTTTAAACAGGTCTTTAAAGATCTATGCGCTGGTTACGGATTTTCTGACCAGAGGTTAAGTTTGATGTTGTGTATGGAGAAGGTGATAACCAACCCGGAGCTACGCAAGCAAGTGTCAGCGATTAGAGATCATAATGAACAATGGTTGTTTCTCGATCAGATGTTTTTATCAAACACCCGCCGGTTCATGAAGATTTTAACTAAGCTGAACAAGATGAAACCTGTGGATAAACCTGTGGACGTGGTTAGTGCAATAGCTACCTTCAAGAGCACGATGCAGGAAGTAGAAGCCATCGTTGGTTCTGCAGCTAAGGATTACCACCACCTAACTCTTATTCATATTTTCAAAGACAAGTGCCCAGATGGCCTGAGAGAGAAAATTATGATGGAGCTAGGTAGCATGAACCAACCAAACATCCAGAAGATTGTAGAACTGCTGGAGAGGACCAGGGGAGCAATGTTGGCCGGTGATATGTCCTATGACACTAGCGCCGGCAAGAGAAATTGTGACAGAGCTGCCGCCGCGCAAGTATCTGGCCGCAGCGACAATAAGAATGGAAAGGCTGGAAAGGACAAGGCTTCCAAGTGGAACAGTACATGTCCTGTTGAAAGCTGCAAGGAGAAACACCCGATTTTCCGTTGCCTCACGTTTAAGAAGATGGATGTGGTTGACCGAAAGAAAGTTGTCCAGCAGAAAAAGTTGTGTGAGCTCTGCCTGTGTGATGGCCATGCTGCTGACAAGTGTAATAAATCGGATAAGCTTGGTGTTTGTGGCACCAATAATTGCAACAGATATCATAGCCGGTTGATCCATGAGGCTAGTGCTGGTGTGAATACAGTCTACAAGTCAAGTTCTGCACCCAGCCCCTGTACCTTCTTACTTCAGTTAGTTCCTGTTGTAGCACCTGGCGGCGGCACCTGCCACGCCACTGTCATGTTTGACTCTGGTGCAAATTTGCCACTTGTGTCTGAGAAGTTATCCAACAAGTTGAAGCTGAAATCTACCGGCAGATATACAACTATTTCTGTAGCTGACGGCAGTGAGACTTCCTGCCGCAATGTTGTGTTTTATCTGAAGGATAGGGACGGTAATTTGAGGGAGTTTGAGGCAGCTGTCATGCCTACCCTCGGCGGGGCCAACGAGATGCGTTCGGTCCACCCCGAAACTGCCGCCGAAATATTTAAGATGCCGCCAGAAAGATTTACATATATTAGTGGAGGCTTAGATATCATCATTGGAAATACACATCCTGACGTGTTTCCATCAACCTACCAGAAAGTGGGCCAGTCTATGTTGTGGCGAACCATTTTTGGTAGTGGTTTTATCTGTACAAGTGCTGACGGTGGAGCTGGAGACCAAAAGTCGGCATATAAGGCTGTCAGTGTCAGTGGAGGCACCTTGCCAGACTTTTTGACGTCTGAATCGTTTGGCGTACAGCCGCAGGCACTTTGTCCAGGATGTACTGCTTGTCAAGAGTGCAAGGCTATGGCCGACGGCACTACCTGGGACCAGCGTGAGAGGCAGAGAATAATTGAGGCAGGTTTAACACTAGACTTGCAATCCAACAAGTGGACAGGTCAATATGCTTACATTGAAGATCCTCACACTTTGCCCTACAACGAGAGTTTAGCCCGCAAAATTGCTGAAAAGGATCGTGCCAAGATGGTCAAGGAAGGTACCTATGATATGTATGTACAGGTATTCAATGACGCCATATCCAGAGGCGTGTTTCAAAAAGCAACGCCTGAAGAATTGAAGTATGAAGGGCCTAAGTCTTGTTCATCAATAGTGGTTGCTTTCAAGGAGGATTCAAGTTCCACACCCATGAGATTGTGTGCAAATAGTTCTCTGACGTTCAAGGGTACCAGTTTTAATCACATAATGCTGGGAGGTCCGCCGCCAATGCAGAAGATTTTTTATCATTTGTTGCTTTTCCGCGGTTACAAGGTTGGTTTAACCGCGGACATTTCCAAGTTTTATAACTCCATCCTGGCCACAGAGTTCAACAGCCAGATGAAGAGAGTTTTATTTTCCCCGACGCCAGACGGTCTTCTTGAAATTTACCTGACTAAAGTGGTGAATTTTGGCGAGTTGGCTGCAGGAAATTTGGCAGTTACAGCCCTGAAGTTGACGTCCCGCCTGTTCGGCGGAAAGAGTGAAGCAGAGGTCAAGGAGATGTATGGAGAGGGGCAGATAAACGGTAGTGATATTGTTGCAAAACCTGAATTGTGGAAGGAGCCAGAAATACCTACCTACCCCGAGGAAGATTTCAAGTTACCTCAGATTCCAGTTGCAGTCAAGCTTGAGAAGCACAGCTTCATAGATGATGTTATTTCGGGAGCAGGATCTGTGCCAGAAGCCAAGGAGATGATGAATGAAGCCGACAGAATTATCAGCAAAGGTAGTTTTTCCTTCAAACAAGTCATTTATTCTGGTGATGATTGCCAGCCAACCAAGGTTCTTGGGCTGATATGGAAGCCAGCCACTGATGTGTTATCCATCGCCACGAGAGTCAACCAAGATGGTAAAGTCAAGGGAAAGAAGGTGAAAGAGGATGCTGATTTGTACAACCTCCAGGACGCCTTGGACGAGAATCTGACAAAGAAGATGGTCCACAGGTTCGCCGCCCAGACCTTTGACCCGCTCGGGCTTTGCAGCCCTATCCTGTTGAGAATTAAACTTGTCCTGCGGAAAACATGTTTGCTGAATTTGGGCTGGCAAGATTTCATTCCAAAAAGTCTACGGGATGAACTTGTTAAGTCGCTGGAGGACAGAGCTGAGGTCGCTAAATTGGAGTTTGACCGTTGTGTGGTCCCGGAGGAACCAACTGGCCTTCCATCCTTGATGATGTTTTCGGATGGGTCATCAGAGGCCTATGCATGTATGGCATATTTGAGGTGGCCAACTAGGCAAGGGTTTGAAACGTTCCTGCTAGCCACCAAGTCAAGAGTTGCGCCGGTCAAGACTGAATCAATTCCACGCCTTGAATTGATGGGTTGCCAGATGTCCACCAGGTTGTCAAAGTCCATCAGAGATGCCCTGCCCTTTGATGTTATCAGAGTGATGTACTTTACTGATTCATCGTGTGTTTTATCACAAATTGTTTCCAACAGTGCCATGTTGAACACATTTAATTCTCATCGCATTGGAGAAATCCAATCTGCAACCAACAAGGATGACTGGAGGTGGGTCCCTGGGACACACAATGTTGCAGATTTGGGCACCAGAAGCACCTGCAAGGTATCAGATTTAGGACCAGGTTCCAGGTACAGATTGGGCCCAGAATGGTTGCGCCAGGATGAAAGTGCGTGGCCGGTGAAAACTGCCGAGCAAGTCAAGCAGGATTTACCACCGGAGGAGTTGAATACCAAAATGGTTAAGTTATGTTCAATGAAAGTTGCCGGAGAAGCCGCTGAAGATGTCTTTAGGTTTAAGCACAGGAGATCATTTGGACAGGCCAAACGTATTATGGCAGCTGTCCTGCAAGTATCGAACACCTGGTTGAAGAAGCTAAAGAGCAGACAAGAAGGCAAGACTACAGCCGCTGGTAGTCATGTAGCAGCCGCAGATTCTGTGTACAAGCCGTCTTTGTACAATTTTATGGCGGCGGCGGAACTTTTCATTGTGTCACGTAGCCAACAGGATGAGTGGATAAATGACGCTAAAGGCAATTATTCGTCATTGAATCCGTTAGTGCATGAAGTATCATTGACCTGGCCTGTCGTTGGTCCCAGAGGTAATTATGTGACCAGGGAGATGAAAATCCTAAAGATGGTTGGTCGTGGCGAGCCCGTCATTGACGCCATTACTGGTGGCCGTAAAATGCTTTTTGAAGACATGCCAGGTTTAGTAATTTTGGAGCCTAGTAATTGGTTAGCTTCTATCGTTATGAGAGAGGCGCATGTTGAGCTTCATTCTGGTGTCCGTGGAACTTTAGCTGAGAGCCGCCGTTGGTGCTGGATTGTAAAGGCAAGGAGGTTGTCCATCATGGAGGTGAAGAAGTGTTGGCCCTGCAGTGTTGAGAGGGCCAAGGAATGTCGTACTACCATGAAGGATGTGTTACCTGACAAGTTGGTTCCGAGCAGGCCATTTGAAGCTGTGCAAGTTGACCTTATGGGTCCGCTGGTTACGAGGAGAGCTACCGCCAAAACGAGGAGTCAGACAGCAACGAAGAAGGTGTGGGTGTTCGTGGTAGTCTGCAGGTTCTCAGGGGCCCTATGGCTGGATGCCTTGGAGAAGTATGATACCAGCAGTATCCTGTTGTCCCTGCGCAAGTTGGAGGCTGTTCATTGTCTGCCGAAGGTTATAGTAAGCGACATGGGCACACAATTATCCGCTGCTCGCAAGGTTTTAGAGCAGAAGTTGGGCAGCCAGGTAGAGTTTTCTTGGTCCCAGATCCCGGCCCGAGCCCACCATTTTATTGGGCAAGCTGAGAAAATGGTGGGATTAACCAAGAGATTGCTGTTCAAGAAGTTGGTGAATAGTTCTGTTAATTTTAATGAGCTCCTGGTGCTGTTGGCAGAGGTTAGCAAGTTAATGAATAGCAGACCGTTGACGATAGAAGCTGCGAACGATGTGGAGAATTGGCAGCTGATTACCCCTGGCCAGCTGCTGGGAAATGTAGACCGCCAGCCGTTGTGCAATGTGGCGATGAAACCGGAGGACCAAATTTCCTCCAGGTTGAAGTTATTAGAAGATTTGTCTGCCCAGTTTTGGACTTCCTACCGCCAGGAGATTTTGCCGAAGATATTAAGGATGTCCAAGTGGAAAGATGAGATGGCGGAGCCGCTAGCTGACGGAGATATAGTGCTGGTTACGAGTACCAATCCGCTGATGAGATGTTTGCGGATGGGCCGTGTGACGAGGATTGAGGATGGGAGAAAGACTGCAAGAGTCATGTTCAGGCTGACAGATAAATCTCCCCTGGAAGAACATGCTGTATCAGTCAGGCAGTTATTAAAAATTATGATTAATAATTGATTCTTATTTTATGGAAACTGAGATTTTTTTTAGTAAAAAAAGCCACATTTCATATGCCTATTTTTATGCCTAAAATAAGAATCAACCGAAATGCGATTAATTTTTATTCTATTTCATATGCTCAAATTTAATTTTATTGAGTTTAATTTCTTTTCAAAAGTACAATTCATTATAAAACTTACCTGAAAAGTTTACCAAGAAGGAATAAATGTGTCGAGGTTGCGTGATTCGATATTTATTCTAAGAAAAAAATCAAGTATTTTTTAGCAGATTTTTTTTTAAAATTACATATGAATTTCAATCAAGTAAAACATTTTTTTTCAGATCAAGGAATGATTGAAAATTCATATTTAAAGTCTCATATTTTTTTACAAAGAAAAATTGGTATTTTTTTTCATAATTTCGATGAAAATTCTAACGAAGATATTATTATTATTTTGCTATTATTTAAGTATTGAAAAGTTTTATTGTTGATTAAGATAGTTACAGTTCTTATTCATTAAGTTTGAAAACTTTCTGCCCAAGGATTTTGAAATATTTTTCTTACTACTCTTTTTGATGCTTAACAAATTTAGTTTTAAGTACCTATAAATCTTAAATTTCTTGTCTAAGATTTATTCCGTTTTATATTACCATTATTGTTTACATTTCAATCTGATTTCGTAGGTACTTATTGATTTATTAATAATGATTATTACCTATTGATTATGAAATGATTATTATTTAGTATAAGTTGTTATATTTACAACATCATGATTAATAGGATTATACATTTTAGGATTTGTGTATGTGATCTTGTGAGTGTCATGTGCCTGGAATATTGTATGGTACAAACCAATCCCCATCCTTCTATCCTAAAATGTGAGGTATTATGAGTCCTAGTGAGGAGTATAATATAGTGTATGCATTTCACGGGGTTTCATTTAGTTAGGAGCAAAAATTGTCACGTTTTTCGGGATGTGGCCATTCTCATGTGATTATGGTGAGTTGAGTTTAGTGAGAAATGTTGCTAGTGCTCAGCGCAAAAAACCTTGAATCTCGTTAAGGAAGTTAATTTGACTTTCAAACGGGGGGTGTGTCTTAACCTCTTTTCGAGGAAGCTTTGTGTTTATCAAGATCGAAATTAATTCCTTATCATTATCCCAAATTAAGCGCAAATGTCGTCTTGTTTGACTTTCCTTTCATAAAGTGACGCGGTATGGATTGTTTATATTTTGATGCGCCCACGTTCGTTACTTTTGAATGAGATATGAGTGTGTGAAGATTTCGGAGAACAAAATTGGGCCTATCATTGGTCTCATAGTGCGTGAACAACCCTAGTATACCAGGGATTTGAAACCATAAGAACTTCAGGTAGAATTTGTTAATTTTATTAAGTGGAATGGTGTATAGGACGATTATATTTAGTTAAAAAGGCTTTAGCCAGCTAAGCATGAAACTTAATTATGATTAATATTATGTTTTAGTAATTTTTTATGTGCTTTTATTTTTGCATTTAACAATGATTTATTAAACCAAATAATTTTCCTTTAAAGCCAAAGTTTCCAAAGATTCTTAACCGTAGAGAAAAATGATTTTAAAAAGCAATTAAGATTACGTGGTTATAAAAAACTGGAATTATGAATTAATTGATTTTGTAATTTCAGGACTTTGAAATAGTTGCCTCAATAAATCTATAATCAAACCTGCTGTTGAAACTTGATGGTTCCTGGTATTGGGGGTTTGTCTGTAAGTCAACAAGATCTCGAGAACTTCCCGCTAATTCGGAAGTCACACTCAACCAAAGTGTCATGGTTGAGACAGCTATACTATTAATAACAGCACCTAAGATTAACTGGGTAAACATGGTTTAGACACTTGTTTTACTATGCTAATATCACATTAGAGTTAATACCCAAGCTAGACTAATGTTTTACTGTTATTTCCTAATCAAAAAGTGTTTAGAAAGCTTAAAAACTTAAATCTATAGGGAAATTAAAAGCAACAAATAAACTAGTTTAAAACTAAATTTTAGACCATGTTAAGAAAAGTTAGAGACCTATAGTTTTCTTACACACAAATTGTAATTGCTACCCCAATAAAAGGGCATAAAACATGAATTTGTTCTATTTTGGAGCTGTTTTAAAGATATAAGTGATATAAGGATAAACAAAAACAAACATTGAAGTATTTTAGTTTATAAAGCATGCATTTTTTAGTTTTGTTACATAACATTGTTGTCAATTGTTTCATATTATCATATTATTAGTTAGTCTAATCCTATAAAACTAATATTTTCACCACTATCACCGATACATTATGCCAAGGCATTCCACCACATTCTAAATCAAAGATTACAGTAAAGTTAAGCCACCACCATAATTAAAACTAAGGCATTCCCCTCCATAAAACCAGCCTTGCAGCTGGTTTGTAGGACAAACTTGAAGCAGCTTTAAGCTGTTTCGCCAAACGGCCATTCTCGTGCCCCTACCTCAATGTACAACTCTTCCCCGCTTAAGACGCTACCGAAATGGTAATTTTGAACCCCGCCGCTGCTTGTGCCGCCAGCCGCGACGGCTGTATTGGTGGTGGTGCGGCTGCTGACGTCAGAGTGCTGACACTCAGAGCTGACGTCACTAGAGGAACAACTCACGGGACTAAACACAAAACAAAAAAATAAAATAAAAATTATAAAACGTAGAAAGCATTTCAGAACATTTATCAAATCAGATTTTTTTGAACAATCAAATTGTCATTTTTTACATTAAATACAAAGTCGAAATGCTTTCTTGAAAGTAACTTATGCTGGATCTATAAAGAAATATTAATTCAAATAAGCAAAAGATTCCTTTGTAAAAATCTACAATAAGTTACTCACACATTAATGATAGCATAAACAAAACAAAAATATCAAAAGTAGTACAAAAGTAAGAAAACACTAAAACACGTGCTAAGATGAAAAGAATTTATTGGCGAAAAAATAAATAAAAGGACATAAATTCTAAAAAACATTTTTTTTCTTATACTTTAACAGTAAATAGGCCAATGTTTTTTAGAATTCATATATATGTCTTAGCAAAGATTACAAATATCAAAATCTATAACAGAAAATATCATTAAAAAAGATAAATCCTCATAGATAAGAGAAATAGACACACGACTCACAGAACAATACATGCAAAAAATCATAGAAAAAAAAGTGTATTTAAGTGTAATTAATTAGATTAATTTACTAAAAAAGCTTTTGATAAATGAATCAACGGGAAAAAAATATAGAAATATGATTTTATTTTCCAAAGAGATGTTAATTGAAAAGACATTGGACTTAAATTGATTGATGCATGTCCCCAATTAGTATAAACAAACTCGCCCCATTCTGAAAATTATATCTATTAATTGAAAAGTTTGGAGACTGCCACAACGATTTCAAAACAAAAATGAGAAAGTGTGTATAAAAACTTTGGGGACAAGTATAATTTACAATCCAATGTCATCTACTTCCCTGATTTTCCATAAACATTATTGAGAAAAAATAACAATACGTTTCTCTTCTTTAAATACACATTAATTCTTAAATACACTTTTTTACAATTTGTAAGGAAAATTTTTAAAAAGTCTCACCTTTCAATATCCTGTTTTGTTTTAGGATCTTTTGGGCAGACAAACCGTCGGCAGCAGCAGACCATGACCACCAGAACGATGGCAAGTGCCAGCAGACCGCCGACCAACCCGCCGATAAGTGTTTCTTGTGATAACAATTCTCCAACTCTTAGTGACACTTGGTGTTCCCTTTCTCCGTGTTGATTCTTAAGCTTCACTCGATATTCATGGTTCTCAGTTTTGCTCGGGCTCTTAAGTGTCAGCACTGAAGTGTAGCAGTCTTTTCTGGCAGTTTCAATCAGCTGATTGATCACAAAATTATCGCTCTTGCCCTGGAACAGAATCTCCTCCTCCCGGCCGCTTTCGCCGTCCGTTTTGCCCTGGCGCACCCATACAACCTCCGGCTTGGGGTCGGCGCAAAATTTAACCTCCAGCTTGGCATCAGTTCCGGTTACAACATAATGATTGGATTCTTTGGTTTCCAGCATAGGGGGACCTTCCACCTCCAGTTTAATAGCTTCGCTCCGCGTCACCAGATGCTCGCCCCTAATTGTGTTCCTAACCTCACACATGTACACCCCCTGGTCCTTGAATGTAATATCATTGATGTTCAACAAATTGTCCTCGGAGCGGACAATTTCCGTGTGGTCGCTGGCGGACACCTGGATCCAGCGGTAAGTCGGCGTGGGGTTGCCCTCGCCGTGACAGACGAATTTTGTGCTGCCGCTGACCATCTTGTGCAGGTTGCTCTCCGCGGGTTCTACAGATTTCACGATGGCACCATCTAAAAAAAGTTAATTTTTAATGTATACAGAAAAGAAAGTTGATAAATTTTTTCTGAAATAAATATTTCATTCTTAAAATAAGGCATTTTCGTGATTTGAAATGTATCTTTTTAATACCAAAATTTTATCATAATATCAAGTTTAGCTTTGTTAAGTTGTTTGTTATTTAATATTTAGGCCTTAATCTGCTTTGGACGAGAGTGTTCTTATATTTAAGCAAATAATTTTACTTAGCAAGAAAGTTGTAAATAAAGTTGCAACTTATAAACATAAACATAAACTTATAAACCAATTTTTTTGCATTATGACAGTTCTTTTTAAAGAGTGTATAATTTTCTTTTTTGATGACAACTATAAAATTATAATTGTAAATTAATATTACTGACAAAATAATGTTTCCTCGGGTAAAATATCCCCCCCTCTAATCATCAATACGAAATATTTTTTTAAAAAATAATTAGCTGATTTTGAAACTATAAAATCAGATATGTTTGAAGGAACATCTAATCTTGTGTATTTGAGCTAAAATCCAGGGAGTAAGGGAGGGGACAATGGATCGAATATTCAATTTTTAGGAGTCTCAGACTTTGGGGACTGGCTTAAAGGGAATGTGCAAGAATTTAGCAGTTTCTGACTGAGTTTGGGGACTTGCGCATAGAATGCCGCTACTCGTTATGTATGTTTTGAATATTGCAGACGGGGAGAAGGGATAAGGGAAGTGGGGGGAAGGGAAATAAACACTCGTTGTGTTAGTTTGGAATGTAGCAGACGGGGAGAAGGGAGAAGGGAGGTGGGGGCAAGGGGCAAGGGAAATAAACAGAATAAAAAGGGGCAGTCATATTCTTGCTAGCAGCTGGCCGGGTCCAATAATCTTTTAATATAAAAATCACACCAAAAAACCTCAATATATTTCATCAAAAACAAGTTGTGATTTCACTTTACATGACGCTATGGAAATCTATTATTCAATTAACAATCCCTTTATAATTTCCTACAAATTTTTGGATTAAACTGGATTTCATGCCCTTTCTTTGATAACTCTTATATTGAATTAATTGCCCATTGTCCCCTCCCTTACTCCCTGGCTAAAATCTGTTTATCACTATTGTGTTCGTCACGTTAAGCTCTTGTAGGCCAAAATAAGATTAACTTTCATAATAATATTTTAACATTTCACTTGCTCAAATACAGTTAGTGCCTATATAAAATGACGTGATATTGGCCTACCATTGGACAATTAAAATGTATACTGGCCTACTATTGGTAATTTTCTGTGTATTGGCCTATAATTGGTTATTTGTATTACATGTCACGCCATTTTTTACAAATAGATGAAAATCAAGTTAATTCATAAAGTCTTAGAAAATGATAATGTGGGATAAATCAATCTCAATCCCTACTTTCTTCCAACAATTGCAAGCTACCTAAGACAGAGTTTGGCAGAGGATTAATATTCATTATATATAATTTATTAGCTTCTACTCAAAATTCATGAGGATATTTTGGAAATCTTAACTTAAAATTAAATTTTCAAAACACATGCTCAAAAAATCTGTTCTCGCTCCCTATAATCTTGAAAGTGCTAATAAAAGTCAACAGAGCGTCCAGATTTTGATTACGTTTATCCAAAACAGCAAATAAAATGAATCTTTAAATTCAAGAATCAAAACTCTTGTAAAATAATAACCATATATTATAGTTGAAATAAAAGTTAAACTATTTATGTAAACTGTATCTAGCATTAGTAAAGGTAAAGTAAAAGATGACAAATTTTTGTTTTTATTGATAACAAAACAATATTTTGGTGGAAAAATTATTGCTTAAAAACTAAAACGTTGTTTTTGATAACAGCCTAAGCCGATTAAAGCCAAAAATATTTTTAGCAAGCGAAGCGAAGGCTAGTCTCAGAGTCAGCAATAAAGGTAAACTTATAAATAGACATTTGTTTAAAACATATTTCTAGTTTTGCTTAGAGATTGGTATATGTACTGAAGATGCCATAAGATTATCTGTAGTTTTACTATAGCATAGTTTTCTAACCTCTTAGATATTTCTTAGATATGCGGGGGGGGGGGGTTAGGGGACATTGGGCTGTTTACTACACTAGTCCCCAAAGTTTTATGATAACGTTTTCTTATTTGTTAGTTCAACAACTTTGGGGACTTTTATTAAATTTTGATTGGTTGGTTCATTAAGTTAGGTGATCAAACGTTTCAACAGCTACTTATAATCTACAGAAGGGGCAAATAGGTGTTTTATTATTAGATATGAGCATCATTTTATCGGCCATTGTCGTATCCATTTAGATCAAAGAAAAAATAATAAGTGTCCTGTATGTATAACCTTGGTAAGTCTAGGTGTGTTAACAAGATGAAATAAATTTAAATCCAATTATCCATCTTCCCTTATTAGCACAGATTTATGGGTGAAACGTCCTATCAATTTAAAACTTATTAGCACTTTATATTGCCTACAATTGAAGGATTTATTGATTTTATATATTTAAAATATCTTTCCCTATTAGCACATAAGAACTGTATTAATTTTTATAAAAAGAAATGTCGAAATATTTTAAAACATGTTACCTAACAATTAATAATCTTTACTTAATTGATTAGCACTTTAAAGAATTATTTTATAATATGTAAAATATTTAATTTTCTCCTATATGATGTATGTAAATTAAAATATAATTATTAAAGTCAACAAAATATAACACATTATTTTTCTCCCAAATTATAAATCCAAACTTTTTTTTAAATTAACGCCCCCATAAGCCAATTTAAATAGTAAAAAGTGCCATAAATATAATTATTTGAACAGAAATGTGAGACTAATGTGCTATTAAAAATGAAAAGTGCTGAAACTTTACTAAATATGTGTATTTAACGTTTTTTCTCAGATAAAGGAAAAATCCAAAGAGCTTAAAAATTGTGGTAAAAGTACAGCATCATATCAACAATCAATACACATTTTCAAGTCCGTATGTGTAATTTACTAGGGATCTAAAGGGATAAGACAATGGCCGATAAATTGATGTACATCCCAATGATGATACACAAAATTACCCCTTCTGTAGATTACAATTAGTGGTTGAAATGTTTTGAGCACATATTAGGACACAATTCATTATTCCCAAACGAATAAGAAAAAATTAATATAAGACTTTGAATTTTAAAACATTCTTCTCCCTGTATGATGCTAAAACTCTTTTCCTTTATTTTAAAAAGTAGTCTGTCAATTGTTGCACAATTGCGTCCTTGTTATGTAACTTTATAGTCTTGCAATAGTACCCGAAGGAAATATACTATAATTTTTAAAAGTAAGGTGTTTTATTGATAATATCGTCCAATTTAAAGGCATTTTATATTAATAACAAAGAACTTATATTTGTAAAATCATTGTCTTTAAAAACACAATACAATACGAATAGTTAAGACTCCTATTTCTTTTATTTTCCAACTTTGAATAAAAAAATACATGAAAAAAAACTGTTATTCTATAATTGGATTTAAAGCTTAAAGATTTTAAAGCTTTTATTCATTTTAAAAATGAGTAGTTGCTTTACTCCTACCCTCGAGGGGAGGGCACGATAAGTCAGGAAAGTAGCCTAAAACCAACCAAAGATATCATGGTAAGAAAACGAAGTAGTGGGTTTCTTCGTATTTTTACAGTAGCTTGTAAAAGGTTAGTTTAGGTTAGGTTAAGTTAGTTTAGATAATGTTAATGTTAATGATTGCCCTGCAGGGTTAGGGTATTGGCCAGTGAAAAGCTACTGTGAAAATACGACAACACCCGCTACTTCGTTTTTTTTCTCCATGATACGAATAATTTCTTGTTGAAGGGACCCGAGCAAAGAAAAAAACTTACACTTAACACTGAGATCAATTTTCTGAGGTCCGCTAATACCAAGAGAGTTTTTAGCCTGAGAGTTTCATAGAATAATAAGTAAAGAGTAGAAAGAATTGAGGTAGTTTGTTTTACTGAAACCAAAGAAAATGAAGAACACAGTAAAAGTGTCGGACTGATTATGACGTAAAAAAATAGCCAATGAGAGGCCACTATAAATTTTACCATTGGTCAATAATGGCCTCTTATTGGCTAATTTTTTTTACGTCATAATCAGTCCGACACTTTTACTGTGTTCAAAATGAAAATTACTACAATTAACGTAACTATGTTATAAGTATTTAAGACTAAATAATCTTTTTACTTTAAGTCGGGTTGATTGAAAACACTATTACTGTTAATTCAAACTATGAACAGTTTTTTAAATTTTCTAAATTTCACTGATTTTAAAATCTATGATTTATACTCCTTTACATATTATTCCATGCCTGGCAGATATATTTTCCGGTGTGGGATCTTGTAAGGCGGGGGATTTCCAGCTGTTCTCCGTTACTTATGGGCTGTTCGTCACCCTCCATACGCCATTCAACCTATAAAAATAAATACTTACTATAGAGTCTTAAATATAAAAGAAAAAAATTTAAGCAGGGCTTCAAAACCGATTAATTCTCAGACAAACTGAAAAATCGTATATAGCATACTAACATCGATACCCAAAAATTTGTCTATTAATATCCTACTACTTAGCTATCGATCTATATTTTTTTAATCTTCTGTAAGTCTAACTGGCGGTTTATCTTTCTTTATGCTCTCTGTTTATTTCTTTGAATGAAGCTCTTTATAACAAAACAAATGACTAATGATAGGCAATTACACAGACCAAATTAATACTAAATTACCAAAGGCAGGCCAGTATACATTTTAATTGCCCAATGGTAGGCCAGTATAACCTCATCTTTTATAGGCACTGTCTTTCCATCTATCTTATTTCCTTTATCAGCTATCTATCTATTTGAATACCTGTGCTGGCGGATTAGCGGACACAGCGCAGTGTAGAGTAATAGAGTCTCCCTCAGTCAGCTCCTTCTTAGCCAAGGGTTGGATGCTTACTCGGGGCGAATCTGAAAAAAAGTTTAAATAAGACTAGGTATATTGACTTGTAAAGTTGTTTATGAAATTACAAAAATTCTCTCTCAAGATATATATTTTCTTGGATCTTATACACAAGATTTTTATGTTCTTTAATAAAGTGAAACAGTCAGCGGGCCAAATAAAACCATCATCACCCCTCTACCCTATCTCCTCCCCATCTGCTGGATGAACAAATTGACCAATAAGCTAGTTCCACATTAGCAACCTAGATTGACGACAATTTATCCTCTGACATAATATCCATGAATATTCTACATCCATTTAAATAAAATAACATAAAAGATACCCTATAAAAATACCAAACGTCTGATAAAAAAATGATTGATTTATATGCGATTTATCTGTAATCTATTTGGTATTTTTCTAAACATTTTCTATAGTATGTATTGTATATATTACAAGTGAATCGATCAGTATAGCTAATCTAACCCCAAATCCTATCTATATCGAAAAGGTTGTCATTTAATATAGCTAATATTTATTAAATGCAAAGCTTTTCAATAATAGGATCGAATATTGTATCTGCATCAAATAGCTTTGTTTGTTAATTTAGGCATGTTAGAATTGTCCTATTGATTTCAAACTTTGCAAGGTGATTACTGAAACCATCAGATATTATAAAGAGTAACAATTCTAAAGTTATTATTTGACACAATGTTAACTTAAATTTTAGGCAAACTAACTTTTATACTTCATATCGTTCATTGGATCGGAATACATTGATCTGAATTTAGTTTTATTCGGTTTTGTTCATGTTATTTTAACTAAACATATACATGATGTAAAGAAGCATTTATTTTTAATTCAAATAAATTACCCGACACAAAAGCTCTCAATCTATGTTTAAATTATCCTATTTTTCAAAATCCCTAAAGCTATAGGAGAAAAGATCATATTGTGTGAAACAATTCAACTATTTCAGTTTAAATCTGGAAGTTTTTTTGTCATCTAAAAGTTTCAATTGCTTGTGACAAATATTTAACAAAAGAGTTTATGGTTTATCAACACACTATTGACTATGGGCTAATTTTAGAATTATAGAAAATCTTATTATCAAATATACTTACAACAAAATCAACTGTCTGTCTCGTTCGATTATTTGTTTTTTTTCTTTCGTATAATTGTCCTCATCCCTTTAAACCTATCTGCTTATACTCTAGAACTAAATGTTTTGGAAAAAAAGAATTGGTCGCAATGATTTATATGTGATTTTTGTTTTGTTTGTACATTGAACTTCTGAGTGTGTAAAAATAACTAATATGGTTTTTCTTTATGTTAAAGCATCTCATAGTATTAGGAAAGGTTTAAAACTATTTTCAGGAGAGTACCTTCAATCACCAAAGAGAAATCATCCCTAGAAAAACAATCCCTTTTTAAAAAGTGCTATTACTTTTTCTTTTTAAAACTAAACTTGAAAGTGAATGGTCAACTCCTCCACCCCCCCTTCTCCCAAAATAAAAGCCAATCTTTTTTAGAGGTCTAGGGACCATAGAGGCTAAAACAAATTACTTTAGAATGGTCTTTTATTTGTACTTAGTGTACAAAACTCTACAACCACTCTTTGTTATCAGAGGGTTGAAAAATAATAAAATAAATAAAGGCTTAAGAAAAAAGAGGGGATGTGTGATTGTGATTTCTATCATAATAAAGTACTAAAATATATAATAAAGTGTGATTTACTATAATTGTTTTATTCTTTAGCAAGAAAATTTCTTCTGAAAAAATCTATACCTTAAACCTTTTCAGTGACGCAATTAATACTATCCGGAGGAAAAAATGCATTGGTTTTATTTACTTGTTGTGTAAAAATATATGTACTTGAATTAACACAAACAATTAAACTAATATAAAAGAAAGAAAAAAGTCTCTTATTTAGTTAAATTAAATTGTTGATAAAAGGGTATGTTTTAAAAACCACTTGATAACGTAGCTGGACAAAGTGTATCAGCCTTGTGACGTCATAAAAATGAGGGATTATTCATATCTTTTTAAAGTGTTTTCTCCTCTCATCTCCCTCATTTTAAGACGTCACATGGCTGATTTATAAGACACTTTAACCAGCTACCATGATAACTAAAGAATTACCAACAGCTTGACCAATCGTTATAATTGTAATATAATTTGCTATCGAATAAAACTTAGTTAGAATGAAAGAACAATCTTATGGTATGTTTGCTTTTATGTGTTTGTCACTGTAATAATTGAAATTGCTCTTCTGAACTCGGTTTCTATTAAACGGTAAAGCGTAGTATAAATAACACCAGGTCGAAAGTAAAACAATAAAAAAAAAGTGTGGCCTAAGGTATAAAAAATACCGAATAATTATAATATTCAGATGTAATGTTAGATAGTTGGAATTATTTAGTCCTAATTTGACCAAAAAAAAGCCTAGTTGAATCTGTTTATAGTACCTATAAAAAATGACGTCATACAATACAAATAATCAATTATAGGCCATTTAACAGACTAATTACTAATGACAGGCCAGTTTACATTTTAATTTACCAATGATAGGCCAGTATATATTTCAATTGACTAATGTTATGATGTCATTTTTATAGGCACTATAAAGTTTTATAACAATCAGAAAGTTTCTGAAGAGCCTAAAATGGTTAAAAATCTAACTTGAATTTCTTTATTAGAAGTATAACAAAGCATTAATTTAAAAAAGACTTTATAGTATCTTAATAACATATAATGAATATAAAATTTCTCCTGTAAAAATATTCCTAGCACGTATAAGAAATAAACATTAAATTACCATGATAATTTATTATAATATTCACAGATATATTACAAACATTTCTTTTAACTTTTGGTCATTTAGCGAGGTTATACAGGGATACATCAATGGAAAAAAAGTTATGCTCTATGAATAAAACTGTAGCCCACAATTCTTGTATAAAAGTAACAGGAACTCTGTCTGTTTGACCTGAAGTATCTTTCTAACCACTGAACCGATATGGTTCTCCTTTACAGTGTAACTTGGAAGGTGTAACTTTACATGGGTACTTGGAAGGTCTACAGGGTTGATCCCCCCCCCCCCCCCCCCTCTATGATCTCTAGGGGCGTAGCCGCTATTACAAACAATAACAATTTAACATTTACGTTATAGAAATTTATTTATTTTTGCAATTGAAGAGATTTATTATTGTAAGATCTTTAAAATGTTTTTGAAAAGTCAAGCACAATGAAATATTCCATATAAAGAAAGTTATTCTGCCTATATCATTTTCTTTATTGATAACGATTACATCACAATTTTGCATTAACTTAGTTACTTTTCTTGGCGGCGAAAAAAAAAGATAATAATTCTATTTCAAATGATAATCTTTCCTGATTTCGAAGATTTGAAATATGAATGTGATTTTTAGCACAGTTGGACTCAAAAGAGCCGTACAATGTACATTATGCCCTTTTTTATACTTAACAAGTATGCTTTTATTCATAGCTCATTCCAGTTATAAAAGGATTAGACAAGGAAAAAGAATAGTCTGTTTGTAACGAAGGATCTCGCTAACAGCAAATAAATCATTAAAATTGTATGTTTACAAATTGCTAAATGTCTTCTAATGAAATAGAATTGAGAAATAAAAAAATAAACTCATAAAAAAAGCTTTTTATATTTGAACAAATTTCTAGATACATATTTAAATTAGGTAAAAATCTTTGAAAAAATGGGTCATACATGTATGAATAAAATATTATTTTGAACATGATTACAGAAATTCATATCTTCATTTTTAATAGGAAAGAGGATAGGGATGTATAATCATAAATCTAAAATTATGTGGTTATCAAAGTAACCATTTAAGATAAAGTATTTAAAGCATAAATTACAAGAGTACTGTAGGTGTAATATTACAATCTAATAATGACATAGAGTATGAACTAAAAAAAACTATTAATATGATAAAAAAAAAGGTAATGTTATCTACTTCGTCTCCATCTTTTAAAAACTAAATGGTAAAAATGGTGCTTATTTGTAATAATGTATTTATGAGAATGATACTTTGTGGGTAGATATTTCGTTTTTTTTTAAATCATACAGTTTTATACCTAATCCCTTTTTTGAATACTTATTTCAAACCTTGTTTTCCACCATTAGTATTCTATTCTGACTTCCTTTTTACATATAATAAAAATAAAATCTACTTCTTTATACTTTCAGGTTTAGTGTTTATTTGATGTAGACAATTTTCTTATTAAGCAAATGCAAAAATTTAAAACATACTTGCTGTAATGGGGGAATCTCTCTATTTTAAAAAGTTAGTCGATACATGATGCTTTTTATAGTGCCTGTAAAAAATGACGCCATTCTGGCCTACCATTGGTCATATAAATATATACTGACCTGCTATTGGTTATTTAGCGTGTGTATTGACCTATCATTGGTCATTTGTATTGTATGACGTCATTTTTATAGGCTCTAGCTTCTGATATATTTAATTACAAGTTATAAAAGTCGATAATGACTAAAATATATTTAATTGGACATTATAAAAGCTTGATTATCTGATATCTGCGTGAACATTATGTCCATTATAATATTAACCAACATTAACCTATATCAACCCTATCTTAAAACTTCCACAATAATCAAATTTTTTGGTAAAAATCTAAATGTTGTTTAGATTCTTATTTTTGTTAAACTAGGAAAAAAGGAAGTTTTTAAAAGGCTTTTATTACAAAAACACTTATAAATTGTTTTTAAAAACCTAATTTTTGTCTTCCCCCTTATATTTTTTTGTGAGATTTAAAAACAAGGATGAAAAATTTCTTAACATGAAAGATCCAATAATAAAAGGAATGTTGGAAAGAAAAAAATAGATGTCTATCATTAATAGTAGCTGGGTAAATCTCATTTGTCCCATAGCGTTGCAGATGGACTGACTGACGGACGGACAGACTACGGGAATATATTAGCAAATAGTCAAACTTGTGACTTGACCCTTTCTAAATTATAATACCAAATAAATATAAAAAAAGATAGGATAACAGTTATTATGTTATTGAATGAAATCTAAGTTTATTAGAACACTTTTAGCGTGTTAAAAAAATTACAGACTTTTTTTTCCCTCGGGAGGTAATTTGGTAGAAATTCAAATAAAAAATCAAATTATGGTTAAAAAGGAGAGATAACTATTCTTTCCCCTAATAAAATAGAAAATAAAGAGATAGATAGATAAAAGAGAGTGTGAGGGAGAAAGAGAGAGAAAGAGAGAGAGAGAGAGAGAGAGAGAGAGAGAGAGAGAGAGAGAGAAAGAGAGAGAGAGAGTGAGTGAGAGAGAGAGAGAGAGAGAGAGAGAGAGAGAGAGAGAGAGAGAGAGAGAGAGAGAGAGAGAGAGAGAGAGAGAGATAGAGAAAGAGAGAGAGACAGAGAAAGAGAGAGATAAAAGCCCAAAATAAAAGAGATAAAAAGGGGGAAAATATTAAAAATATAAAAGTTTTTAAAAAGATAAACCTAATTCTAAACTAAAATTCAGCAATCTGTAAACTATTTGAAAACTTAAGATTAATTCAAAAACTTTAAATATGATGTGTGTTTACAAAATGTTCGAAAAAAGCAACAAAAAATCTTTGAATATTTATCAAGAAATCTTTCAAATTCTATAAATTATTATTTCGTTTAATCACTTTTTGATCAAATCCGTCAGTAAGTAAGGAGAAAAAGGAAAGATGGATGCACTAATTAGTTTTAGAATTTATAATTAACAAAAATCAAATATAAAATTAGCGTCTTTTTCTAAACACCACTTTATATTTAGCAAAAATTTATGTAAATTCAATTGCTTTTTAAAACTTTTTTGTCTACCTAATTTTTCTGCTATTAAACTTTTTCAAACAAGATATCTTAATTCATATCAACAAGAATAAACACTTTCAAAGATATTCTAATTAAGTAGAAAAACTGACTTTAAGTGTCAATTATGTTTGATTTTTTTGCGATTTCTCTTGGGAGGGTGGTGGCACCCTCCACAAAAATAGCTGTAAACCTTCCCAGGACATATGAGTAACTACCCTGTAAGAGAGAACCTTATAGGTTCAGTGGTTAGCGAGAACCTTTGGTACACACACACAGACAGAGATCCTTTTACTTTATTATGAAGATAGCTCCTTACTTTATAGGAATATGTTTCTGGTCAGAAAATTATAAAAAGGTACTTACAGTGAATGTTAAGGTTAGCTGCCTCCATAAGAATCTTGTCCTCCGGAAGGGCTTCGTGCCTAACCTCGCACCTAACCTCGGTCCCGTGGTCCTCGCGCGTCACAGGGATTCGAACCCGTGACACCTAAAAATATGATTGATTAATATTTCTTAAATTTTGAGAAACAGCTTATGTAACTCGCCTAATTTTAATGTACAGACGGACAAACTTACTGACAAAGTCTAATTATAGAGAAGCTGCGCTACAAAAGAAGAAATCTTTGATATATCATATTGAATGAACCATATAAAACTAAAAGAAAAGCAAAGAGACAGACAGACTTTATTCCTAGAACCATTTTGTATTTCAATTTACTTTCAGACAGTTTTATAGAAATAGTTTTTAAAAGAAGCAGGGATAAGATTTATAAAAAAAACTGTTTGAAAAGGTATCTATATAGAAATTTGTACCATTTAACCCTATTAATAAGGATGAATTGCTTTGACCTACACATGGCCATATGTCATTGAAAAATTTTACATATAATCATGAAAAATGACTTTGTTACGTCGACATTATTTATGTTCTTATCTGAAAGTAAGTTTTACTGGTAGAAACCTCTATATACAATTTAACACTATTGTCATGATGACAATATTACTACTGTATACAATTGTATTGTAAAGTTCAGTGATATATCACATCGCGTAAGGCCCGGGCTAAGAAAACTGGTATTAATCTTATGATTATTATTTTAATTAGAATCGGTTCTAATCCAACGGATATTGGACGGTTTCGAAGCACTAGTGGAATTTTCTTTTTGCTAATCTAAATCCTAATCACTGACTATAAACCAATACAATAAATATAAAAAGTTGAAATCCTAAAAAGGATTATTTGGAATTACTAAGATAGAGAAAAATTTAAAGGACTGTTGGATGGGTTTAACCGTAGAAAAAGATTTAAAATGAATTATACAATTTAAATATATTTTTTAATGAATTATATAAAACTTTTATATTTTTTTCTAAAGGAATAAGGCAATGGCAAATAAATTAATGTACATATCCAATTATTATACACCAAATTAACCCTTCTGTAAATTTCAATTTATAGTTGAACTGTATGAACACACTAATCAAAATTCACTGGAGTCCCCAGACGTCAACGAATAAGAAAGCTTTATTATAAAACTTTGGGGACTAGTGTTGTTAATGTTAATGCACCCCTCCCTACTTGATTACATGTCTATTTATACATATTTTCACACACCCTGTGCACGCCACTGTATCTATCTATCTATTTATATACCTGACTCTGAAGGGCCTGTTCTATAGCCTCCCCCTTGCTCTGCCATGGGGTGCTTCCCAAGAACCATACCAGTCGGGGGGCGGGGTTTCCTCCCTCTGAAAATATAAAATAGTTAGTTCTTTTACTTTATTTTATGATAATTGTATTATTTTATTATTCACACCCCTACAAAAATCTCCAAGCAAAGCACTAAAACCTTATGATTTAGATGAAAAATAAGCTTTTTATTGTCTTTTTTTTTAAAAAGTCGTTATAAATAAGTATGTGAGTGTTATTTTTAGTTTTACTTAAAGAAATATAAAAATGGATCACTTACAAACTTTGTACAGAAATATATTATAAAAAAACTTTGAAAAATTCAAGATAATCCATTACAATAGTTTTTGTCAATGATACTTCAGCCATAAATAATGTCAAAAGAGTGTATGTCGACCGCTTTAACAGAGAAGGTAAAGTCAAATATTGTACAAATATTTGAAACAATTCTTGTTGACCGTTTTGATGCTCAAGTTTAACAAAAACGTTAATTGTAGAAATGACTCAACAAATCTAATACAATTAACCTAAAACAAGGATAAGACTTATGAAAAACAATCACAAGAACGGACAGAAAAAGATTTAAAAACAGAAACTAAAAGATAGGCAAATTTAATTCATATTAGTAAGAAGAAATGGTTTAAGTCTATTTCTATTTTAAAATTCATGTTTTTGGGTGGTTTAAGACTTTTTATTTTTCAATTTACGTCTTTGATGGTTTCAGCAAATTTCACTGCTCTCCCTCCTAAAGATGCTAAGGGGACAGCCGCTAGTATTTTTTAAGGCAACTCTAATTTAACAAGTTTTACATTCGACATTAACTACGCTCCTAGACTATGCGCAGATTCTCTGATATATTTTCAATTATTTGTTGCTCTGCTTTTGAAGAAAACAAATGATTTTTGCACTTTCCTAAAAATCTTTGAATATTAATTAGATTCTAAAATATTTTATTGAATAAAAATCTCTCTACTTTCAGCAATCAACAAAGATTTGTTTGAAAAAGGTCCATTTTCATTCTATTTCCATTCTTTTGGATTTTTTTATAAACAGAATAGATGTTTTTTTCAAAACCTAGGCATTTTAGTGTTTACATTTTTAGCACGATATGTACTTTTTTAAATTGATATAATTGCTATATGTATTTTATTTTAAAAGCAAGAATTTATGAGGTCTTGACTTTCGGCCAATAAAACCAGTTTCTCGTAGATAAGCTAGTGTACAATATTTACTACATTACAAGAACACCTAATAAAAACATTTGTATAGGACACTTAAGACACAATGCACCAAGAGCTTTGTTGGTCATGTGTTTGTCTGTCTGTTTGTTTGTCCATCTTTTCTAAATGCATAGTGGTGACACAAAAAGTCAATGATTTTACATTCAAGTATTTAGTTATTTTGCTTCTAGTTTTTAATTCTCTTAATTTTTTAGTTAGGTCATTTTTTTAAAACCCTAGAAACATATAAAGTTTAATATTATTTAATATTTTGATATTACATCATTCGGTGTTAATATTGTTATTTCATTGTAGAACGTCCCTAATTGTATTAAATTGGTCAAATAAACCTTACCACTTCTGTTGTTTAGTATTGAAGCTACTTTATAACTATGGTCAGTCTGTAAGTTAACAGAGATCTAAAGGAATAAGACAATGATCGTAAATTAGTTGACATCCCCAATGATAAGAAACAAAATTACCCATTATGTAGACTACGATCATTGGTTGAAATGTTTAAACACTCAACTCAATCAACCAACCATTCAAAATTTTAAAAAGTCCCCAAAGTTGTAAGGCCAAGGAATAAGTAAACGTTATTATAAAACTTTGGGGACTAGGGAAGTGACTTGATTCTCAAAAGCCTAAAACTTAATGAATAATAATATTTTTTAGGATTGCAACTTATCATCCTTGCCTTTCTATAAAAAAAAGTGAATAAACATATTCTATAATCCATCAATATTATGTTAAACATACAATATAGAACATCTAAAACCATTCTTCATAACTTGTACAAAATATGCTTTTATAGGTTTGGGGTATGCTCAGCAAAAGATGTTTTAGCAAAATCCTCTAATAATGGAAATTAATAGACAATGAGTTTGTTATCTGCTTGAAAACAATTTTTATTTTTTTCTACCCTGTTTTATATTCAAAATACCAAAATTTTAAAATTTGCTAATTTTATTAACGTTAACATAAACCCAAACCCGTGGTAAAGAAAAAAAACAACTTGTATACTCCACCTTGAGTAATGGAACAATATTTTCTAAATTTAAAGTAAAATAATCCATCTTTTATTCAATAAAAGCGTATATGTATTTTTAGTAGGGATGTTATGAAAAAAAATCAATTGTTTTTCCATTAAACTGCTGGTTTTTGAATGGTGGAAAACTTGGAGTAAATACAGTTTATCTTCTTTCACTTTTTCATTCCAGCCTTTAAACATTTATTTTGATAACAAAATGGTCTTTTAACTAAATTTCGCAATACACCTAGCATATATTTTGTTTCCGAAAATACACACATAGGGTTTTATGTACATAGGTACATAATAATATAAATATTATATATCTTATATTTATAAATAAAAAACATTATAGAAGAAGAAGATAAGGATATAACAGAAAAAAATTATGTTCAAATAGTTTTGATTTTCTGACCAATAATTAAAAATCTAATATATTTTTAAGTTTAAGACTTGAAGACAAAGACACTGTAATCAAAAGAATGCAGTAAGATATACATTATAACTATATTTCTGATTAATTGTGAAATATTCACTTCACATTATTTTTATATTCTAAAAGTGTCTAACTAAAAACAGACAAAAGAGCAAATAAAATTAAGGGATCATTTAATTAAATTATGTGAGGTTATCAAGGAGACAAAAACAGTATTTTTTAGTCATACTGTTTGGATAATATAACCATTTGGTGGAAGCATAGACGTCCAAGGGGGTGGTAAAGGGGTGATTACCCCCCCCCCCCCCAAATGAATTTGGGGGTGTCTAGGCACCCCCAAAATTTTGGATTTTCAATTTTTACCCCCCCCCCCCCAAATAAAAAAAATTGCCTCTATGATATTAGGATTACCCCACCCAAAATTTATATTTTCAAATTTTTACCCCCCCCCCCCCAAATTAAAAAGCTTGGACGCCCCTGGGTGGAAGTGATGATACACCGGAATATAAATGGATTCCCTTGCTATAGAATATTTAGGATAAAAACTTTTTATTCAATAGAAATTAGAAACCACTTGTGTTTGTCTTTATACAAAATAACCAAAATATTTTTTTAACATTAGCTTTTTTTCTTTTTGTTAGAATAGCTTGTGTTCAGGGCTTTACGGATAAGGGGGGGGGGGGGGGTTGATCAACCCCAAATATCATCATAATATCAATACTATAATTTTTTAGGAAAATTGTTTGTAATACTTGATATACATGATTTTCAGTATAGCTGAGAACCGGTTCTAATCCAGCGGACATCGCTTGGCTGTGAAGCCATACTGGAAAAAATCTCCCTATAATTTTTTATTTACACCAATTGGCAATTTTTAAAGAGAAAACTCATTAAGTTATTATGTTATAATTCTACTCGAAAAAAAGATCTAATTAATTACTAATCTACGTTTTTTTACGGAACACTTTTCTACCAAGGTTTGTTTAAATAGTAGGGGAAAGAAAAATCTCTCAGAATAGAGATAAAAATTAATGATAACTAATCAATAGAAGAAAGACAATAATTGCGGTTCGATTTAGAATAGAGTAAACTATATCCTTATAATTAAGTAACAGGGTGTTTGTGTGTGTGTGTGTGTGTGTGTGTGTGTCTGTCTGTACCAAAGGATCTCGCTAATCGCTGAACCGATATGCTTCTCCTTTAAAGGGTAGCATCAAATAGGTTCTGAGAAATATAATAATTTATTTGGGAGAGGGTACCACCACCCTCCAAAGAGAAATCGTCCCTAAAAAAATATGACACTCCAAAAAAAGTTTACTTGTTTTTAAATTGAAAATGCCACTTTTTCCTTCAACTTTAACTGCCCCTAGAGGCATTTAGTAAATAGAAAAGTATTTAAAAAGTTAATCTGTGCTTAATAACAGTGGGCCATGTTCTATTCAGATTATTTATCAAGTTTTGGAAGATTTGGGGTTAGATGAATATGTCAAAAGTTTTTTAACATGATCGATCTTGTTAAAATAGATAAGATTCACGAATAGAAGGATTATTCATAAAAGAAAAATTGTACCGCCGCCAATAATAAAGATAAATATTTCCTCTAACATCAAACAGAGAAAAAAAAGAAACTGTAGTTTGAATTAGCTAAAATATTTGGGTGTCCTCCTTCTTAAATTTTTAAGATATGATATAATACTTTTAAACATTATTCTTAGTTTAATCTATCTATCCATATATTCGTGAAAGTATAAAGTAGTTCTTCAAATTTACATAAATTCATATCTCAATCATGTCAGGGACCGCAGGAACAAAACAACAAAAGAAAAAATGGAACAGAACAGACAAATATTAAAGTACAGCTTAAAATACTGCTTACGGGTTTTTTAGATGCGTTTACCATTAGATTGAACCCAGTAAAAGTGTCGGACTGATTATGACGTAAAAAAATAATTAGCCAATGAGAGGCAACTATAAATTTTACCATTGGTCAATTATGGCCTCTCATTGGCTAATTTTATTTTTTTTACGTCATAATCAGTCCGACACTAATACTGGGTTCCATTAGATTATTTTCAAGTATAGCTTTAAATTCGATCAATATCCGCAGGATTATAACCGGTTCTCATCTATACTAAAAAATCATGTATAGCAATGTATTACAGACAATTTTCCACAAAAACTAAAATAAAAATTGTAATATTATTTATACCAGTCTTGTTATCTCTGGCCTTGGGACCTCGGGTCTAATAAAACTGGTTTTAATCTTATAATATTACATTTTATTATCTTGGGAAAGCTGTCTACAAAACGATGCGATAAATTACTTTTCAACTTTAAATAAAAATCTATGAATTTATAAGTGGCTCTTATGTTTTTATGCTACTGAATGGGATAAGTGGTTTTAAACATTATAAAATCTCTTTATTAAGCTTATAATCATTTTAAAATAGGATTATTCTTACGGATTTATTGAATTTAATATATTCTATTTTTATTGGTATTAATATATACAAAATACTTATTATTAAATAAGTATCAAATTTTTTTTTGGATATTAATTCCGTAGAAAAGAAAATAATTTTACATTTTTTTAATTAAAATTTAACTAATTGTAACTAGTTTTCACCAATAAAATGAAATAATGTATGAATTTCAGAATGGAAAAGTTTTAAAATCTATTTAGTTAAAATATCTCTTCCATTTTAAATTAAAAGTGTGCATAATTTTGAATGTTTAAGAATAATTGATATTACTTGCAAACATAGGAGAACAAAAAAGAAGTGTTAACACTCTCTCAAAACTAGAAATGAAAAAAAAACAATAGCATTGACTGACAATATTTTTCCACGAATATTAAAATAAAAATCATAAAACGAAGTTTTGTTAGTCCGGGCCTTTTGCCCCTCGGGGCTAATAAAAATGGTTTTAATCTTATATTTTTTCATTTTAATATCCGCGGAAAGGTGTCTATAGAAAATATATACCTGCAACACACTCCACCTCAACCTCTTCCCCGGCTCCGGCCACCAGATCTCCTACCAGAGCTTGGCTCTCTCCTGCCAGCCTCAGGTATACCTTCTCTGGAGGTACTGAAATAGATAGATAGATAAATATACATCCTATTTTTTATATAATATGTATTAATTTGTAAAACTGCAAACGATAAAATATGACCTATTTTTTCTCTTTAAAGATTCTCTTTAAACACCTGCCCCGTTTTATATAAAGATGATAACTCCCCCCCAACCCCAAGAGGATATAAACAGTAAAAAACCCCGCAGGGGGTATAATTTTCTAACACTTCTTTCTTATTTAGTCTTTATAAAGGATTCAAAATGGAAGGACATATATTTTTTTAACTCTTATTTTATACATCTCAATTGGAACTGATGATCTATTTTTATAGAGAAACATACGTCTTCCATCAATAAAAAAAAGTTAAAAAATTAAACTGTGTTTATACATATAATAATAATATTTTAAAAAGTAGTAAGGTTTGCTTTTGTCTGACGCTTAAGATCTTAATGAATACTACTGAATTTATTGGATTTTATATTTTTGATAAGCTTTACATAGATCCTGTGATGGTTTGAGGCTATTTAATTCTTTAGAGATAGATAGCTAAATAGTTACTTAGATGGATATTATACATACATCCCCGTATATTAAGTAGTAAGGTTTTCTTGTCTGAAGCTTAAGATCTCAATAACTAGTGATCTGATGGGTTGTCTATTTTTGGTAAGCTTTAAATGGGTCCTGTGATACTTTTAGGCTATTAAATTCTTATATTGGTTTGGTTTTAGAATAAATAGCTCCTAGATGCTAGGAGCGCAGACGTTAGTAGAAACATAACATAGCTCTGTGTTATTAATTAGAGACTAAGTTTTAAGTTACCATATTTTGTCATTTTATCTTTACAATGTGCAAAAAAGCATGCGACAAAAAATCCAGATATACGTAAATGGAAGATAAAAAGAACATGTATAGCTTTCTTTTAAAAATTGTGAAATTAAATCCATTAATTAAATTTGCCCATTTACAAATAAACAAGGTATAAGATATCCTAACCCTACATCCTCGTGTTTATTTAAACTTTGCTCACTATTTTTAGAGTAACAAGAAACTATTTTCCAAAATGCGTAGCTCTCTTTTAAGAAAATATAATTGATATATGTACATAAGAGAGAAAAAAAGGACATAAAAAAATTAAAATCCTATTATATAAAGTAGTAAGTTTTGTTGTCTGTTGCGAAGAATCTCGCTAACCGCTGAACCGATATGGTTACAGTGAAGCTTCTTATAGGTTCTGGAAAGGTTTTGGAAGAGGGTACCTCCACCCTCCCAAGAGAAATAGCCCCAAGAAACAAATTACTATGGTAATTTTAAAACTAATATCAAAAGTGTAGTGGTTCGACTACCCCTCTCCTTCAAGCGCCACTAGAGGCCTCTTGGGGCGCACCCGCCAGTATAGAAAAAAATAATAAAATGAAGAGTAGAATATAAATCAGAAAAGATAATTTATTACAATGAACACGAGAAGAAAGCTTTTAGAGATGGAACGCATCTTAAATTTGTAGGGAATTAGCTTTTTGTAGGTTGAAAGATTAGCCTAGCAAAAACATTTTGTCCCTACATGTTGTCAACCTTTAGCTTCATTTTGGGATACAGACAATTTATAGTACAAAGTAGGAGAATGTCCGTCTGTCTGTCTACAGATTCTGATGTTTAAGATCTCAGTAACAGCTGAACCGAACAATGGTTTTATGCTTTTTTTCTTAAGATGGGGGTAATGAATTAGTGGTTAAAACGTTTGAACACTTAACTTAATTAACCAACCAATCAAAGGACAATCAAAGTCAAGACGACGAATAAGAAAACGTTTTTATGAAACTTTAGGGACTAGTGTAAAGAACAGCCCAATGTGACATACCTCTCTGCATCATACCTCATTTCTAAAGTTTGTTTTCCTTAATACTTGTCACTGACTCAACATGTAAAGAAATTTAATCCTTTTTTTACCCCAGGTTATCTTTGAGCTAGTCAACGCTAGGAATATGTAAATTGTACGACTTTAGGTTTAGGTTAAGTAAGTTTTAAAAAGGGCCCCGCAGGGTTAGAACTTCCTGTAAGAGTTGAATAAAAGATTCAATTAGATAATTGCATGAGGCAGCTTATAAAATATGATATAATAAATCATGTGCCTAACAAAAAAAAAGTCATAAAATACAAATGACTAATGGAAGGCCAGTGTACATTGTAATTTACCAATGGTATTATGTATAATAGCCTATCATTGGTCATTTGTATTGGATCGTATCATTTTTTTACTAGACACTATAAGCTGCTTTACTACTATCAACAATTAATGATTACCTTTCCTTTTTCCCTGAGTAAAAGAAGTTAGGTGAGAAGAAAATTGTCCAATTTGCTAAGCTTACTAATCATCAGGATTAGAGGATTAGTATAGAAGTTAAAAATAAGTAATATGGGGCTAAATATCTATCTATAAATTTTAAAATTTTACTTTGATTTACATCACAAACAGTTATGTTCGTAAAAAGCGCAGCAATAACAAGCTAGCATCATTATTGATGAGATAAATCTTAATTGTTATCAATATATTACTGAATATTCAGGGAGAAAAGGGACTTGGGTTGTGTATTACACTAGTCCCCATAGTTTTATGATAACGTTTTCTTATTCTTTTTCTTAATAACTTTGGAGGCTTTTGTTAAATTTTAGTTGGTTGGTTCATTAATAACCAGTCTCAATCTTTTGCATAAATTGAAAAAAAATGTAAAAGGTATTGAATCATAGACATAGAATTTTCTATTAATATATCCTTTTCGGAAATATAGATTTTCTATAATGTTTTCCTACATTTTTAGTTAGAACTAAAGAGATATGCTAATTTGATCTATCAGAACAATCCTATTATAGTAAAGAGTAAAGTTTTTTTTGTCTGCAGCTTAAGATTTCGAAAACTACTAAACTGATTAGGTTCTTCACTTTATGGAAGCTTCTTATTTTAAACTTTTTAATTTTTATATCTAAGTTTGGTTTTAGACTATTTTTCTACTAGGAGCGCAGCCGGTAGTTTCAATATAAAAGATATATGAAATGAAATTAGCTTTTCCAATAATATAAATTATGTTAATAATAAGTTATTTGGCCTTTAGATACACTTAGATACATATGAATTATAGGCGTAGTCTAAGTTTTGATATTTAAATAATTTTTCTCCATTTGCATATCACTAATATTTTTATCAATTTTATGTAATTATCTAAAAAGCATATCACACCGGGCGTTTTAAAGTCATGTGATTTATGGATAAAAGTAATATCTTATATACATTTTATTCATTTTTGTTGTCTAGAAATGGATACATTATTATATGGATGTTACACCATATTTTAAGTTTTCTGATAAGGTGAAACTTGCAACGGGATAAAACAACGATAAAATGTACCCACTTTACCCCATCACTTCCCTCCAACTGGATGAACGAACTGACCAATAAATGATTACCTTGTTAGCAACCTAAATTGACGACAATTTTTATCGTGTCATAATATCCACATAAATATATTCTTTATCAATTAGTCTAGCTTTGTTACTTATGGATAAAAATGTCATATCCTTGTTTGAAAAGTATTTAGTAAAAAATAAAATATTAATCAGTCGTCAATTATAAAAAAAGTAATTATTTTGGTGTCAATTGTGTCTCAACTTTAACAAGCTTGGTACAAAATTAAAGACTTTTAGTCATATTTAGAAAGGTCCGACATTTAAGAAATTTATCAAATATTATTTTCCTCGCCCCTAGCCTTTAGGGAAGGACGTGAAGATTAAAAGAATAGCCTGAGACCATTTCAGGACACTAAAAAATTAACTTTTAAAACAATTTCTTTAAGATAAAATGGAAACAAGGATAACAACATCCATAAGTAGCGTAGCACAAAAAATAAAATCATGAATGGTAATACGTACAAGTAGATTTGAAGTGTATTTATTAATTGATTTATTGGAGAAAATAAACACGAAACCCTGTTTTATTTTGTATAATGATGACGGTCAAAGTAAATTACATAAAAGATGCTCATAACAATGGGAAAATTTTTTTGATACTGATATCCCAAAAAATTTTTTTTTAAATTTAAAAATAGCCAAAAACCTGCAAAAAGGAAGTCTGACCTTCATTGTTGTTTTCTTCAAACAACAGGAAATTTAATTTTTATATGTATAACTGAAAAAATTTTGGAAATCTTACCATAAACACCAAAGATATGGAGAAAAATGTGAAAAATACAAAAAATAGCCTAAAACCTCCTGAAAGGCAGTCTGACTGTCATAGTTGATTTCTTTCAAGGAGAGGAAATTTAATTTTGATATCTATTACTAAAAAAATTTTGGAAATCGGACTACAAACACCAAAGATATGGAGAAAAATGTGAAAAATACAAAAATGGCCTAAAACCTGCTTAAAACCAGTCTGACCGTCATAGTCGTTTTCCTTAAACGACTGGAAATTTAATTTAGATATCTATAACTGAAAAAAATTTGAAGATCGCACCATAAACACTGAAGATATGGAGAAAAATGTGAAAAATACAAAAATAGCCTTAAACCTGCTAAAAAGCGGTCCTAACGCCATTGATGTTTTATAATTAATTGTGCTTCTTAATGATGGGAATGTTGTCAAAAAATTTCAGCATTCTATCTTTTATAGGAGCTGAGTAAATCTCATTTCCCCCATAGCGTTACGGACTGACGGACGGACGGACGGACCAAGTGAATTATAGAGTAGCTTCGCTACTTAAAAGGGGATTGATTTGGGTGGTCTACTAGCATATAAGTCAATGCAGGTAGAATAATTTAAATAGTATCAAATTATATAGGGTACCAAAAAAGTAAAGGCTTTTCCTTTTGAATAGAGGACATTTAATTTAGCTACACACAATATATACCTAAGACATTAGTTGCCTATGTCCTAGAATTTTTAAAGCTAAGATATAACAATTGAATTTATACATTAGCTTTAATAATGCAATTGTGATATACCACTTAAAGCGTCTTTAAACCTAACGTATGTCTATTTGCACATTGGTCTATTAAAGTAATAAGGTTTTCTTTGACTGTAGCTAAAACTTTCAATAGCTACTGAAATGATTAAGATCTTCATTTTAAGGGTTCTTAGATGGTTTTAGGTTTTAGTTTAGTTTTAGGCTATTATCCTAATTTCCGTACTCCTTTAAATCAGAGGTCCTAGTTGATAGGAGCGCAGCCGCTAGTAATAGATAATTCATGCAATTTCCATTAATAAAGATAACTCGAATTTAACAAAGATAATATAAATAATCTCAAAAAAAAATTGTCCAAAAATGTTCTACAGATATCCATCGTGCAATTTGGATGAGATATCATCACATAAAATGGGATCAACCCGGCTAATTCAGGCATTTAGGGCTAGGTCAATAATAATATAATAAGAAAAATTAAGAGAAATGCCACAACTGAAAATAAAATACCAGCTAGTATTTCTATATTTAGGATGATATTAATTGCAGCATGATAACGTGTAATAGATAAAAATGCATAAAATGACTTTGATTGACATATGTTCATAAGCAAAATATTTTTTTTTATTTCTCCCAAGTCTTTGCTAAGAAATAGTTTGATTTTATTAGACCAAACTTACCTCTCCCTCAACCCCTGCAGGGCTAAATCCTTTACCTTTTAAGGTCTGAGACTAAATTATTTATTTATGCCCCGGCCTAAGCGACATTTATGGAGTAAAATACTTTTAATATGCATGCACAATAAGAGTATACAGGCGAACAGTATAAATTGGGACTTTCTAGCTGTTATTATAGCAACATAAGACTATGAAATGCAAGTCAGCTATAGTATAATTTAAACAAAAAAATACAGTTCATTTATAATAGTAGCGCAGCAAATGACTTTACCTCTTTAAAAATACGGACAAGCGGACGTACATACAAAATGAATTATTGAGTTGCTTCGCTACTAATATTAGCTAGACATTTATAATAAAAATAGTGTCTTATTTTAATCTAAGTGTATCAATTTTACTATATTTACTGTATAAATGTGTAAAATGTGTTCCTCATGGAACTTAAATTCTTAAAATGCTATATAAAGTATATAACCTACGGTAAATTTCTTTTTAGTTTCAGCATAGCATTTAGTCTAAAGGAAATTTTTAATAAGTACAAAGTAAAAGAAATCAGATACAGTTCCAATGAAATTGCTTTTAAAGCAAAGCTTTCCTATAAATAGGGTAAGTCCTTATTTAGTTCTGACATTCTACAAGTATCAATGTTCGTTAGGCCTACCTTCTAAATTTAGAGCTTCGATTTTATGGATGTTGTCATCCTTGTTCTAATTATTTTTTTACCTCTTACAACAAGCTTGGCTGCTTCGGAGATTAGTGTGTCCCTGTTTTGAAAGCTGCTGGCGGTCACCTACAATTAAAAAGAGATGAGACAATGGACTATAATTTGATGTAAAACACCATTTACAATATACACAATAACCCCTTCTGTTGATTTAGATGATTAGTTGAATCATTTGGACACTAAAGGATTGTACAAACTAATAAAGATTTTTAAAATGAAATAGAGAATTTATTCATAAAACTTTGGGTACCAGTTTAAGTTACAGTGCAATATCTACTCCCTTCCTAATGAGAATAAAGAAATAAAGACTATTTTTTCTTTACAAATAAGTATATCTACATTTGAAGCAAAACTTGTTAAATTGATAAGTTTAATATTCCTGTACACATTAATGTATATATGTCTAATAGATATTCAGACTTATATAAAAAAAAATTGAAGAGTAACCACGCTACAAAAGTATTAAACCGTCCGTGTACCTGACAGACCCAGTCTCCGTCATCATACTCCATCTCCGCTGAGAGAATCCTAAGGGAGCAGTCCTCCACCCCACTACCAGTGGCCCACTCATACTTGCCAGGGTGGACACCCACAGGCAGGGAGTTACGCTCCCACCTACACTCTCCTTTCTTGTTGAGCACCCTGCAGGGTAGGATCACGGACCCGCCCGGGTTGACCTCGGCGTATCCAGGTTTTTCTATCCATTCCTGAAAATTTATCTTTATTATTTTATTTTTTTAATTCCTAATAATACTTAGGTAGCAATAAATTTCATCAATCTTTTTTTAACTAATGTTTTTATTTACTTGAGAGAAGGTTGAGTGAAAGTCGACAATCCACTTTCAATTTTACTTTTAAATGGAAAACTGAGAAAAAAAATCTTTTAGGAGAGGCGGGATAATTTTTTTGAGAAGAGTGGTGGTAATTACCCACCCCCTAAATAGTTATAAATCTAAAATTATATAAAACTAAATAGTCAAAATATATGAATTAAACAATATAAATTTGAAATAAGCTTCGAATAAATTAGTTTTAGTATTTGAAACGTTAATAAAAATGAAACAAAATTGCAGTAGTTAACCTATTTATTTAAAACGTACAATTAAATTGACAATAATCAAACATGTTTTTATCATTGTTAATTACATTTTAATCTATATTTATATAAATATTATGTTTCTAAAATTAGCATTTTTAAATATTTTAAAAGCTTAATAATATCTAATTAATTCCATTGGATTGAATTATATATCCTTAGTAAATAATTTTATAGTTTTTGTTTTAGAATTTCAGGATAATAGTTAGATAATTGTTGACTATATGAAGATAATTGTTTAACCTTATATTTTTTATAAGCTGCTTCAACCCTAGCATCTAAAAGAAGGCCAGGGGAGGTAACCACTTAAAGACAATTTTTGATACTTCATAAAAAATGCAACCCATATGGACTATCAATGTCAAAAAAAAACTTACTACTTTATGGTATAGATTTTAGCTAATGAAATAATGTAAAGAATAATCGAATCTATAAAAAAAAATGTTTTTATTCCAATTTCTAGACAGTCAAAAGTTAAGGATACGTTAAATTTTACTTGCAAAAATTTGGAGGAGTCAAAGGTTTTTTTAGTGTGTCAAATCCCTCCAAAAGCTTAATGTTAAATTATCATTTTTCATCTTATAAATTGTGCTAAAATGTTATAAACCTTTTATATAAAAGTAAAGATTTCAAAAGTATTAAACTGATTGAGTTTTCCTTTTTGGGGAAGTATTATTAGAGAAGGTTTTAGGCTAAATTTAAAGCCTTTAAGATATATTTCTGGCCCCTACTTACTTATTTCTTTTTATTACAAAGCACTTAGATGCTAGGAGCGCAGCCGCTGGTTCAACATAAAAAAATTAAAAACTATACCTGAACAGCTAACGATGATGTGAAAAAGGAAGAAACAATCAAAATTTGTCTAAAGCACAACATTTTTTAGCTATATATTTTTTGTTTATATTTTCATTTCACTAAAATATTATTAAATAAAAATCACTTCTTTATTGATCTTATAATTATCGTTTCATTTTATATCACTTTAAGTTCTTTTAATTAAATAATTCACTATTTTATTAATATAACAGCAAAATTGCTTATTTTTTGATAAGCATTAATAAATATATGCTTCTTGTGTAAAATGCTTATAGTATACTATTACATTTACAACTTCTTAAAGTCCGTCGATTTGGGTGGTATTTCTTACACACACATACACATAGAGAGAAAGAGAGAGACAGAGAAGGGGGGAAGTATGGGGAATTTCATCAAGCCGGTGAAAAATTAGCCGACGGGCATCTATCCGTCAAACGCGGGAAAGACAAAATTGAACGAAGTATGTTATTACCCAATACACACACACACGCACACACACACACATGGGGAAAATAACGTACTGGTGCGGTGGTGTTAGCTCAATAAGGCAGATAGCATGTCGTGCCTGTACGGCAAGATTTCCCTGATTTCTTTGGTTTTCTTCAATTATGGTTACTCATAAGGAAAATATAACAAAGCAGAATAGGGGGGATATTGTTTAATGTAAACAGAGAGGGGAAGGAAGGTAATACTATATTGTAGTATTTGAGTAAGTGGGGGAGATTGATAAAGAAGGAAGAAAGAGCTATCTATCTATCCAACCAAGTTTGATATATTTCGATCTATCTACCCAACCCATCTATCTATCTATCTAACTATGTATACAAACCATGGAAGATGACTAAATTACTAACTTCTAAGACACAATTGGGGCAACACAATCAGAGCTAGAGAGGGAAGGGAGGACTTTAGTTTGTATGTTGACAAAGATTCTGAAAATTAAATCAAATACCCAGAGAGAGGGGACAATGGGCTGTTTATTACACTAGTCCCCAAAGTTTTAAAAGTTTTCTTATTCGTTAGCTTATCAACTTTGGAGACTTTAGTGAATTTAAATTAGTTGATTCCTTAATCTACAGAATGGGTAATTTTGTGTATCATCATTGGGGATGTATTTCAATGTATCGGCCATTGTCTTCACCCTTCAGATGCCTACCTTTATATATTAGAAGAGTTGTTTCAAAAATAATTTAATATCTAAACCAAATAGCAATAACATTTAGAAAAGATATTCACTTTTACTTACTGCTACAATAACATTAAAGCATTAAAGCAGCTATTTAACTGCTTTATATAAGTTTTTTTGCATTACTAGCTGCTACGCCCCTATCATCTAAAGGCTTTGTATTCGAATGAGCAGTAAGATAGCTTTAATATGCAAGAATTTTAAGAATATTCTATGAACCATTGTCCATTCTTTCTCTGTTTTATATCTATAGATATTAAGGGATCATTTAAAGGGATGGTAAAATGATTTTCATTCCCAATTTAAAAAAAAATTAAAATTGATAACCAAAATTAGCCTTTCTATAAAATACAATCTCTGCTTAAGAGGGTATTTTGAGTGATAGCGCCAAGTTTTACCAACGTTTTTATATAAATTTTGGTTCCATGTAATTTACAGTCCAATGTCCAATCTTTTGCTTTTTATAATACTTTTCTCTGTTGATGATAGGTAGGGGATGTTATATGGAACATTGAAGAGTTTATAAAGTGGAGGGAGGAACTACTTAGGGTTAGGTTGGCAGGGGGCAATGCAGGGGTACGGTTAAGTGGGCAGAGGGGCACTGCAGGGATAGGGTTGTCTGAGTAGGGGGCCGGGGCATGAGTGGATAATAATTTCCGTTTTTGGGCCCAGGGAAATAGCTTCTGAAGACAGTCTAGATTAGAGTACTAGTTTCCATAATTAATAAGGCCCTAATTACATAAGATTGGAAAATTTTGCATTTCCAATAATCAAAAAAAAACAGTTTATTTCTAATTTTCCTAGTTGATAACAAATACTACTTTAAATTTAGTTATAAATCTTTAAATGTTGTCTATAGTAGCTACGTTATATGTACATGCTTCCAAGGATCTCTATATTGAATAATAACTTTATGAATGTAGCAAAATCAAGTTGAAATCATATTGTAATATCCCAGTAAATGGTGACCTTTGAAAACCAAAACTTAGGTTTGATGAAGTTGCTACATTTTCTGAGTGAAATTAGTTGAGATAATTGAGTTATTAGTATAGATTCAAGCGACTGCGCCACTAGCCATCATTTTCTTTGCTCCAGAAAAGGACTATGAGTATCAATCACCAAGTAAAATATTGGAGGTTTCTGTGTTTTAGAGAAATTTTAAATTAAATAGGTTCACCCCTCAACAAACAATAACATATTCTACCAAATACTAATTGAAAGCTTGCCCAAGAATTACAAACCTAATGTTCCGACAGTTCTTATGATCTAACTGGACGACCATATCAACATACTTACACTACTATGGTTTTTAAAATAAGTATAAATCAGAGAAATATGAAACTATTTCATATTTCAATTTTATTGATATCTTAACATGGATAGACTATTTCAATCTAAATTTAACATCTTAATGAACATAAACAAACGCATATATCAAGCTACTTTAATATATTTGTCTAATATAAAAGTAAAGGAAAAAAGAGAAAATCGAAAATTGAAGCAAGAAAAAGCAAAATCAAGAATAGCAAAAAATTAGGGATGGGTCTCAAATTAAGGGGTTTCTTTGTCAGTCATAGAAATAAGGATTGTAAAAAACAGATGTGATGATTTAATTAATTATTAGAAGCTGCGCTCTAAGCATCTAGGAGGTAAATATTCGAAGGAGTTTTGAAAGTAGGAAAACAGCCTAAAACCAAACTTAGAAATAACAATCAAATAGCCTAAACCCATCCAGGGACCACCTGAAAGTTTCCATAAAATGGAGAACTCAATCTGTTCAGTAGTTATCGAAATCTTAAGCTACATCCAAAGAAAAACCTATTACTTTATATAATAGTATTAGACATTGTGCTGCCATTTTATCAACATAAGTATGCATTCATTATGCGAATAGCATTAATTTGTAGGTTTTTCATAGTAAAGTTTAATGGTTCCATGTTTAACCAGGATTGTTTTCTCAGGGATCTAAAGGGATAAGACAATGGCCGATAAATTGATGATACATAAAATTACCCTTTCAGTAGATTAAAATTAGTTTTTGAATCGTTTTAACACCCAACTTAATGAATCAACTAATTAAAATTCCCTAAAGTTCCCAAAGTTGTTAAGAAAACATTATTATAAAACTTTGGGGACTAGTAAAAGAAACAGCCCATTGTCCTCTCTCTCTCGGTTGTTTTCCATAATACTTTTCACAGGTCCCAGAAATTAGCGGGAGTTTGAGAACGGTAGCTGAAATACACGTCAATTTGGACTAAAATATATCATACACTACTGCAGTAAAAATATTGTATTTTAGCTAGATATTAAAGAGGTGAAATGATTTAGCTTTTTAGTTAAAATACACTTTAATTTAGACTAATTTTCATACAAAAATAAAGTTAAAACTAGTATTATTCTTATTATAAAAAAATTATTTAATAAAGAAGTTGGGTTTCTTTCTTTGGTTGCTGCTTAAGATTCCTTAAACAGCTGGACTCTTCTTGAATAATTTTCCATTATAGCTTCGAAACCAATTAAGCATCGTAATACAGACAATTCACCGCGAAAATTAATACCTGTTTTGTCAGGTTGGGCCTTCTTTTTATCTTATCATTTTGATATCCGTGGAAAGCTGCCTATAATAATATGCGACAAATTATTGTTCTAAGTTAATCTTTTATTGGGTAAACAATCGAAAAATAAAATGATCATGTTTCAGGTTGGCTAAATGGAAAATTGGTATTCTTCTTCTTCTTTGTATAAACTCTAATGTAGACATCAATTTTGACATTAGTTTGATTGCAAATATGAACCTAGGGACCACCGGATAAAGGCCTCAATATCAAAAGGTTGGAAAATATATAAAAAACAAGGATGACAACATCCATAAAAGCGAAGCACTGAAACGGTAGGACAAACGGACATAAACACTTGTATAGTGTCTAAACTGAATGATCAGAATATAAAAGTATAAGAGTCAAAGCTAAATTGTAAATAAATTTGTTGAAAAACTGCTTGATACAGGATAATGTTTATGGATATACTTACATTTTTAGGACTTGATTATAGAGTTGCTTCGCTTAAATATTTTTCTTTGTTGTCCCAGGAATCAATATACCAAAAATCAGATCAAACGGATAATTAGATCACATAAAAATTTGTTTTTAAAAAAGTAGAAAAATCAACATGTTTAAAATGGACGTACGGACATTCTGGTAATGATTATAGAGTTGCTACGCTTTCTAAATCGTACCTAACTACTACAGGAATCACAATGCAAAGTTTGATATCGATAGGACTATTCTAACATGCCTAAATTAACGAATAAAAGCTATCTATCTCGGACGGACGGACGGACGGACGGACGTACGGACGGACGGACGGACGGACCGACCCTAATTATAGAAAAGCTTCGCTTTTAAAAATTATAGCTAATACCTACACAATATAAAGAAGGAGCAAAAAGTCAAAGTAACTACCTATAAAATATAACATTTATAACCCTTTAGAGCTGATAATGATGATTGATTATTCAGGAATATATCTTATTTTACAAAGTTCTGAGTATTTTTGGTTTGTCCTTTAAAAAGTGCCGTGCAATTCACAAAGGTCCTAGATCAGTTTTAGGCTATTTTTTTTTTTATTTGATTTTTTTTATAGATTTGGCCTATTGCCATGGCGCCTACCTTTCCCTTCTAATTCAGTACCCTTGAATGATGGAGCAGCTAGTAATGTGTTAAACCAAAGTAATCGTATTTTCTAACTCTAAACCAAACTAACCTTGTAAAATAAATGCAGGACCACCGAAAAAGAAAATTTACAATCACTGCAAGGAATATTATCAAATCTTACATGGTGATTCATTTAATAGTAATGTACAGTGGCGTGCGAACCGAAGGGGGCGTTTGGGGCAATCGCCCCCCCCTAGCGACCAAAACGCCCCCCCCTGCCCCCCCCTAGCGACCGCCCCCCCTGCCCCCCCCTAAATGTTGAAAAATGCCCCGTTTTGCCCCCCCCTGGTAAACAAAAATGCCCCTTTTTGCCCCCTACCCTACAAAAAGCAAAACTCTCCCAATTCCCAAAAAAAAAGATCAAGAAATACTCAACAAAAAAATTTTTTGGCGCTTCGCGCCAAACAGACAGTTACTATTCATTTAACCTTAATAGGAAGTATCTTTTTTTGTACATCCCCAATGATGATACACAAAATTACCCCTTATATAGATTACAATTAGTGGATGAAACGTATGGAAACTCAACTTAATTAACCAACCAATCAATATTCCATTTAAGTCCCAAAAGATGTTGAGCTAACGAATAAGAAAATGTTTATATGAAATATTGGGGACTAGTGTAATAAATAGCCCAAAACACCTTCCCTCCTCCCTGCATATTTGAAGAAAAAAATTTGCGCTTCGCGCCCTTCCAATTGGTTTCTGCTTTTTATCACATTGTATAAAAACATTTGTAAAAATCAAATATTTAATCAAAAAGTTATTTAAATAAAAATGAAACAGCGTTGGTATTTATCTAAGCCTTTTTTTCAACATTGTATGTCTGTCTAAATTAATAACTATATGATGTCATATGATGTTCAGGATAAGTTTATAATTTTTTTGTGTACATACCCTTACAAAACTTGTTAAAATACGTCACTCTTGTTGTAGTTAATTGATTTTAGTTCAAAGAGGAAATAAATATTTTTCGGTGCGCTTTGCACACAGCCCTAATAAATCCTTGAAAACACCACTTCATGAAAAATTGACAAATTGTTAAATTGCCATTTAAAGAGGGTAGGATATGTTGATATAACTTTTTCTCTTCTCTATAATAACTATGGCTGTCAGTTTGTAATGCTAATGGGGAAATGTAATTTTCTTAACTGCAATTAAAGATAGAAGGCTAAAACTTAATGTTAACACTCCCAACATTATGGAGTATAATTAAATATTAGAAATTTCTGGAGGTCAGACTGCTTTTTATGACGTTTTTGGCAATTTTGTATCTTTCACAATTCCCCCATTGTTTGGTCCAATTCTCAAAATTTTTGTAGCTAAGGGTATCAAAATCAAATTTCGGGTTTAGTCCCTTTCGTGACATTGCCTCTTAATTTCTTCATATTTTCACAGTAGCTTTTCCCCTATTTATAGCCCCTGTGGGGCCAATTGCCTAACCCTGCGGGAAAATCACCTAACCTAACTTAACCTATAATAAACTATTAAAAGCTACTATGAAAATACGACTAAATGCCCCTTAAGAGGCGTTGCCACAAAAGAGACTATACCCCAAAGTTTTCCATATTTCTAAGAGATTTTCATATCTGTAGATGAAAGGACAAGTATTTTTTTTTATTTTTTACAAAGTTCTTTATATCTTTGGATTTTATAGCACAATAAATTTTTTTGTGGATTATAATATCAAAAAAATAAAATCTCTCGTTGTTCTGAGCATCTAGTATGTAATTTACTTTGACTGTCATCACACAACATACAAGAAAAAGGATTTGTGACTTTTTCTACGAATAAGAAAATGTTTATATGAAATATTGGGGACTAGTGTAATAAATAGCCCAAAACACCTTCCCTCCTCCCTGCATATTTGAAGAAAAAAATTTGCGCTTCGCGCCCTTCCAATTGGTTTCTGCTTTTTATCACATTGTATAAAAACATTTGTAAAAATCAAATATTTAATCAAAAAGTTATTTAAATAAAAATGAAACAGCGTTGGTATTTATCTAAGCCTTTTTTTCAACATTGTATGTCTGTCTAAATTAATAACTATATATGATGTCATATGATGTTCAGGATAAGTTTATAATTTTTTTGTGTACATACCCTTACAAAACTTGTTAAAATACGTCACTCTTGTTGTAGTTAATTGATTTTAGTTCAAAGAGGAAATAAATATTTTTCGGTGCGCTTTGCACACAGCCCTAATAAATCCTTGAAAACACCACTTCATGAAAAATTGACAAATTGTTAAATTGCCATTTAAAGAGGGTAGGATATGTTGATATAACTTTTTCTCTTCTCTATAATAACTATGGCTGTCAGTTTGTAATGCTAATGGGGAAATGTAATTTTCTTAACTGCAATTAAAGATAGAAGGCTAAAACTTAATGTTAACACTCCCAACATTATGGAGTATAATTAAATATTAGAAATTTCTGGAGGTCAGACTGCTTTTTATGACGTTTTTGGCAATTTTGTATCTTTCACAATTCCCCCATTGTTTGGTCCAATTCTCAAAATTTTTGTAGCTAAGGGTATCAAAATCAAATTTCGGGTTTAGTCCCTTTCGTGACATTGCCTCTTAATTTCTTCATATTTTCACAGTAGCTTTTCCCCTATTTATAGCCCCTGTGGGGCCAATTGCCTAACCCTGCGGGAAAATCACCTAACCTAACTTAACCTATAATAAACTATTAAAAGCTACTATGAAAATACGACTAAATGCCCCTTAAGAGGCGTTGCCACAAAAGAGACTATACCCCAAAGTTTTCCATATTTCTAAGAGATTTTCATATCTGTAGATGAAAGGACAAGTATTTTTTTTTATTTTTTACAAAGTTCTTTATATCTTTGGATTTTATAGCACAATAAATTTTTTTGTGGATTATAATATCAAAAAAATAAAATCTCTCGTTGTTCTGAGCATCTAGTATGTAATTTACTTTGACTGTCATCACACAACATACAAGAAAAAGGATTTGTGACTTTTTCTACCTAAAATATATATTTATTTAAACTAATGCTCTTTAAATCTTCTTGTCTGTATTCTTATTAATGATTTTTTGTGCTTTGCTACTAATAGATGTTGTCATCCTTGTTGTCATACAATAAAGAAATATTTAAAATCAGTTCTACATATTAGGTTTATTTTTGGTAAATTATTTCCAAAATGAGTGTTTTTATCTCCCCCCCAAAAAATTTTTTTAATGGGGTTATTCATCCTTCCTGCTGAGATTTTATAACATCCCCTTCCTCCCATAAAAAATGTTTTGTGGTGGTGGGGGGGGGGGGAGGGGGTTGGAAGGTTAAATTATCTTTTGTACTTTTTTTTGGAAGATGCTTTCTAGCTCCCTTTCCTTCGGTCATTGCATGGTGGGGAGAAGGGATGGGGGAGAAGATAGGGGGGGAAGAGATGGGAGATATAAATGGGAAATAGGGATGGGAGAAGGGATGGGGAAAAAGGGATAAGGACTAGAAGGCCCATAATCAAATAATCCCACCCCTTAACACGCCCTTATTTAAAATTAGTATATAAAATCAAAATGCCCCCCCCTAAAGCAAAGTGCCCCCCCGGGGCACTTTGATTTAGGGGGGGGCAAAATTTTACAAAATCTTCAAAATGCCCCCCCCTAGACAAAGTGCTTCGCACGCCACTGGTAATGTAGCCCATCGTATTACAGACAGCTTTCTGCGGATATTAAAATAAAAAATTATAAGACTTTTTAAGTTAGACGTCTGAAATATTTTGTAAATTTACTTGGACCGTCGGATTCATGGCTATACTACATAATTTTGAACTTTATATTTTTATAAAGGTTTCGTGATTTTTGCTTTCCTAATATTATTTTTATCTTCTCTGCAATTAACTTTGTCTGTTTGTCGAACCATATTTTTTGTACTTTTGGAGGTTGTAATCCTTGTTTTTTTTTTTAAATCTACGAAAATTTTTGATAATACCAACTCCTTCCTGACAAAAAAGAACATGAGTATTAATTAAAATATAATTTTTCATTTACACCAAATTTTCGGTTGAAAAAAGGGGTTTTGATTTTCTTCTAAAAAATGAGCCCTATAATTAAAAACGACACAGTATTATATTGTAATTATATTACAGGACATAGATTTATTTTCAAGAGAAAAAAATTAGCCTCTGTCAGAATTTTTACATACAATTTTAAAAAATATATTATGATACTTAAATGGACATATTACTACCTGGATCTTACAACAGATTTTCATGTTCTCTAAAAAAGTAAAACTTTAAGCGGGCTAACATAACGATTTCCCTCGTTTTACCCCTCATACTGGTTGCACGAGCTGACCAATTATTAATGACTTCCGTGATAGCAAGCTAAATTGACAACAATTTTTTCCATGGCATAATATCCACGTTTATTTAACATTGAAAGCTTTATGTCTATAGTTATTTTTTTCTGGGGATAAATTGTCTTCGATTGGATGTGCAACCTAACATTTATAAAAACTTTATATTTTCAAGCTCTGTCCTATTTTAATGCATTAGTGACTACTGACTACAATGACGCCAGCCCTAATCTTAAAATTATTTTCAGACATTTTGTCAATTTCACTACAACATTTTATAATTATGATATTTGCTTAACTTCAAAATTCAAAGTTCATTTTTCAAAGTTAACCGTTAAAAAAAAATATGGAAAAAAATAAGATGGGAAAATTAAGGCGGAATACAACATCTTTATTTTGGATGCGTGACAACTCTACAAACTTATATTTTCAATTACCTAAGAAACTACATATTTTTTCTGCATGATTATCTATTTATCTCAAGGGATCTAAAGGGATAAGACAATAGCCGAAAAATTATTGGACATCCCCATTGATGATGCACAATTTGCCCCTTCTGTAGATTACAATTAGTGGTTGAAATATTTGAACAATCAATTTAACGAACCAACCAACCAATCGAAATTTAATAACAGTCCCCAAGCCAACGAATTGGTTGTTAAGCCAACAAATAATAAAACGTTATTAGAAGACTTGGGTATAGTCCATTTCGTGACAACGCCTCTTATGGGCGTTTCGTTGTATTTTCACAATAGCTTTTGATAGGTTATTTCAGGTTAGGTTAAGTTAGGTTAGCCTAACATAACTTAACCTAAACTATTGATTGCCTCGCAGGGTTAGGCAATTGGCCCCGCAGGGACTAGAAATAGGGGATAAGCTACTGTGAAAATACGACGAAACGCCCCTTAAGAGGCGTTGCCACGAAAGATACTATACCCGAAGATTTTGGGACTAGTGTAATAAACAGCCCAAAGTCTTGAGCTTTTTTGGCAATTGTCATAGACTACGCCTCTACCAATATTGTCATCCTTGTTTGAAGTGAAATGAATGTCAGATTATCTGTTGTTTTCCAGTTGACCTGTTGAAAACCGTTGATAACATCTGTATTTATGCCAATATACTTTTATTTCGACAGGGATAGGGTATGAGGATTCATAAAAATCTCTAAATCTAACATTTTATCTAAACTTTATTAATTACATAATATGTTTGTTTTTGTTGTCTGGTAAGATCATGTAAACGGATGGACTAATAACTCTAATATGCTTTTATTGATCCAGAATTAGATTTAGAAGATTTTTAAAAAGAACAATTTTTTTTCATTTTTGTATCCATCCATCTAAAATATTGTAATACAGCAATCAAAAAATCATTAGCAACGTTGTTTTATAAAACTGACAAATTATATGCTTTATAGAAAACTGTAGCCATCTATTATAATAACTAGATTTCTAAAGATTTACAATGCAGACTTCGCCCTTATCATTTAGTGCTCTGTATGCAAAGTTTAGTGGCTGTAAGAGGGCTGTAAACCATCCTGAAAACTAGGTGACTCTTTTTATATGGTTAGCGAGATCTTAACGAACATTATCGTTAAGAAGAAAATCAAAAAAAATATTTTTAATAAAGGTATTACGGTAAACTGTTGTTTACTAATATGGCAACAAAATTATTATTAGTTCCAATATAAAAAAAAAACGCCAAGTTTTATCAAAGTGTAAACCACATTCTCAAGTCTGTTAAAAGTTAAAACAGTCATGGTTTACATTAAGTTTTACGGACGGACGCACTGTCAGACTTATATCTTAGCTATGCTATTAAAAAACTAAACAGTTTTTGTGTTAAAACCAAATCGAATCAACTTGTGTTGCGTGTTACCCTTTTTCTCAAAAAATGTGTTTTTTTTAACGGAAACACAGAAATTATGAAAAACAAGAATGTTTTTATTCACAGGTTACTGAGCATTTTGTCTCGGAGGGTGGGGGAGGTAGAATTTATAATTAAAATATATGGAGCGGAGGGATCTTCTTTGGTAGTAGCCCCTAGAGGCTAAGTTTATATTAAGATATAAATCAAAGGTAATATAGTATCAACTTAAGTTGTATTTAGCTTTTTTTATTTTGTGTGAGTAAGAGAGAAAGAAACAATTTTTGCAAAGTTTTATGGATTAAAATTATTAAGTAGATTAAAATTGTTTAGGTCAATAAGGGGTTTTCCTAAATTCATAAACTCTTTTCTGGTGACTACAGAAAAGTGAGATGCAATAGATCTCCAATTATTCTGTGGTTAAAAATATTTGCAACTGTAATGATATTATTCTGTTAAAGAAGGGAAATTTCATTTGATGATAATTTATGTTTAAGCATGGAAAAAAACTCGTTTGAGAGATGGTCTATTTTCCCCTGACACAGAGACTTTTGAATTGAGCTTCAATAAATTATTCTCTCTTCCTCTACCCCTGTATTTTAAAAGTTTCTTTTTCAATCAAATATTCCCGCACTCTTGTATCAAAACGAAAACTTGGTCTTTTTGGTCATAGTGATTCTACTAAATATAATCTATGTAATGTAGAAAGTAGTATAGAACACTCGTTATTCGTTTGCCTTTACCCAAAATTCTTTATACATGCACTTGCCTTATATTTAGACTATTATTTTAATAATGACACCCCAGAATTCATTCATCTTAAAAATTTTTTTTATCTTTTTAATGTTTGGTACCCTATATTTGCTAAAAATGAAATATTTTTTCAACTATCATTGCTAATTCTAATTGCCAAAGATCGCTCATTAAAAATTAGTAAAGTTGAATGTTTATCAAGATGGACCATTTTAAACTGTTTCTCTCAATCATTGTTTGTTGTAAAATCTGCTCTAACAATTTTACATAATATGGGTATAAATTCCGATTTTCTAAATGATTTTCCTGAGTTTCTATTAAAACAAAAATATAATATCTCATACTTCAAATGTACATGATTTATATTCCTTAATTCGTAATTTATCTATTATAAACATTTAAAATTACATAAATTCATAGTTTGTTTCATGTTTAACTCGAAATAAATTATGTAAAAACTAAATTATTAAGTAAAAAGTTTGAACAAACTTCTCAATATTTTGTCAAATTAGCCTAAAACTGGTTTAAACTTGGTTTAAAATCTTGGGTATAACGCTTAGCATTGATCGTTAATTTATACATAATTCCTGAAACAATTAGGTAACAATATGAAGGCAATCCATATTTTTGAATATCCTGTATTTAGACTATATACATTAACATTAACATTAGACTGTATACTAATAATTAATTCTTTAGATTTTAATATATTAATAATATAATATTTTGCTTCTTAAAGTATTTAAAATGTTGTCATGTTGAATTGTTCAGCTTCGCTTTTATGGATGTTTTCATTCTCATTTTCTTTAAAATTTCTGTAATAAATGTTTTGAAAAGTCTTGGTTATTACAAGACAAACAAAGGATAATAAATTGCCAAAAATAAAACTCAAATTACGCAAAAAATTACTATATTTGACGAACTAACATGCCTTTTGTGGAATAAAATTGAGTAACATTAATTTTGAACATTTTCTTTTACTTAAATTTAAGGATTTTTACATAAAGGATTAAAATTGGATATTTGGGTATATGTAGATATTCAACAAGAAAAAAATTGTTTTAAGGACAATCCGTCATGAAGGATTTTATAAAACAGTCTTTTTAAATATCTACTTTTTTTCTTTTTAAGAAAGTTAAACAAACATTAAAAAATATCTTAAAACCTCAAATAAAGCTTTTCAAATTATAAAAATATGTATATTTTACTTGGTACTACGTCAAACACTAGATACGTCAAACAGTAGATGCGACAAACGCTAGACAGAAAAACAGTAGATGCGTCAAACACTAGACAGTCAAACAATAGATGCGTCAAACACTAGACTACGACAAACAGTAGAATTTTCAATTTCGCGACAAACAGTAGAATTTTTAAAGTGCGACTAACACTAGAAGCGACATACGCTAGAATTTAAACTTAAAAAAATATTCTGGATTTTTTTGTTAATTAATATTAAATTTATATTACTATCAATGGGGGGATCTAAATTGATAAGATAATGGCCGAAAAATCTATGTACAATGTACATCCCCTATTGCATAAAATTAGTGGTTGAAACGTTTGAACACTCAACTTATTAAACCAACCATGCAAAATTTATTAAATTACCAAAAGTTGGTTAGCCAACGAATAAGAAAACTTTCTTCTAAACCCACCCCATCCCCCAACTCTATTTTTAGTTTAGTATTTAAAAAAAAAAATTTTTTGGGTGGGGGGTGTAATTATTTTCTAGGTGCAAAATATCTTGGGATGGTGGTAGTACCCTTCCCCCAAAAAAGTTTAAAACTTCCCGGGACCTATGAGAAGCTACCCTGTTAAGGAGAACCCGATCGGTTCAGAGGTTAGCGAGATCAGACAAGCAAACATCATTTACTTTGTTATAAGGATTAATTCTAGCGTTTGTCGTATCTATTGTTTGTCCCCTTTAGAAAAAATCTAGCGTTTATCATATTCTAGTGTTTGTCGCATTCTAGCGTTTGTCGTATCTAGCGTATATCGTGTCTAGGGTTTGTCTGTCTACTGTTTGTCTGTCTAGCGTTTGTCGCATCTACTGTTTGACGTATCTAGGGTTTGACGTAGTACCATTTTACTTATGTTTACTTTTATAGCAATTGATTTAATTTTCAACTTTTCCTTATATCATCCTTGCTTTTAACTTTTTTGAGTATCATGTTTTATATCAATTTTCATGATTTTTCTCATGACACCGTATATTAGTTAAACTTTTACATTTCTTCATACAAAATAACACAATTTTTTAGCAGTCTTACACATTTTTTAAAGCTTTGGGACGATTTTAAGATATTCAGTAGTTTAATTTACTTAAAATTTGTTGGAAATTTTTATATTTTGGTATTTCTATCAAATAAGATGTTTCTTTTTATACTTTTTAAGAAGTGAAATTTTTTTGGTTGTTTTGATGGCATTATATTGTTAATTTTCCATGCTCTTTTTGCTCCCTATGACTGTTTTGTCGTCTTTGTATTAGTAATATTAACCAGGGAATAGGGATTTTTACAATACATAACCAATGTGGGGACCCTAACCCTACGCCTGCAGGCTCTATAACTTATGTGCCCAAACCCTACTGGGGCTTCCCAGTACCCAATATTACACGACTTAAAGTAAAAGAACCTCCACCTTTATTTTCAGTTAATTTCCAAAATATGGGGTATAGCTTTAGTGCTCGAAAATGGACTTTGATGGAAATGTCCCTGGTTATACTTTATTTTCACATGGTGCTGGTAGAGAAAGACACGGAGATTGCCAATCATTATGACAACTTCATGGGTTATAAGATGCGCAGCTACTCTTTATAGATATGGTTGCCTGTTTGTCTATCTGTATTTCATCTACTAATAAAGCCTAACAATCCTTACAATAAAGTAACAAGAGCTCTGCGTACCTGTGTCTGCACCGAAGGATCTCGCTAACAGCTGAACCGATATAGTTTTTCTTCTCAATCCCTTCCCCCTCCTCACAACCTCTAGTGCCACTACTGTTTCTAGGGACTTCGACGATAGCAAAATATTAAGGTTTCGTTTTAGAAGATTTCTAGATAATAGTAATGTGTTTTATTTTGAGAAGGTTTCAAATTGTTCATTGACACTATTTTGCCAGTTCTAGAGTTAAAACGGAATATTAACTTTTAATTAATATAAATGAAAATTAATCTTTTTACAAATGTAAATATTATGACAATACACACACTCACACACACACACCCTGGGAAAATAATATAAACAGAAAGAGAATAACTTAATCCAATTAAAATCAATATTATCTCATCTTGGTGATCAACATACAATACAATATTTTGTACTTTTTATTCTTATTATTTATTCAAAAAAATAATAGTTCAATAATAATAACACTAATGTATAAAACAGTAATTTTGGTAGAAGTCATCTCTTACCATAATTAAATGCATTAATTAACATTAAAAAACAGTATGTAAAGAACATTAAAACTTGGTATAAGTCATATCTTAACATATTAAGGATATTACAATTCATGGTAAATGTTTTTAACCCTAATGTATAAAACATTAATGCTTGGTATAGGTCATAGTTTACCATAGTATATTACAATTTATTATTGAACATTAAACTAGAGTATTATATATAATTTTGAAACTTATGTATAACACATTAATGCTTGGTATAGGTCATATGTTACCCTACTGTATTACTTTCTGATCAATTCATTATTAAACATCAAAGGAAATACAATAGTTATCAAGGAAAACAACCGAAATTGTTCATCCTTATAATAAAGTAACAGTATCTGTGTGTTTGTGTGTGTGTGTATCGAAGTATCACGATAACCACTACCGATATGAATCTTCCCACATAGCTTCTCATAGGTCCTGGCAAGGTATAAAACTATTTTGTGGGTTTTTGTACCACCACACTCCCAAGATAAATTGTCCCTAGAAAAATATGACCCCGTAAAATTTTTTTTTTTTCTTTTTAAATTGAAAGTGGGGTGTCGACTCCCTCCCCCCTTACCCCACCCCACCCCACGTTAAGGCCCCTAGAGGCTTCTATAAGTGTAGCTGCGAGTGACTGAAAAGGCAACTAAATTAAATTAAGAAAATAACCATATTTTTCATTAAATAACAGCAGAGTAGACAGAATTGTATGACCACCGTTTCACTTCTAGGGTTAAACCAACTCAACCAAAAGAAAAAAAAGTATCCCTGGTTTGGGGGGTGTTCTAAAAATAATACTAAACAAAAGTGAATCTGCAACTTAAATACTTTTATCTTAGAAGGGTTGATCTACCCTCCCCAAAAATTCGTTAAAACACTCTGAATTCCACCTTTTTGAATTCAGTCCCAGGCGGTTAGCGAGATTTTAAATAGCATATACACATAAACATTTGTTTAATGTACTCAAAGGTATTAGCTATTTCATAATTTTGAGATGAAAAACATTTTGTTTCCAAACGAATACACACATTAAAAATTATGATATGTCAATTTTGTAATTCTTTCTAATCCTTTTACAGGATAATATTATATTTGATGCTCATAATTGATTTTTAAAAGATAAACTTTTCTTTAATTTGGGACAGTCTGTCCTTCCTTAACGTACAGCTTTAATATCAAATTCTATTGATTTTAAACTTTGTGTGATGATTCATGAATTTATGTAAAATTTAAAAAGGGTAGCAACTCTTTAATCTATACCAAAAAGTCCACTTTAGAAATTTTGATTTTTGTTTGTCATATCAAAATCATTACCATTATAGACAATAAAAGGTACTTTTTAAATTACTAGCGGCTACGCCCCAAGCATCTAGGGGCTCGTTATTCTAAGAGGCAAGAAGGGGCTAAAAATAACTTAAAACCACCAAATGAGTGAAATATAAAAATAAAAAGGCTTAAAACCATTACAGGAGCTATGTGAAGCTTTCCTAAAAAAAGAAAACTCTATCGGTAGAGTAATTTTGAGATCTTAAGCTTCAGACAAAATGCACTTACTACTTTTTAGGATTGTGTTAAAATAAAATATTTATAATATTTATAAGATATTTGTAATATATTTAGGACAAATATCAAATAAGACGTATTCCAGTACACATACCAAAACAAGTATGTTAACATGCATCAAAGTCGAGCATCAATGACCTTGAAATATGGATATATTATTAATTGGATGTTACACCAGATTTAAATGTTTTTTAAATAAATTGAAGCTCGCAGCGTGCTAAAATACCCATAATCCACCTTATCCCCTCCTACTGGATAAACCAAGAAATGAGTTCCATATTAGCAAACTAAATTGACGAAATTTTTCCCCTTTCATAATATCCACATATATTCTACATCCATTAGGCAGTTAGTAATACAAATAAAATTACTATTAAACAAATTGATAACAAATTAGTTTTTATTTACAATACCAAATAGGTTTAAAACCAATTTTAACAGTTTTTTAATTTGTATTTGTTACGTTTACAAAATTACCTGATATATGAACGTACGGACTTCTTTATAATTACAAAAAAAGAGTTGCTCCGCTACTAAAAAAGAAACAGATATTTTTTAGGGATCTATTCAGATATTTTGGTCTCTTTTCAATGTGCCCTAAAAATCCTGTTAGCCACGGTTCAAAATAAGGATACATGCATAGAAAAGGAAAGTTATTCAGAAACAAACATTATAGCAAACTAAACAAAGAACTATTACAATAAGAACGCCTTTATTGACATTTAGTTTTAATGGTTCATTTGGTCAAGGATGTCTAAGGTGGAATACCTCTTCAAATCAATTTATTAGAATTTATAATCCCTATAAAAATTAACATAAAATTTGGGATAAAAACCCCTTCCCTTCCTCCCTGAAAAAAAACATAAAATATTGTTAGTGCTTTGCACTAAGATTTGAGGACATTAGATTTTTTTTAAATCCTTAAATTACATTTCATAGCCATATTGTTTTTTTTTCAATAACCAAACTTTGGGATTTTTTTACAATGTTTTTTTAGAATCTTTGTACCTATCTTTAAATACATATGCTAACAATTTGTAATAAGGGCGTAATTGGACTTGTTTAAGCCAAGGTTTTTTACGTTAAAGAAGGATTCCTTACCTTACTAAAATTATTTGGAGAGAGAGAGAGAGAGAGAGAGAGAAGTTTTTAATCACAATAAAATATGTTTGAAATAATAAAAATTTAATTTATTTTAAGTTTATAACTTGATAAAACTTAACAATTTGAATGTAAGGTCTAAATATCTTAATCTTTGGAATACCCCTTTTAAACACGCCATAGGTATGGTTTCACCTACAGGGCTTAGGGGGTATAATAAACTTGTTTTAAGAGTTAAAAAAATTATAATGAAAAAAAAATTTAGTTATGTAATTTTTGTCTAAAGCTTAAGATCTCAATAACTAAAGAACCAGTTGGGTTTTCTATTCTAGATAAGCTTCACATAGTTATTGTGATGGTTTTAGACTATTTTATTTTTAGATTTCATTCTTTGGATGGTTTTAAGTTATTTTTACAGGCCCTTTCTGACCCTTTGAATACAGAGCCCATAGATGCTAGTTAGAAAAGTTTAGTCTTTGTGGTAAATAGTTATACTTATGTTGACATAGGTACTCCTATTTGAATTTATTTTCATATACCATTCCCTTACTCCTGTATTCTATCCGTGGGATGTCAAACAAAAAAAAGCTTACATCAAAGGACCCCTTTTTTTAGGGGTTAAAAATGACATTTTTTTGTAGGTTTTTTGTCACGAAAATATGGGACGAATTTGGTGATTTATCTAATTTATTATTATTGAAGAAAGAAAGAAAAAAGGTATCCAAATTTGTTCACTTTATTTAATGGGTTTTGACTTTATGAAATACATTTTATTAGAATAAGATGTAAGATGTAAGAAAGATAAGTTTTTGAATTCTAACATAGAAAGAGATGTATAATATACCTGAATATTATGTAAGGGAAAAGATTGTCATCAATTTAGGTTGCTAACTCCAATATTGGTCAGTTCGTTCAACCAGTAGGAGGGGAGGGGAGGGGGAAGAGAGGGTTTGCAAGTTTCCCTTTATAAAAGAACATGAAAATCTGGTGTTAGATTCCAGTAATAGTATAAGATTAGATAGATAAAAGATAAATACAGAATTAAGTACATTAATTTAGATAGATTCTAAGTAGGAATACTTTTAATTTGAATATTATTTCCAAAAGCTAAAGTAAGAAATAAGAATTTATAAATTAAACGAGAAATTTAAATTAGAAAGCTGATAATAAGATAAAACAAGGATAAGACACACTCAAAATTTGATAGCATCGTGTTGAAAGGTTTTACAATAAAAAGAAACCGCTTAATATCTTTTAATATGGGTGTGCTTTTAAAAACACCAAAAAAATATTTTCAAAAGAGGGATCATGGAAAGAAAATGAAGTAGCGAGTTTCGTCGTATTGTCAATGTAGATTTTGATAAGTTATCTAGATTAGGTTAGGCTAGGTAAATGATAATTATTGGCCCTCAAGGTTAGAGCTTGAAATAGGAGAAAGCTACTGTGAAAATACAATAAATCCGCCTCCTTCGTTTTTTTCCGAGGTCCGAAAAGAGCTATTAATTGTTCTACTTCAGAAATGTCATTTATTCTTTATAAAATTTTCAAATTTTGCTTAATCATACCTGTAACTATAGGGTTAAAACTATAAAGTGTAATACTAAGTAATTTTGACATTATTTAATATTACAAGCGGATTCCTATAACAATTAGTTATGTTCTTATAAGTACAATGTTGATGTAGCTAAGGTCATAATACTTTGATTTTAAAAAATAATATTTTTCTTCGCTCTTAGCATTTTGAGGATAGGGGGGGGGGGGTTGCCCTACACCAAGCTCGAAACCAATTAATAAGGATTTGATTAATGATATTACAAAATAAAGTTTATGTAAAATTGCACCAATACAAGATACTAAAATTAATTCATCTTTTGAGAGTATATGCAATGATGACCATCATCCATAAACTTATATTTGCTAAAGCAGGATAATAACCTAGCTGTATAAACGTATATCAGCTTATCTGCACCAATAAACTTTAAAGTCTGTGAGAGAGATGAAAAGAAAATACAAATACATGATAGGTGTTCAATCAGTTACACGAAAAAATAGCATTGACTTTAGCATAAAATGTAATAAATGCATGATATATTCTAATATGGAAATGAATTACTTGGCGAATTTTATTTTTAGTTAGTGTTATTACATATTAGCAAAAAGATTTATATTATACTTTTCTCTAAGAGATAACATATTAAACGCTGAAGAATAATTTTTTTATCACTTGGATCTTACACCAGATTTTCATGTTCTCTAATAACTAAAGTGAAACATGCAGCGGGCTGAAATAACGCTTACCCCCGCCCACCCCCTTTACACTCTCTCCTTCCAGCTTACTGGATATACGAACTGACCAAACTGGCGAACTATATTGACATTTTTTCCTTGGCATAATATCCACGTATAATTTACATCCATTTGCAGAAGGAAGTTATCTCTGATATCTTTTGATAATGTAAAAAAAAACAAGTAATTTTGCTACCACGTTTAAACATGAAAATACTATATGTAGGTACATCGTATATGATACACATGTTTGGTTAAAAACTAATTGATTCGGATAGTTTGAGTCTTTTTGTTCAAATAGAAACATTTTTAGAAACATTTTAGGTTTGCCTTTTAATTTATAATACCAAAGGCAGTAACCCCAAGGAAATCTATAGGGGTTAAAGTGAGTAAAGGGGTGTTTCCTTCCCCCCAATTTTTTTTTTTTTTGAAAATACATTATACTGCACACCTCAAACCTTTAACCCCCCCCCCCCAAAAAAAAAAAAATGTAATAGGATACCAGGTAACATGCAACAGATAGCCAACCCTTTCATTGCGCGACCTTTTTCTGGAAGTCCTAACTGTTATAAACAAAGGCTTTCCACCTACTCTCACTACACTATAAGTATCATGTGCAAGACATAGCAGTAGTAGGTACTGTTTTCAACGTCTCTGGTATGCCTTATATATCAAGCTACTTAACTACAATTGGATCTAATAGGATCTTTTTTTCATTGTTTGTCCCAAACATCAAACATCAGAAAGCATCCTTTTTTATGGTTGATATCTTTTTGAGTATTTACTAAAGAGCAGATTTATTTTTGAAAGATTTAAACAAATATTTTCACTAATCAAATAAAAATATTTTAAATCCATATATAATGCAGTAATGTTTTTTGTTTGTACGTTAAGATCTCACAAAACACTCCACTGACTAAGTTTTTTTTGGAAATCTTCAAATATAGGTAACGGGATGGTTTTAAACTGAAGCTTTAGGATGATTTTGGGTCATTTTACTGCCCTACCTCCACAAAGGTTTTAAACTGAAGCTTTAGGATGATTTTGGGTCATTTTACTGCCCTACCTCCACAATATGATAGGGACACAGCCGCTATCATTTATGAAGGGCTATAAGATTAAGCTATTCTTTCAAAACTAGATTAAATTAATGTCAATTTGTACAATTCGAGAGGAAGGATGGGGTGGGGGGTGTCGAAGGAGATATTACGTCATACAATACAAAAGACAAATAAGACAAATGATAGGCAAATACACAGACTAAATTACCAATGGCAGGCCAGTATACATTTTGATTTACCAATAGTACTACAGTATGACGTCATTTTTATAGGCACTATAAAAAGCTGCCAAGGCCAATAACGCCTTCCTACAATCCCAAAATAACATAATAAGATATTCTATAAAGTAACCTGAGTTATATACATGGTTACATAGTTATAAAGTTATATACAGAGTGAGGAAAGTGAAGTCTTAGAGACACTTATTGTGTGTTAAATTCTAATTTCAAAATTATAAATGAGCATGGATATTAAGAGATAAGAAAGTATATGATATATGAATAAGAAAAAAAATTTTGGTTTAAATATCTATAAATTGCTAGCTTGTATCAACCAATCAAGATTTTGTAAAAATATTCAATGTTTTTAGACAACGAAAAATATATTACTAGCATTATTTACAGTCAAATGTCAAATGAAAAATGCCAAATGAACTTTGCCTACCCTAAATTTCATTACTTATTATTACATATACAGTTAACTGCAACCTATGAAAGAGCGAGGACACAAGAATAGATAAATAGAAAATTTTTCATTCCCGCTAATAAAAATTTTTTGTGAGTCTGAGTGTAAAAAATAAAATTGTTGCTATTTTGTGTTATGAAATATAAACACAGCCAAGTCACTACAAAAGAGCAGAAAGCAATTTGCTAGCAGACTAAAAGGTCCCCACTACTGAAATCAGGAAGTTATCTGGGTTATACATATATAATTATACATTTATTATTCCATAAATCTATCCCTGTATGCCTGTATGGCTAAAAGTGTAAAAAATACTCCCTGCAGATTTGTTGATGATATCACAAAGCAAGGATAATAAAGTTGTTCCAACAATTCAGTTTAAAAAATCAAAACTGCTTTTAAAGTTTATGTTCATGTTTAAGGTTTAGTAATTCTTAGAATGGATATATTGACAGGAGAAAATTATTCTTCAATTTAGCTTGAAATAATATGTCGATTATTCTTTTACAAGGGTTGGATTTAAATTAATCTTTCCTGTGATCAAGTTTTTAAAAATAATTTTTTTGAGGGGGGAGGGGGCGGAATCATGTACATATTCAAGGGCTTCTATAGAGGATATTTGTAATATCTGGAGAGGTATACAAATTTTAGAGTATCTTTATATATCTAAGTCAGGTTTAGATAAATATCCAATAACAATAGAAGCACAAAAATCTTCAACACCTAAAATTGAGAATAAAGCAGGATAGGGCTACACCCTCAAGTATTTGGATAGGGTACAGGTATATTGATGTAATGAAAATACAAAGAATATTAGGTTACCAATAATATTTGCTGAATTAAATATTTGCAGTTTTATAAGGCAATACACTGGTGTCCTGGATAGGAAACAGGTTTTTGCTGAGTTATGTATGACAAGACCTATATTTCTATGACCGGGCGTGTATGATGGTTCAGCACATAACTTTCATTAAATCACAGCTGATCATTTTTGTGGATTTTTTTGAAAATTACTTTTTTACCCAGATTTTCATAGTTTTTCCCCAATAAATCACAATGTTCTCATATTTACAGCATAGTTAATCTAAATTTATTCAAAGAAAAGTATAATACAGCTGACTTTTTTATTATCCATAACAAGATCATTCAGAATCAATTAACTAATCTAAGATTTGTAGTCTAGAAGTTGGGTAAAAGTTATTTGAAGTTGTTATTTGAATAAATGTCTAAACAGTTAAACAAAACTTAAGTTTGTTTTTGTAGTTAACCCAAAAACATACTCTTTTGTTAAGTCCCTCATGCATGCCTCATGAATTGTTATAGCATAGTTCCTGGCTGTAATAAGATGTCCCTCTGAGGTTCCACCAATAAAGTTTAAACTAACATGCTTCAGAATCAGCAATGATTCTGTATAAAGTTTTCTTTGTAATATTGACAAGCTATCTTGCTTAATATTGGTTCCTTGCTGACTTGATGTCTAAATAGTTCCTGTGTTATTGTTTGTTCCTGCTCATCATCATTGGAAACAGTTAGTTCAGTATTGTGGCTGCTTTTAAAGTTTTTGATGGGTTGTGGTTGCAGTTGAATGATGGTGGTTGTGTGAAATTCTTGCCAGTGTCAGACACAAACTGCACCAGATTCTTGTTTACTCTGGCCTTTAAAGTATTCAGGTAAATATCGTAACCTGAAAGTATAGGGACAGGGTGGTTTTAGCTGTTCTGGGTAATGAGTTTGGATCTACTGCAGTTCATGGTAAAATATTGCTGGTAACGAATGCTTCCTGGTTCATGTTGTGACAGTAGATGGCTGTTCTCAAAGCAGCTTTTCCAGCAAACAGTAAGCTGTCCCAGCTGGCATTACTAAATATGGAACTACAGTAGAATATCAGGGATTGGCAAATTGCATTTTATGTATTTACTATGACTTACTTTTCTTTCCCTCTGGTGGAGAGAGATTAAAACATTTTGTTTTTGTGGTTTAGTTTGTTTCTAGGCTCCTTAACAAGATGGTGATATAGAAAAGATTGTCACATGTAACACCTAAGAACTTAGGATGTCTGACTTATGGTACTGTTTCAACAATGACTACAGTGCCCGCTTCATTCGAAAAGGTGGTAAAGACTATTGTAGATTATTTGGCTGGAGAAATGAATGGGTTCTGACTTTTTAACCATTCATTAAGAACTGCTAATTAAGCTTTTATGTCCTTGACATAAGGATAAATAAGGGGACTTATGCTGTTCGAGTTGTCAGCAGAGGAAATTAGATGTAATTAAAGTGAGGTGTTGGCATTTATTTACAGGTTGAATAGTATATGGTATAGGACCCCTCCATGTAGGTCAGCATGTTTGGCAGATTTGTATGCATATTTAGATCCTCTGATAACAACAAATTGTTGTCTACCTCATTCACATAAAAACGTTACATGTACTCATTCAAGTCTAGTGCATTAATATTATGCAGTAGAACCTCATTGTTTATAGTGTCAAAAGCCTTTGAAAGATAAATGGTAACTGGCACTGCTCTGATAACTGGTTTCTTATTGTTTAGGCTGTTGTTGATTAAGGTTTTAATACTCTGTAAGGCAGTGGTGGTAAACCTGCCTGTGTGAAAGCCATAATGTTGGACTGCAAGTTTAACAGCATCATTCAGGTAGGGATGAATCATGCAGGCAGGATAAAGAAGTGAGACAGGGCAGTAGCTGGAACCCTAATTATCAAGTTTCCCTGGTTTCAGTAATGAAATAATTTTACCAGTCCTCCATATGCTTGGTGTCTAGAAGTGATTTACTTGTTAATACTACAATGAAAACATTGTACAAAATCATTGCTGATTCTGATTTGTTTAGACTTTTTTGGTGGAACCTCAGAGGAACCTTGTATCAAACCCAGGATCTATGTTTTACCTACAAATCTTAGAATGGTCAATTGAGGTTATTGATCTTGTTATAGCTGTCATCTATTATACTTTTTTGCATGAATTTAGAATAAGTAAGCTGGAAATGTGAGAATATTGTGATTTTTTGGGGGAAAAACTATGAAAATATGGGTAAAAAAGTAATTTTCAAAAAAATCCACAAAAATGATCAGCAGTGATTTAATGAAAGTTATGTGCTGAACCGTCATACATGCCCGGTCATAGAAATATAGGTCTTGTCATACGTAACTCAAAATAAACCTGTTTCCTATCCAGGACACCAGTGAATACATAATAAAGACATCCAGCAAAGAAGGGGTTCATTGGCTGGTTTCAAAGTTGATTAATTTCATTTAGCACAGCATAATTTCTCATGACGCTACACTGGCATTGTAGTGTGATACTATGGTAACTTGAAGACTATAGAATCCCAATATGTGAATGGTACAACCCACTTTATAATGAGATTTCAACAATTAGCCTTTTATATTCTTTCCCAATAAATATATACATATATGTTCATATGAATCTGGTTAACATATCTTGTTATATATTTTCTTCTATACATCTTTTTTTTAACTAGCGGCAACGACCCTAGTTTCTATTGGCTCTCTCTTTGAAATGGCAGAGAAAGGCTGGAAAAAAAGCTTACAACCATTACAGGATCTGTGTGCATCTTACCTAAAATAGAGAACTAAATCGGTTTAGTAGTATTAGATCTCAAGATTCAAACAAAAAAAAACTTGTGCCAATTTCATTCGAATTAGCTGACATTTATGGGTAGAAGGACGTGCACATAACTTTTGCTGTGAGAGGGGGGGGAGGTTAAAATATTGATAAAAGGTGGGGTTTTACCCACTCTTAAAGATCTTCATGAGGGATTTTTGTGGGGTGTAGGTTGGGGTTTGATGTTAAAATTACCATCAATATGCATAGAAATTATGAAATTCTGAACGCCTATGGACACATTTCTTTTTACTTACAACATATTATGAACGGACATATTAAGAATAAGATAAAATCAAAAGTAACACATGCCTTATGATATTAAAACAAAGCTTATGAACTTGTTTAGAGAATCATTACTTGAGTGACAGATTAAACAGAGTACATTTTTATAAATTGACAGCTTTCCACGGATATTAAAATGAAAAATTAAAGATTTAAACCAGATTTGTTAGCCCCGAGGGATCGGAGGCCCGGAACAACAAAATTTAGATTAAGTTTATGATTTTTTATTTTACTATTTTTTTAAAATTGTATGCTTCGAAGCCATACTAAGATTTAAATCATCAATATCAACATGACTTATGTTTGCATGTTAAACCCATTTTATGTTTAAGATAATGATTCCCAAGACAATAAAGGGTAATTCAAGTCAAAATCCGCAAAATAATCTTTAGAAGAAATATCCCTATCACCTGGCAAAAATGTATAGATATTAGGACAGTATCTAAACCATTTATCTACCGATTAATTAAACAGATTTAGGCTAGCGCCTTTTCAAGACCAAGTACTTCAATAGAAGTGTGTGTATGGGTATTTTTATGTATGTGCAAAAAAACAGGAATCGTAAGGGATAAGACGATGCCGGATAAATTGATGTGCATCCCCATTGATGAAACACAAAATTACCTGTTCTGTAGATTACGATTGGTTGTTGAAACGTTTGAACAACCTACTTATTGAACCAACCAATCAAAATTCAATAAAAGTCCTCAAAGTTGTTAAGCCAACTATTAACAAACGTTATTATTAAACTTTGGGGTCTAGAGCATTAAACAGCACATTGTCTCCTCCCTCCCTGGCAAAAACCTTTGAGTAAAAAAGGGTTTAGTATAAAAAGGGTAGCCAAGGATAGACATTTCCATAGACCAAGTACTTCAATAGAAGTTTGTAAGAGTATTTTTTTCTCTATGTGCAAAAATCTTTTGGTAAAAAGAGTTCAGTATAAAAAAGGATAGACATAGGTAACACAGTACATAAAATAAATAAAAAGGTATTTTAAAGGAAACAAGGACGATTATGGTTATATAGTAGCAAAGAAATTAAAAAGAGAAAACAGAAAGTTAACAAGAAAGAGAAACCATATTATTAGCGACAAACAGATAAAAGAACAAGAACTATTGAAGAATAGATTCACTACTAAAATCCTATTAAAAGGGTATAAAAGAATGTGTGGAAATGATAAAAATAATCAGATCATACAAATACCTGATTTATACATAAGGGTTGAAAGTAAAACAGAGCCAAAACTTTCCAAGTATTTATGGGCCAGGTAACCCATTTGACTTTTACTAAAATTATTATTCTTACACATCTGATATAGAACCTATTTAGAAAGCTATGCCTCAGTGTTTTCATCTTTAGTTATTAGTGTTTTTGGCTAAAAGTTGATGCGCCTAAAGTAATTTATTTTTAGAGCTGATATAACACGCTTATTTTACGAATTATAATTGGATAACTAAATAATTCTAAGAGTAGCTCTACTCACTTAGGATAGTGTAAAGTATAATGTATCTTTATCATGATAACATTAATGTTTAGGAACAAAAAGGTATGGGCATTAATATCAAATATATCTTGATAGGATTTTTGATTTAAGGCCTAACGCTGGGCTTATATATTGTTCAAATCAGAAGCAATATATTTGCTTAAAGTAAACGAATAGAGGGGGCACGGGCCATATGTAACTCTGCCTACAGTGCAAGGACCCTGGCCTGATTTTTTATTGGGTCTTTGAAATTGGCGTCTCGGAAATACAAACACAACCGTGTCCCTACAAAAAGTATAGAACGCAATTTGCTAGTAGACGAAAAGGTTCTCTGCCACTTGAGGCAGGTAGTTTTCTTGATTATATTTCTATAATTATACAAAAATTCATTTTAACATACAATTTCAGCGGGATTTTCCGGTTACAATTTAATTAATAATTTAAAATAACATTTCCAATTCTAGAGATATTATGTAACAGTCAAATTATAATTTAATAGATTAATGTCCCTAGATTATTTGAAATGATCGTCCAATAAAAATGTATGTAATATATTCATTACTGTAAAATTAACCGACCACGCAAAATCTGGGATTAAGATAAGTTTTCTTAAAAAAAAGACAATGAAGAAAGAATATAAATATGCAATCTGAAGAAATAATAATTTTGCCTTTTTAAAATGGCAATTTTGATACAAAAATCCGTCAATTTTTAAAAAAGGATTCCAAGTAAACAAATCCTTTTAATTATTCAAGTTATATACGATTCATTCCAATAATAAAAACTACGGCATTTTTCGATGAAATGATTTCTTAAAAACTATCATATCCTAAGAAATCAAACTTTGCATAATGATTCCAAAAACATCCGTTACCAAAAAGTCCATTAAAAAAGTTCTGATTGTTATCTTTTTTGACAATTTTTGTATGCTATAATTTTCCTATTCATCTGATTTTATAATAAATGATTCCTAGGACAACAATGTACAGTATTATAAACAAAAAAAGATTCCATATCTTTGTCGCTGAAAATAACTTAATCTAACCACCAACCCAACCCACCCCACCCCTCTCCTAAGGATTTTGCATAAAATTTTTATAGGTTCCTAGAGTTGGTTATTAATATGTTCATTATATTTTATATTGCCTCATTAAGCCTACATGCCCATACAATAGTGGGGGGTTTCAGATAACCAGGACAAAACCCATTATATAATTTCCTACAAGTCAAATGTATAGAATACTGATCAATTTTTATAGATTTGGAAAAGTTTATATTTTTAAAAAGAAAATTCTTGATTATAAATAATATACTTTTTATGTTAAATTCTTTTGATGCATGCTTTTTATCCTTAATCATGACAAACATAATAAGTTCATAGGAGGGGACAATGGACTGTTTATTACACTTGTCCCCAAAGTTTTATAGTTTTCTTCTTCGTTGGCTGAAAAATTTTGTGGACTGAATTTTTATTGGTTGGTTAATTTAGCTGAGTGTCCAAACGTTTCAACCATTAATTGTAACCTACAGAAGGAGTAATTTTATGTATCATCATTGGGGTTGTATATCAATTTATCTGCCATTGTCTATTCCTTTAGATCCCTGTAAGAAATGGCTGTATAGTTATTTTATGTTTCAAAGATTAAGCAATTTGCTACATGCAATTTATTTATAGATCTTTCTATCCAACTATTCATCTATCTAACTACCTACCTAACTATCTATGTATTTATTTAAGAATTGTTTATAGGTATTAAATGATTATATGCTAATTTTTATCTATTAAAGATTGAGCTTTTTTCTACATGAAGAAATTTATTTGCTGATCTTTCTATTCGTACATATCTAATAATCTATCCAACTACCTATCTATCTATGTATGTATTTAAAAATTGTTTATATGTATCAAATGCGCGTATGGTTATTTTTATGTTTCAAAGATTGAGCAATTTGCTACATGCAATTTATTTATCTGTCTATCTATCCATTCGTCCATATCTATTTATCTATGTATGTATAATTATTATGATTGTATGTCTATATTCATGTTTCAAGATTCAGTAACTTGCTAAATACAATTCATTTACCTATCTACCCATCTATTTGTCCATATATATTTATCTTTTCAATGTCAATTCATTTATCTATCCAACTACCTATCTATTTAACTATCTATCTATTGTTTAATGATAACAAATGGTTGTAAAGAAATTTTATGATTTTAAGATGGAGTAATTTGTAACATGCAAGTTTATCTATCATTCTCTATATATACAATATCTATTATTTTACTTTTAGCTACGCCACTAGGATCTAGGGGCTCTTTAAGAACAAGAGGGAGGGGACAGAAAATTATCCCAATTTTGTACACATATTTCATGTTATTTAGATTAGGCAATGAACTCCGTGTAATATATATTTACTCTACACATACACTTTTAAAAATTGTATGCTTTTATTTTTATAACGCAACCTCATTTTAAGAAAGGTTTCGTGATTTTTATTCAATAATGTGTATTGAAAGAATACTTAAGTTTTTTAACCCCGTTTATCTAAGTTCATAATTTTATTATGTCTATTGCAATTTTGAAACAAAGTCTTTAAACACACTCCCAGTGAAGATAAGGTTAAACCTTCTCGTATGATATTTGATAGAATGGTTTTAAATAAACCAATTGTGAAGGATCAAAGAAGGGATTTCATCAATTTCAAATAGGTGGTGATACAAATTAAGCAAAGCTTTCTAAATTGTACCTAAACATTTCAGGAATCATCAGTCAAAGTCTAAAGACCACAGGAAATTTCTCACATGCTAAAATATTATATAATATCTTAGTTTAGTTTCAGAAATGGATATAGGATATACATGGATATTATGACAAGGGAAACTTAGTCGTTAATTTACCTTGCCAATATGGACCTTATTTATTGGTCAGTTCGTTCATCAAGTAGAAGGCGAGGGAGTGAGGTAAAGAAAGTTAACGGGGGTTAATTTTATTTTAGCCCGCTGCGAGCTTCACTTTATTAGAGTACGTAAAATATGATGCAACTTCCAAGTAATAATACATTAATTGTTTCCGTAGTCTTACTGGATCTCTTATTGTTAAATTAGATTCATCCGAGATGTACGAAGGATCTGAATCTTACTTTTATTAGTTGCTTCACCCCTAGTCTCTAGGGGAGGGAGGGGGGCGGAGGAGTAAAGGAAAAGACCCTTAACCACCCTGAGACAATTATGAAGCTTTCCAGAAAAGTAGAGCCCGTTCGAACCAGCAATTTTCAAGATTTTAGCTTCAGACAATACAAACTTCTTTATACATCACCAATTATTGTTTCCATCTGAAGATAAGAATCATTGGTGGAAAAGTTTGGACACTGATAGTTATTACAATCCAATCAAGATTCAATAAAAGTCACTATTGTATTTAAAGCTAAAACATGAGAATACTTAGTTATAAAACTTAAGGAACCAGTAAAATTTAGAGTCCAATAATGCCCCATTCCTTATTGTCATCACTATTTTCCACACTGCCGTCTCAATAGAATATGGACACTGGAAGGGAGGGTATATTAGGCTGTTGATTACATAGGTCCCAAGAGTTTTATAACTACATTTTCTTATTCGTTGGCTCAATAATTATAGGATTTTTATTGAATTTTAATAGGTTGGTTGATTAAGTTGAGTGCCAAAACGTTTTAACCATTAATTGTAATCTATTGAAGAGGTAATTTTGTGCATTATCACTGGGGATGTACAGCAAATTATCGGCTTTTGTGTTATCCCTTTGGATTCCTGATATGGACATCATTTTAATGGTAATTTTGTAGGACTATGACAATTTTGTGATTTCAATTAATCCCCTCCTGAATGTTTTAAACTTCGGCTCAGTATCATTTTAACTACAATAAATTCTCTAGATTTTTTTAACAGCTACATGTTAGGGCTTTAAAGGTCAGGTTATTTTTTTATATTATTTTTATATTTTAGTTGATTATAAGAAACATGGCCAAAATAATATATTAACAGGAGAAAATTTGTTGCTAATTTAATTTGCTAATATGGAACCCATTTACATATTGGTCAGATCGTTCAAAGCAATCAAACTTGAGCAAAACAATTTTTTTTTAAGTTAGAGTTGATACCGAGCCACATAAATCCCTTTTTATTTTCTATTGTGATAAATTGTTTGAAAATGATGAACTTTTGACAAATAAGTTGTTAATCGATACGGAATATTGGAGATACTAAAGTAGACTTAATCTCTCGTACATTTTTTAATTTATCCTTCTTGGCTCATTTGAATTAGAACTGTGGGGTTAAAATGAATTAGTATTTCTGATACTAGCGGCTACGCCCTTAGAGGCCTCTAGGGGCACTTGATGGATGGAGGTGTGGGTATTTTTTTCTAGAGAACCATATCGGTTTAGCGGGTAAAAAGATCATTTGGTACAGACAAACAGACATAGATCCTGTTACTTTTATGTAAGGATAATTTTAAATGATTACCAAAATGTACAGAATTATAAGGCTTATAATAAAGCATCATGGTATTGGAATTTTCTTTTTATTCTTTCAATAGAGTTGATATGATTTTTATTACACTATTTATAAACTATTAAAGATTTACATTTTTGATTTTATATAAATTACCCACCCCCTATTTTTAGTTTTAAAAAGAAAAAGTAAAAAAATTGAGGGGGGGGGAAGTTTTTCTAGTGACGATTTCTCTTGTGGTGTTACCCTCCCCCAAAATAGTTATAAACTTTCCCCAGAACCTTTTAGACTCTGAATTGTAAAGTAGAACTAAATCGGTTTAGCGGTTATCGAGATCTTTAGGTACCGACAGACACAACTAAGACTAAAATTAAAAAATTTAAATTCCTAAAACAATCTTAGTACCACTGAGAAGCTTTTATAAATAAAAACTCAATCAGTTCAGTAGATAGCAAGATCTTAATAGACATACAATCAAAATCTTACTACCTTTACTAGTTTTTACTATACTTAAAGGTTATAGTCAGGGACAGTTATAGTATAACCTTTAAGTGTAGTAAAAAGACTGTTTTTTTGCAGGGTTAAGAGTGACAAAAATACACGTTTTGAGTTTCTTTAAACACTTTATATACAGTTATTTTACTAAAACACCAACATACCAATCAACTAACATTTCGGCACAAGCCTATATTAAAATTTAAAATATCATGTAAGCAAGAAATGAAGATTTCAAGAGCTTTTAAAATGTTTGTAAATACTCTAGTTCAAGTGGTTAAAAGTTTCTAATACTCTCATCATTAAATCTCTTCTTCAATGAATAGATAATTTAAATCCCAATGGAATTTAAATATTTTTTTTTAGAACAGATAAATAATTTCTAGTATTCTAGTATACTCTGGATTTTAACCGGTTTCCAGCCATACTGAAAAATTATATATAGCATTGTATTATAGAAAATTTTCTACGAATTGTAAAATGAAAAATAATACCAGTTTTGTTAGCCCAGGGAGATAACAAAACCGGAATTAATCTTACAATCTATAGTATTAATATCCGCAGAAAGCTGATAACTTTCTACAATACGATGCGATAAATAACTATATTTACGTTTATAAAATCAAATAACTTCGACCTTATACTCTGGAAAAGCGTCACTAACGATTTTTAAAATATAAAAAACTGGAATTTAAATCTAGCAGAATATTACTCTAAAAAGTATCTTGACTTTAAAAAAGACAAGCTTCTCTAAAAATTAGAACTAAAATATATTTTTTTTAACAACTTTGCTTTAAACACATTTTTGAGTTTTCATTTAATCTTTTTGTTGGTTGAAGAGGAAAAAAAGAATAGTTATTTCTCGCATCGTATTATAAACGGCTTTCCGCGGATATAGAATGTACACCGGCTAAAAAACTGGTTTTAATTTTATGATTGTGCATTTTTATATTCGTAGAAAGCTGGATATAATACGATGCTAGACATAGTTTTTTCGTATGGATGAGAACCGGTTCCTATCCACCGGATTCGAATGAATACGAGAAATTATTTTCCTTTTTATTCTTAAGACTTTTTCCTTTCTGTCTCTGGACACCTTTCTGTTATATTATCCTATGGAGACAGATAAAATAAATCTGTTGCTAAATTTGTTCTGGAAATGTTTTGTCCACAATTATTGGATGTGTTACAAAGTTGCAGAGAAAAATTGTCAATTATTAATTAATTTTAAAAATCAAGGAAAGTGATGCATACTCGAATCTGGGTCATAACAAAGACGTTAAAAATGGTATCTACCTTCTTTTTTAAGAACAGGACGTAAAAAGTTTGAGTAGGGTAATGCCTTGGCCCCAACCAGGCGCAACTCATTACCATGCGCAGTGAGGATCTCCAGACAAAGATCGTGCAATCAAAGGGTTGATTGTCTGCTAAATAATTTACCACTCACAAGTATTAGGTAATGGACCAAGAGTCTAGCCTCTAACCTCACTTTTGAAAACTTAAACTCCCAACCCCCTCTTCTTATTTTTGAAATAAATTAATGATAATTAATATTAGTGAATAATAAGGTAATGGAAGTTTTTTCTAAGCCTAACCCCTGAAAGGGGGGGGGACTTAACCTGCAAAGCCCTGACGTCAGAATATAGATGACAACTAACTTGCCCAAAAATCATAGTCAAATAAACTTAATTTGAAAAAAAGGGCAAGGGGGAATGCTGATTACAGATCTGAAAACCGTTTTGAAAAATATTGATTCAGTCTGAAATGATTTTCAAATAACCTACCAAAATGAACAATTTTGACTAAATCAGCCTTTTTAGGTACTTAATGAGCTCTTATTCGAGCTAGGAGCAATATTTTTCAAAAAAGATTCATAATCAGCATTTTAATGCGGTCATTTTGATATTTTTGAAATTCAAAAAAAGTTGGAAATCAACCTTGTCTAATGTACATCCCCAATAATGATACTCAAAATTACCCTTTCTTTAGATTAGAATTAGTTGATGAAAAGTTTGAACACTACACTTAATGAAAAACAATCAAAATTCAATAAAGTCCCCAATTTTGTTAAGCTAACGAATAAGAAATCGTGATCATAGATTTTTGGGGACTAGTATAATCAACAGCTCATTTTTCCCCTCTCTCTTTCTCTGGTATTTTCTAGCACAACCATCTGAAGTTCCCCTCAAGATGCTATGATGAAAATTACTTCTTATACATCTTAAATGTTTTTACATTGTAAATAGGGAAAATTGTTGTTGTATAATTATATACTAGAGGCTACGCCCCTAGAGGAAGGGAATTTTTTTCTAGAAGCAATTTCTCTTAGGAAAGTGGTGCTACCCTTCCACCCAAAATGGTTATAAACATTCCTAGAACCTACCATGTAAAGGAGAACCATATCGGCCCTTCGGTACAAACAGACACACATCCTGTTACTTTATTATAAGGATGACTAGAAGTTGCAAACGATAAGGGGGGTTAACAAAACAAATTTGGGGGCCTATTAATTCCACTTCTGCAACATCATGAGCTTGCAATTTATCCTGGACCAAAAGAAAGCTCTTCAAAAAATGTGCAAAAAACGGTCTAGACATTTCCGTAATAAGAAATAAATAAACTTGTCCCCTGATTTAAAAGACAAATTTTTTTTAAATATTTGTCTAATTTGAACAGTAGTTTATTTTCATTTTGTATGAATACCTATAAATTACTTTGGTATGTGGTTATTATTTTGAATGGTGTCTGGTCTGATAGAAAAAAAATATTAAATCACAAACAAAAAAAATATATAAATTCTGAATTTTACAGGTTTTTGCAATTACATTTTTTTAGAGTTGAGACTGATATAAATCAAACTTTAAACTGTAAAAAAAAGGAAAATTGTATATAATTTTTAAACTTCAAAGCATTATCTCAATAGTTTTTAATTCCTTAGCACAGCGATGTTTAGGAAAAATCTGAGCTATTATACATTCTATTTTACAAAGTAGTAAGGTTTATTTTGTCTGTAGCTTAAGATTTCGATAACTACTGAACCGAATGAGTTCTCCATTTTATGGAAGCTTCTTATAAATACCTAGATAGTTTTAGGCTATTTAATTTTTACATCTAAGTTTGGTTCTGGGCTATTTTGTACTCCTTTCAATACAGAGCTCCTAGATACTAGGAGCGCAGCCGCTCGTAAAAAAATAAATACTTAATCTTATATGGTAAGAGGGAAAGATAGAAAAAAAACTCCACATATTGCGCAACTTTTGATTGGCAAAGTTTTGCAATAAGAGAGCAAAAATAACAATACAAGAGACAAATATAATTGCTAAGCACATTCAAACAAAGCAACATAATTTATTCTTCAACATTAAAAAAATATAAATTGTGATTAAAATGGTGACATGAATTTAAAGTGGTTTTTATGATAATGGATTCAGAATACATGGATATTTTGAAATTGCAGCGTCAAATTAGGCTGCAAATATTGACCCCATTTATTGGCCAGCTCGTTCATCCAGTAGGAGGGGAAGGGACGTGGTAAAAAATTAGATGAGAGATAGCTTTATTCTAGCCAGCTGCGAGTTTCTCTTGATTAAAAGTACATGAAAATCTGGTGCAACATCCATGTAATAATATATCGATTTTTATGATACTACAAGCGGTTTAGACTCTAGAATCTATGTGCTTTGTATTATAACTAGCGGCTTCGCCCCTAGCCTCTAGGGGCTTTGCCCCAAGAGGTTTGATCAAACCAATTTTTCGTATTTTAGATTTTTTTTTTTTTGGGGGGGGGGGGTAGTCGACCCCACTATTTTGATTTTAGTTTTAAAAAGAAAAAAAATCTTGGGGGGGGGGGGGTATTTTTAATTTTTGTGGGGGGTTGGGGGTGTCCTACCCCCAAGAAAATAGTTATAAACCTTTCCGGGACCTATTAGAAGCTACCCTGTAAAGGAGAACCCGATCGGTTCAGCGGTTAGCGAGATCCTTCGCTACAAACAAACAGACAGACATCGTTCTACTTTGTATTATAGATATTAATAATACTATCAAATCTAGTTTGCAACGACAAAAATAAATTTGGATGTACTGGAAAAACTCTAGTAAGCATTTATTTTGCAAAGTTGTAATTTTTAGTATGTATAAATCATTATACACCCACATTATTATAAACCTACCCTCTAGTTTCAGTTATGTAGCTACTCCATAATTTACTTATGAGGGAAACACAACCTATATGAAGCTTAACCTCTATATAATTTATTAAATCTTTATACAGAAGGTAGTTTCCAAATGATTTATTTCTAATTTATATCATAGGAAAATCTCTTATATTGTAATTTTTGTGTATACAATATGTACATTATGTAGATACTAACGGCTACGCCCCTAGAGACCTCTAGTGGCACTTTGAATGTTTTCAAACAGACAAACAGACACCCTGTTACTTTAGTATAAGGATTAATTCTTTTATATATTGATCGCATTGTGTAAAAGGTTGCAGTCCATTGATAGAAAGAAGTTGACTTTCTAGCGATATCATACCAAGTGTTTATGTCGACTGTTTTGATAAAAAAGTGATAAAAGTTGTTATAATATCGATATAAACATTGTATTATGACATTAAATTACGTACTTATGATAACATAATAACGGCACACTTTTTTATTAACAAATTAGAATCCCTAAATTGTTTATTCTTTTTAGTGTCCAATTGTCGAAAAATAAAAATTCTATAAATAAATTTGATTATGTGCCATTCTTAAAATCTAATTTATAAGATTCAAGTTTTTCCACTAAGTCATGCATGTATTTAAAACAAAATTAAAGTAAACAGATTATAACTATATTTATTAAAACATATTATCCTTAGTATCATAAATCCATTTCCTATAGAGTTGACAGTTAATCAGCACAAATAGCCTCCACAAATTTAATCAATTTCTAGTTTTCTGAATGATCCTTCAATACCAAAGATGTCCGAATGGTTCTTAGGCTTGCCAAGTCTCTTGCTCTCGTCAGTCTTGTACCTAAATGAAAAAAAAATTAGGTTATAAATAATTCACTGATTCCAATTTCTCGAACAATAAATCCAGGGAGGGAAGAGACAATTGGGCTGTGTATTACACTAGTCCTTAAAGTTTTTTATATTTAAGACTATCATTAGATTGGTTGGTTCATTTAGTTCAGTGTCCAAGCGTTTGAACCACTTTTTATAATCTGCAGAATGGGTAATTTGTGTATCATCATTTAGGATCATCAATTTATCAGCCATTGTCTTTTCCCTTCAGATTTCTGAATTAATTACTTTGTCAATTGTATAAATATAAAGAATAAAAATATAATTGAATATATAAAACATAAAAAAAGTTAACAAATAATAAGATATTTCTGTAAAAGGTTTAGTTAGCAAAGTAAGACTTGAAAAAAAGGAAAAAAAGCTAATATTTCAAGCTTAAAATTAAGCTTTTCAAAAGTCATTGTTTTAGTAAGTAAAGGAACATATCTTAAAATATAAATTCAAGGGCTCGGCACCCGTTTCAGCCGCCTGTAGGCATCGGGAAAATCTGCCTTTTACAATTTATAAAAATCAGTTGGAAGTTAAAACCTAAACCCAAATATATCAATCCTTCTTTTTAAAAAACCAAAGCAGGCAAACGGTTTCAAAAATGAGGCGTAGTCGCGGCTGACGCGCGGATGCTGAACTCTGTAAAATCCTTACTTTGGTTGCTCTAAGAACCAATCTCTATTGATCTCAGTTTCTCTTTTCCAGTACTCTAAAAAAAAGTCAGGATATCTGTTTGTGTGTTTGTACCAAAAAAACTTGATAATATCTTGATAAAAATGCAGGGAGATAGGGGATATTGGTCTGTTTATTGCACTAGTCCCCAAAGTTTTATAATAAAGTTAAAAACTTTAGAGACTTTTTATCAAATTTTGACTGGTTTGTGCATGAGGTTGAGTGTCCAAACGTTTCAACCACTAATTGTAATCTACAAAAGAAGTAATTTTGAGTATCATCACAGGGGATGTACATTAATTTATAAGTCAATTTCTTATCCCTTAAGATGGGTCATCTCAGAAAACGCCTATCTCAAAAAACGCCCATCTCAGAAAACGCCTATCTCAAAAAACGCCCATCTCAGAAAACACCTATCTCAAAAAATTCCTTTTTCATAAAATGTTTCTTATGGGTACTGGGAAGATTTTTTTGGGGGGATGGTAACTTTATGCTTCCAAGAATTTCTAATCAGCAGCGTGTACGTGGTTTTTCCAGTGAGATGCACGAAGCGCATATTAAAATTTTGACACTTATCTAAAGCCAAAATCGAAGGGGTTGTAAGGTTTTGGGAAGGGTGTAATACAGTCAACAAGACGTGTTATTTTATTGTAAGAGGGGTATAGTGATTGATAAATTGGCGTGTGAATTCACCTCCCTTGAACTCTTCTAAGAGCCTGTGTTTATAATGCTCTAGAATAGTTATTTATCGCAGATATTTATTGGTTTCGAAGCAAAATTGCAAATAGTAAAATTGATAAAAAACTTACCTGTAAGTAAGTCAACAGAGACGTTGTTTCCTCCATACTCCTTTAAAAGTAAATTTTAGATATCACAGATATATAAAGATTACTTAGATCTTATACCAGATCTTCATGTTCTCTAACAAAATAAAACAAACAGCGTTCTAAAATAATGATTACCACCTTTACCCCTGACTTCCCTCCTACCGGATGAATATGACTAATAAATGAGAGGGTAAAGTAACCTATATTCACAACAATATATTCCATGTCAAAATATCCACGTATATTCTACTTCCATTGCTGCCAAGAATTAATGTTTTTTCAATTCAAGACGACATTAATAATCATTCAAATGTTTTCAAACAAATACATCAAATATAAAGAATATTGAAATTCAAGGATGCTGTGAGTATTGGTGCAAAAAATATGACGTAACAAAAAAATTAGCCAATGAGAGGCCACTATAAATTTTACCATTGGTCAATAACGGCCTCTCATTGGCTAATTTTTTTTGTTACGTCATATTTTTTGCACCAATACTCACAGCATCAAATTCAAGTTGATTATTTTGTAAATTTTATAGTAAAAAAAGCATGCAACTTGCTGAATATAATATGCTACAATGTTTATATATAGGCATAGTCCTTGTTAGTCGCGAAACTACTCTATAATTAACCCTGTCTGACTATATGTACAGTTTTATTTACCTTGGGTAGTATATCAAGTCCAACATCCTCTATCAACTTGCTGTAATCTCCCTAATATTAAATTAAATTCATTATAATAAATAAATTTTAAGAATATCTGAATCTTGATATCAAAATAAAGTTAATCATTTTGTTTTAATTAAATTAAAACCAGGGATCTAAAGACAATAGCCGTTAAATTGATGTACATTCCTAATGATGATACACAAAATTACTTTTTGTAGATTACAATCAGTGGATGAAATGTTTGGACACTCAACATAACCATGAACTAACCAATCAAAATTTAATAAATACTTAAAATTGTTAAGCCAACGACTAATAAAACATTATTATAAAACTTTGAGGATCAATTTTAAGAGTACAACAGTTTGAACTTAGTAAAGCATTTAATTTACCTTTGGGTGGACAGTATTTGTCCAAACTTTTCAACAAACAATTGTAATCTGAAGAAGGGTTAATTTTTTGTATCATCATTGGAGATGTACATCAATTCCTCATCCATTGTCTTATCCCTTTATATCCCTGATATTATTTACCTTTGGGTGGACGGTATTTCTTTTTCTCATCTTTTCTTTCTGCAAGTTTTGTATCATAGTGAATACAGCTACCAACACAGGTGGCATGTTCAAGAAGTGTATAGCCTAGATAGATAGATAGATAGTTTTGTATCATGGTGAACACAGCTACCAAGACAAGTGGCATGTTCAAGAAGTGTATAGCCTAGATAGATAGATAGATAGTTTTGTATCATGGTGAACACAGCTACCAACACAGGTGGCATGTTCAAGAAGTGTATAGCCTAGATAGATAGATAGATAGTTTTGTATCATGGTGAACACAGCTACCAAGACAAGTGGCATGTTCAAGAAGTGTATAGCCTAGATAGATAGATAGATAGTTTTGTATCATGGTGAACACAGCTACCAAGACAGGTGGCATGTTCAAGAAGTGGATAGCCTAGATATAGATAGATAGATAGTTTTGTATCATGGTGAACACAGCTACCAAGACAGGTGGCATGTTCAAGAAGTGGATAGCCTAGATATAGATAGATAGATAGTTTTGTATCATAGTGAACACAGCTACCAAGACAGGTGGCATGTTCAAGAAGTGGATAGCCTAGATATAGATAGATAGATAGTTTTGTATCATAGTGAACACAGCTACCAAGACAGGTGGCATGTTCAAGAAGTGGATAGCCTAGATATAGATAGATAGATAGTTTTGTATCATGGTGAACACAGCTACCAAGACAGGTGGCATGTTCAAGAAGTGGATAGCCTAGATATAGATAGATAGATAGTTTTGTATCATGGTGAACACAGCTACCAAGACAGGTGGCATGTTCAAGAAGTGGATAGCCTAGATATAGATAGATAGATAGTTTTGTATCATAGTGAACACAGCTACCAAGACAGGTGGCATGTTCAAGAAATGGATAGCCTAGATATATAGATGGATAGATAGTTTTGTATCATGGTGAGGACAGCTACCAACACAGGTGGCATGTTCAAGAAGTGGATAGCCTAGATAAATAGATAGATAGTTTTGTATCATGGTGAACACAGCTACCAAGACGGGTGGCATATTCAAGAAGTGGATAGCCTAGATATAGATAGATAGATAGTTTTGTATCATGGTGAAGACAGCTACCAAGACAGGTGACATGTTCAAGAAGTGGATAGCCTAGATATAGATAGATAGAAAGATTAGGGACTCATGAGATGGGAGGTGGTGGACACCCCTCCCCCTTTCAATTGTATTTTTAGCCTATTTTACTTTAAGTCTTTGAATGGTTTTGTGCTATTTTTTCTGCTATTCCATTTCCATTAGAATGCAGAGCCTCTAGGTGTTAGAGCAGCAACAAGTAGTAATACAAGTATGATATTCACATTGATGGAAAGATTATTGAAGATTCTTTAAACACAGGTCCTCTAAGATGATAGCCATGTTTAGAAATAGAATAGTCTAGAAACATGTAGGATAGATAGATAGAACTTTGGAAATATTCAGGAAAAGAAAAAAGAAAAATCAGATAGAATTCAAACAAAAAATCTATAAAGTTTTTAGGTATTTATGAAATCAATCAATAAAATTGATAATGCTAGTTACCTTAGGATTCTGAGGGCTAGCATCCTGCCAAACGGTCATTGCTTTCTAAAAGTTGAAATGATTTTGAAATAAGTAAAAACATCCAAAAGGCACAGACATGATACTGGCTAATATTCGAAAAGGGTCCACGGGGTGGGGATATACAGTTATTTAACCCCTCCCCCCTCTAATGTTTCACTCTAATGTAGGCTCTATTCTCTTATTAGTTTTTAAAAAATTCATAAATAATATAACCTTAGCAAGGGCAGGGTTGATCATAGCAGCGTGGCCAGCTGTCATTCCACTCATATCCTGGATAAATACTTGGATATAGCGAGAAATACAGATGGATTTATAGTCAGATTTATAGATAAATAGATTTCAAAAAAAGAAGTCACAGCGGTAAAATTAATACGCACATAGATAGATAGAAGAAATAGTTATCAGATATATTGATAGTAGAAACATAATCAGATATATAGATAGTAGAAACATAATCAGATATATAGATAGCAGTAACATAATCAGATATATAGATAGTAGAAACATAATCAGATATATAGATAGTAGAAACATAATCAGATATATAGATAGTAGAAACATAATCAGATATATAGATAGCAGTAACATAATCAGATATATAGATAGTAGAAACATAATCAGACATATAGATAGTAGAAACATAATCAGATATATAGATAGTAGAAACATGATAAGATAGATATATATTAGAAACATAATCAGATATATAGATAGTAGAAACATAAATATATAAATAGATAGCAGAAACATGAATAGATAAATAGATAGCAGAAATATACTAAGAAAGATAGATAGCAGAAACATAATCAGATAGATAGATAGCAGAAACATAATCAGAAAGATAGATAGTAGAAACATAATCAGATATATAGATAGTAGAAACATAATCGGATAGATAGTTAGTAGAAACATAATTAGATAGATAGATAGTAGAAGCATAAGCAGATAGATAGATAATTAACACAATCAAAAAGAGAGATAGCAGAAACATAATCAAATAAATAAATAGTAGAAACATAATAAGATAGATAGATATTAGAAACATAATCAGATAGATAGATAGTAGAAACATAAATATATAAATAGATAGCAGAAACATGAATAGATAAATAGATAGCAGAAATATACTAAGAAAGATAGATAGTAGAAACATAATCAGATAGATGGATGGTAGAAATATAGTCAGAAAGATAGATAGTAGAAGCATAATAAGATAGATAGATAGTAGAAACATAAATATATAAATAGATAGCAGAAACATGAATAGATAAATAGATAGCAGAAACATGAAAAGATAAATAGATAGCAGAAATATACTAAGAAAGATAGATAGTAGAAACATAATCAGATAGATAGATAGTAGAAACATACAAATAGATATATAGTCACTTGATACCTGAATTAGGACAATGCCTTTAACTTGTGCCTGTTCATTGGACCTCAAAGCACATTCCATCAACATAGTGCTAACCTAAATGTATTTTACATCAGGAAGGGAGGGGACATTGGGCTGTTTATTACACTAGCCCTCAAAGTTTTAAACAACGTCTTCTTATTCTTCGGGTTAACAACTTTGGAGACTTTCATTGAACTTTAATTGGTTGGTTCATTAAGTGTCCAAACGTTTTTACTACTAATTGTAATCTACAGAAATTGTAATTTTGTAAATCATCAATGCGAATGTAGATAAATTTATCCCTATGGATCCCTGGTTTTCTGTACATGTTTATTTAATGATTAGTTTTATTTATTATACTTTCATAATTGTCAACATTAGAGGTTGCTTTAGGTTTTTTTTCCAACCCTTCTTTCCCTTTTGAATAGAGACACCATAGATACAAGGGACGCAGTAACTAGCAAGATATATAAAAGAAGATTTTTGCAATATTAAAAACGATTAAAGCTAAATTATTATATTAAATTGCCTTCTCTAGACAATATTACTTACCTTAAATCCATGTTCTAGTTTCTGCGTTGCAGGATCTTGTTTGCCATGTCTCATGAGGACACATTGTCTGCCATGTTTATCATATCCAGGTAGGGGGAGGTACACTCTAAATACATATATGTATATATATACCAGGTCTCATGAGGACACAGTGTCTGTCATGTTTATCATATCGATCCAGGTAGGTGGAGGTACACTCTAAATATACATATATATATGCCAGGTCTCATGAGGACACAGTGTCTGCCATGTTTATCATATCCAGGTAGGGGGAGGTACACTCTAAAACATTATATTTATGATATATGTATCTTGTGCCGTTTCTCTTGAAACTCTTTAGAGTTCCTATAATAAATTACGTCATACAATACAAACAAATAATGATAGGCCAATACACAGACTAAATTACCAATGGCAGACCAGTATACAGTTTAATTGAACAATGGTAGGCCAGTTTGACGTCATTAAAGGCACTATAAAGAGCTTTATTTCTCTTTGCTTTTCTTAAAACCTTTCACATTTCAAAGCTAATATAGAACTGGCAATATTTAACAAGCAGAACTTTTCTAAAGAGTTTGATTTATTGTCTGTCTCTATAAACCTCGAGTGGGCTTAGTGACCCTTCGGATACAAGTCCTCCCCACGTAACACCCAACAGGCAACAAACACTTTAAATTCACGACCACTGTAGAGATGAACACTATTAACAGAATAAATTCTTACCCTTGTTTAATGAACTTTTGTATGACCTCATGCCTGGGATCCCAGTCATCAAACCAGTCGGGTAAAGTGGCCCGCACTGTGAAGAAGAAATCCAACTTCTCCTAAAATTAAACCATATTCAGTGATATTTGCACTTTATAAACAGAACATTAATTTTTATGTTTAAACAAAATTGTAAATAAATTTGGTACAAAATGCGTAAATACAGGATACAGTAAAAGGTCATAGGCATCAATATAAAAAATCAGATGAATAGGATAAATATCATACATAAATTTGTTGTCAAAAAGTAAAAAAATAATGCATGTTTAAATTGGTTATATGGACTTTCTGGTAACGATTATAGAGTTGCTAAGCTTCTTAAATCGTGTATAACTAGTATATAATCATCATGCAAAGATTGAAATCAATAGAACAGTTCGAACGTGCTACATTAATGAACGTTAAGGACGGACCGACCCTAATAATAGAAGGGCTTCGCATTAGAAAAAAATACAAGATATTTATACAGTGTTATTTCTTAACTTTTTATTATTTCAATTGAACCAAATTCTGTAAAAACTGTAGGACAACATTTTTCACAAAATGGCCACAACCCTTGCCATTTACAATTTGTTCCTTTTGAGCAACTTAAAAGTAATAATCCTTGGATAAGATTAGCCCGTGAAAAATTTTATATTAGAAAATTTGAACCATTGTTAAATCGTAGAACTTGATTCAAAATGCAGTTGCAATTGTTTTTAAAAAAATATTTTTTTCAAACTATATACCCTTCCCTTTCTCTCTCTTATTACACAGCCAGTTTGACCGCTTCTCCTTCATTTGTTATTTGGTTGTGTTATAGTAAAGATCTAAACAGTAGCTGTGAATTTTAAATTTTATTTTTTATGATATATTTTAACATTTTGACTATTTTTGTATAATTCTTAATGCTTTTTTTTTCATTTATTTATGTTGTTGTTTTCTATTACAGATGCGATTGATAATGAAGATTTTTTTCTTTGAAATATATTTCGTTATGAAGCAGCAGTAGTTACTAATTTATAAATGTTATGGTTGAGATAGATTTATAACTGTTAAAGTGCTTACGATGAAAATTCTATCCCTTGTGAATACATTACTGTATCCCATAGTAATTTTTCCAGTGATCTTTGAGACAGACTCTAACTTATTGTTATCATACACTACAAATAGTATGTCTCCAGTGCAGAACAGTGTTGAGCAGGAGGCGGGCCCCGGCCATGGGGCTGATGCCGCCTTATCCCGCCCTGCTTCCAGCCCTCCAGGTTCTCAGATTACTACGGCCCTACCATCTGGCCAGGTACCTACTGTTAGCAGCAATTTAAATGATGAAAAAACTTTTTTTGAGAATGCTAGTTACAAAAAGTCATACTTTAACTTACACAAAGCTTTGACAAAGCAAGAAAAATGCGCGTCTCGCATTTGGTTCTTAAAAAACTGTGTAAGATTTAATGTTTTGCCTCCAACTTCTGTGATAAAAGCCAACCATAATGTTAGATTTTCTAACGAGGCTTCTCAAAACTTTCAAACAAATTTACAAAATGTGAGCTTTGATAATTTAAAGATAGGCATTGTCGAGGAAAATAAACATTTGGATTTATGTAAAAAACATCTGCGCAGCCTAAAAATTTCTCTGCATGGATTAATTTCGGAACCAAATTTACATTTATTTTTGGAGGAAAAAGTCAACAGTGATAAGTTAAAATTAAAGAAACAATTTTACAATGTACATAAAAATAAGTTGTGTTTCTTGTTGCAGAAAAATAATAAGCCTATTCCTCGTGAGTTTCAGTCAAACAATGACTCAGCAAATAATAATTCTACAGTTAAAAAGTGTCGAAAATTTGTGAAAAGAACAAAATATAGACGAAAGATAAAACGTCAGAATAAAAGCTTGAACTCTTTGGTTACTAATTACAGTGATATAGAATTAACTAAAGAAATGTCTGACCTTTTAAACCGTGGCCTAAATTTTGCAGTGACACCGAAATCTGTTAACACTACAGATATTCACGCTGGTTTTCAGAAGCTAGGCAGATCTATGAGATGGCGTGAAAATCTTCACAAGGAGGACGACATGGAAAAAACCTTGATAGAACCTACACAAGGTAAAAAGCCTTGGCATAAGGTTAAGACTAGTTTTCCAAAAAGCGCTCCTTCTGCAGATTTAAACACATTTTTAAATGGTTCATTGGCTTGCGTCCTAGGTACGGATTTAAACAAAATTCATACAAATTTGCCTGAATCAGAGAGGCGTGCTATGAATGACTTGATTCAACTTCAAAAATCCCGCCAAATCACAATTAAACCGAACGATAAGACAGGTGGCTGCTCCGTTCTTAACACTTCGGATTATATTGATTCTATGGAGATTTTACTTAAGGTTAAACACTTAGATGCTGATGGTCAAGAGCACCCGTATTTTCAAGAGCTGGATGCATATCAGGCGGATCAAATCCAGTTTAATGACCATGAGAAGCTTAAATCGGAAGTAAATAAAGCTAAAAAGGAGGGCTGGATAGACAACGATATAGCTTCATGGCTTGTAACAGAGGAGCCAAAGCCAGGTAGATTGTATGGCTTGATTAAAGATCATGTGGCTCCTGAGAAATGGCCGCCAGGTACCACTGTACCTCCCCTCAGGCCAGTAGAGTCAGCAAGTGGTACTACTTTCGAGAATGCAAGCCATTTTGTGGATATTCATTCTAACCATCTGGTTAAATCCTTGCCATCATATTGGGAGGATACACCAGATATGCTAAGAAACTTTGAGCAGGAGAATCTAAAAGGGCCGCAGCCTCCAGGTTCTATTCCTGTGACTTTGGATGTGTCAAGTCTGTACACGAATATTCCCTTAGACGAGGGAATCAATATATTTGGTAAATTTTTAGAAACAAGAAGGGATCATATGAAGAAAATGAAGTCATTCCTAAAAAGGACAGAAATTCCCTTCCTTGGGTAAAGGAAGGCTATTTACTTTCCTTTTTCTTACAAATTCTCTGTAAGGAAGGTGATTTCTGTCCACTATCTTACAAATTCTCACTAAAGGAAGGTGACCTCTGTCCACCATCTTACAAATTCTTCCTAATTCTTAGAAATTCTTCCTTTTCCTCACTATTACAACTATGCTTAATAAATCTACCTTATTTACCCAAATTCTTACTTATTCTCAGAAATTCTACCTTAATTAGACAAATTCTCCCTTATTCTAAGAAGACCTACCTTATTCAATGAAATTCTTCCTTATTCTAAGAAAATCTACCTTATTCCCTCAAATTCTTCCTTATTCTAAGAAATACTTCCTAATTCTATGAAAATCTACCTTATTCTAAGACATTCTTCCTTATTCTAAGAAAATCTTCCTTATTCTAATAAGATCTACCTTATTCTAAGAAATACTTCCTAATTCTATGATAATCTACCTTATTCTAACAAATTCTCCCTTATTCTAAGAAGACCTACCTTATTCTAGGAAATTCTTCCTTATTCTAAGAAAGTCTACCTTATTCCTTCAAATTCTTCCTTATTCTAAGAAATACTTCCTAATTCTATGAGAATCTACCTTATTCTAAGACATTCTTCCTTATTCTAAGAAAATCTACCTTATTCTAAGACATTCTTCCTTATTCTAAGAAATTCTTCCTTATTCTAATAAGATCTACCTTATTCTAAGAAATACTTCCTAATTCTATGAAAATCTACTTTATTCTAAGACATTCTTCCTTATTCTAAGAAAATCTACCTTATTCTAAGACATTCTTCCTTATTCTAAGAAATTCTACCTTATTCTAAGACATTCTTTCTTATTCTAAGAAATTCTTTCTTATTCTAATAAGATCTACCTTATTCTAAGAAATACTTCCTAATTCTATGAAAATCTACCTTATTATAAGACATTCTTCCTTATTCTAAGAAAATCTACCTTATTCTAAGACATTCTTCCTTATTCTAAGAAAATCTAGCTTATTCTAAGAACTTCTTCCTTTTCCTTACTAATTCTCTCTTATTTTCAGATAACCTAGCTTTTTCTAAGAAGTTCTTCCTTAATTCCCCTAATTCTTCCTTTTTCTCAGATAATTTTCCTAATTTATATTGGGATATCATAACTGAAATAGAGGTATAGAGAATATATAAATTCTGCCTTTTCCCCTTCCTTATTCTCTCAAAATCTTGGTTTTTCTCACATATATTTCCTTATGTTTATTGGGATATCAGAACAACATGTGTAGGATAAGTTTGAGTTGTATCTTTTGACCTGAAATGTTTGTTTGTACTTTAGAGGTGGAAATTCATAAAGTACATTTTAATAGGAACCCCAGTCAGAAGTATGAAATTATCTTAAGAAATAATAGAAAATTCAGTATTTTTTTTGGTTGTATCTTTTGACATTTAGTGTTTATGTTTTTATTCATAAAATTATTAATAATATTAACATAATTTTGCAGAGAAATAAACCTAATAATAACAGGATAACAGAAAAAGACAAGTAGTCTTTACAATCTTTCTCTAGCCAACACATAAAATATTAGACCAAGACCAAAAAAGTAATAATTTCAAAACAAATTAATTTTTTGTATATTTTACTGATAATTTTCTTCAATAACTATATGTAATTAGCAATCCTTTTATAAAAGTAACAGGATGTTTGTCTGAGCTCCCAAGAAAAATTGCCTAAAGAAAAAAATTTCCCCCCTAACCATCAGAAAAAAATCTTTTCCTTTTCAAAAATAAAATCCCAGGCTTAGAGTCAGACATTTTTATTTGATTAATTACCCAAAGTGTCCATAGAAGCCTCTAGTGGCGTAGCTACTAGTCTCAACCAATGTAATGTTTTTTTTCTTCACATTCCTATTTATGTGGTACAAACTCTATAGAAAGTTGGCAACTTATTCTTTTCGTCGGTAAACTAAAACAGCTGATAATTATGAAATCAATTCAAGGGCAATTAGAGTGGGTCAATTTTCAATTTTTTTTTTAATTTTGAATTCACCACAATGGATTTATTATTACTTAGATATTACACGAAATATTTCATGTTCTATAATAGAGTGAACTCTCTTGCGGGCTAAAATAACGATCTTCCCCACCCAATTCTTTACCCTATTCCCTCCCATCCTAATGGAAAAATGGTACACCAAATAAAATCGAAGGGAAATTGCAACCTAAACTAACTAAAAATTTTCTCCTGTGATAATATCCACGTGAATAAATATAGAATTAATTGGAAGTTGAACCATAATTTTGTATCCTCTTAAAATATCATTGTTGTAGATGGTTAAAACATTATCTATCCCCTCTCCCCTTTACCCTATCTCTTTTCCTTCTTTATGGTGAATAAACTGACCAATAAACAGGTTAGCAACTTATAGCTTTAAAAATCGAACCATCCTTTTAAATATTGACCCAACTCGACCCAATTTGTTGCTTTTAAAGACCAATACTAAAATCTAAATACAAAAAGTTTTGACATTAAGAAATATTTTATTTTTTGGTATTAAGTAATATGAATATTAAGAAAATTCATAATCCTTTATATCTTTTGAACATATATTTATAATTATAAAAATATCCGAAAATCAACAATTCTTTAGCTCTGATGTTGGTCATCACTCATCCCCTCACTAACCCATATGTTCTATTATTCATTCCCCAAATATACTATTAACAGGGATCTAAAGGGATATGACAATTGCCGATAAGTTGATGTAAATCCTCAATGATTAAACATAAAATTATCCCTTCTGTAAGTTATAATTGGTGGTTAAATCGTTTACTATTAACAGGGATCTAAAGAATAAGACAATTGCCGATAAGTTGATGTAAATCCTCACTGATTAAACATAAAATTATCCCTTTTGTAAGTTATAATTAGTGGTTGAATTGAATCGTTAATGGACAGGACACTCATTTTAATGTACAAACCAATAAAATTCAATAAAAGTTTTAAGTCACTGAATAAGAAAACGTTATTATAAAACTTTGGGGACCAGTGCAGTGTAATAAACAGCTCAATATTCACTCCCTCCCTGAATTATTACACAGTTTTATTTTAACAATTTCTTATTAATGGGCTCAACAACTTTAGAGACTTTTTATTTAATTAATTAAGTAAATTGATTTATCATCCATTGTCCTATCCCTCTTAATTCCTGATTATAGGTTGATTTCTCTGTTTCGGCATGGGACAAGGACAACATATCAAAGACAATTTGTAAATATAGAATATGTAATATAAAAGTTTTTTTAAAATAATTAGATACCGCTGAACCGATATGGTTCATTTTTACACTGTAGCTTCTCATAGATCCTGAGAAGGTTTATAGCCATTTTGAGAAGGGTACCACCACCCACCTTGAAAAATATTACTCCTTTACAAAAAATTTTAATTTAAAATAAAAAAAAACAGAAATGAAAAATGTGGGGATGAGTATGATCCCCCCCCCCACCAAAACAAAAAAAATTAACCCCCTTCCCTTCATTTTTTTCACTTTTTCATTTTAAACTACTATAGAAAATGGAGATATTAAATTCAATTCCCACCACCTAAAGTGCCCCTAAAAGTGTCTCTAGGAGCGTAGCCGCTAGTTTGAAATAAAACACTAACAATATAATTAATTATCCATTAAAATTCTTAAAATTCTAAATATACATAGTCTATGGTCTTATTTTAAATGTATGTCTGTGGGTTTGTGTTCGTTCATAAAAAATACACCCCCTCCCTTACCATGTAGCCGGCCGTGCTGCGTCAAATTCTTGTCCAGGCTAGCCAAGCTGACGGACGTTTTTTTTCTAATTTCTAAAAGCTACCTTTTTTATAAGAATATTTTTTTAATATTATATATAGAAGCAGTATGGTTCTTCATTACTGTTTAGCTTCTTATAAGACAAAGGAAGGTTTATAGCTATTTTGGGGGAGAGTACTAACACATTCTAAAGAGATATCTCCCCTAGGAAAAATCTCCCCCCCCCCAAAAAAAAAAATTAGAAACCCACTAAAATTAAAGAGGTCTCTAGGGGCTAGTTTGTCATTAAATTAAAAACATTCTTATTTTTCACTCTTAAAAAAAGCTAGCTTTTTTATTTGGATGAAAAAATCTGATCTACATAAAATTATTGCAACACAGCACTTTTCTCATCTCCTGGTAGAATATGAAGAAAATAGTAAGGTTTTTCTGTCTGAAGCTTAAGATCCCAGGAATGGTTGGTCTAATTAGCAAGAATTAGCTAAATTATCTGAGACAAAGGAAGGATATGTGATGAGAAGGAAGACTTTGAGGGAAAAAGGTAGATTTTCTTAGAATAAGGAAGAATGTCTTATAATAAGGTAGATTTTCATAGAATTAGGAAGTATTTCTTAGAATAAGGTAGATCTTATTAGAATAAGGAAGAATTTCTTAGAATAAGGTAGGCTATCTGAGAATAAGGAAGAACTAGGAGGTATTGGGTTAATTTTCTTATAATTAGGAAGATTAAGTGAGATTTAGGAAGAGATTTTCTTAGAATAAGGAAGAATGTCCTAGAATAAGGTAGATTTTCTTAGAATAAGGAAGAATGTCTTAGAATAAGGTAGATTTTCTTAGAATAAGGAAGAATGTCTTAAAATAAGGTAGATTTTCTTAGAATAAGGAAGAATGTCTTAGAATAAGATAGATTTTCATAGAATTAGGAAGAATGTCTTAGAATAAGGTAGATTTTCTTAGAAAAAGGAGGAATGTCTTATAATATGGTAGATTTTCATAGAATTAGGAAGTATTTCTTAGAATAAGGTAGATCTTATTAGAATAACTAAGAATTTCTTAGAATAAGGAAGAATGTCTTATAATAAGGTAGATTTTCATAGAATTAGGAAGAATTTCTTAGAATAAGGAAGAATGTCTTAGAATAAGGTAGATTGTCATAGAATTAGGAAGTATTTCTTAGAATAAGGTAGATCTTATTAGAATAAGGAAGAATTTCTTAGAATAAGGTAGGCTATCTGAGAATAAGGAAGAACTTAGAGGTATTGGGTTAATTTTCTTAGAATTAGGAAGATAAAGTGAGATTTAGGAAGGTGATTTTTATCCTCTTTTTCAGATATGTGAGAAAAAGGAGAGTGATTTTTGTCCATATTTGAGATATCTGAGAAAAAGGAAGATGATTTCTGTCCTTTTTGGAAGGGAATTTCTGTCCTTTTTAGGAATGACTTCATTTCCTTCATATGATCCACAAGAAGTGATAAAAGTGTCCCAACCACTTTCTTAATTACTCTTTTAACCCTAGTGCTAACATGTAATGTTCTTGTTTTTAATAATAAGTATTACTTACAACGGATTGGGACAGCCATGGGCACGCGTGTTGCACCCACTTTTGCCTGTTTATTCATGGGTGCCATAGAATGTTTGATGCTAACATCATGGAAAGGCATCAAACCACACCTTTACAAACGATATATTGATGATATTTTTTTCTTTTGGACTGGAACTGAGCAACAACTTTTAAAGTTTATTGAACATTTGAACAATTTTCATCCTTATCTTAACTTTAAAGCTTCTTACAATTTCGAGACCAAAATCAGAAGGAAGACATACGAACAATAATTATTGTACAGTGTCAGAAATTAACAAGCAGAACAGTCATTTTTAAGCACATAAATTTAATGCAGTAAATGGAAATACTTTTAAAAATATTTAAAATTCAACATGTTTTAAATGGACGTACGGACAGTCTGGTAACGATTATAGAGTTTCTCCGTTTTCTAAATTGTACCTAACTGTCATAGGAATCATCATTCAAAGTTTGAAATCGATAGGACAATTCTAACATGCCTAAATTAACTAAAAGAGCTAACCGTTACGGATGTACGGACCGACCCTAATTATGGAAAATCTTCACTTTTAAAAAATACCCGAAGCTTTGCTTCCAGATCATTCTCCAAATGTAAAATGTCAAATATATATAATTATGTATGATTATTTTTTTTAGAACATGTTAGCAGACTTATCAGAACAGCCTTATATCATCATACAAAGAAAATTCATGTAAAATCTATAGCATAAACTTGTTCATTCATTGTGTTACAAAATATGTTCAAAATTTAAAGCTCAAATATATGTCATATAGGTATGCTATGCATATATTAGTATAGTTTTATGCCGGGCTCGGCAGCTGCGCGTCAGCCGTGACTAAGCCTATAAATATTTTTTAATATGTTTGTAAATTGTAAATTAATAATTTTCTAGTTTACCTTAGTTTTGTTTACGACGCTGAAATTGCATACACTAAGCTGCACAATTGTTAATAAATGTATAAGTATAGTTGTATAAACCAGACAAGTACCTGGTTCAATTAGTAGGGTTCTATTTCATCTGCTGGCAAATTGCTGTCTGCTCTTTTGTAGCGACTTGGCTGTGTTTATATTTCCGACGCAATTGGGTGATATTTAAAGACACAATTTAAAGTTGGCAGAGGGTCTCCAACAAAAGGTCTGAGTTACGCATTGCTCGTGCCCCATCTATTCTTTTACTTTAATGTTTAGTTTACCTTTGCCTTTTCCAAGCTGTATTTACATCCTCGTAGAAAGGTCTTCAGCACCATATCATCTAAAATTATATATATATATATGTATTATTATGAAAAATTACAGCTTCTTTATTAATAACTAGTTGCTTCGGCCAAGTCTCAAAGTGAGAGCGAAGAATGTCAGGAAAATTACCCCCAACACAACCCATTGGGACCAGCAAATTCTGAGATCCGTTTACCTATATAACCTTTTAAAATTTACCTTTCTTTATATTTTGTAGATGAGGACTTTGATCAATCCACTTTCTCAGATGCTCCATACAATCCTATTTTTAAAAATCATAAAAAACCAAACAAGTATGTCAACATCCATAAAAGCAAAATACTGACTTAAAAAAGTATAACTGACGACCAGGCACACTATGATTACTTGTAAATTTATATTTAAAGTTAAAATGCTTAAATTAACGAAAAGATCTAATACTTGCGCACGAACGGACGTACAGGCCTTAATTACAGAAAAGCTTCACTTATAAAAATTACAGAAAACAGTTTATACATAACAATTAACAAGAATCCTTTAACCTGTAATTTCTTGGGGTCTTCTCCAAGATCATTTTTAGCCGCCTCCAAGATCTCCTAAAAAAAATTTTGAACAATTAGTTGTCATAAAAAAAATCAGGGTAGATTTCACTAGTCAACTACTGGCAGGGAAATGGGACCAGGATTCTGAATCACAGCTCCTGGCTACGCACTCTAACTACTCTCGTCCTATTATCACAAGCCATGTTAGATTTTTCATAAGATTAGTACAATTCTAGCATTGCTTCGTTCCTGCTAGATGAAATTTGGGTATAGGGGTTTGATTAATACGATTACTGTTATATTTACTAGCAGTTGAGCCTTTAGAGGCCTCTAGGGATCCTTAAGGGGAAGTCAACCCCCCCCCCCACTCCCTTTCAATAGTAGTTTTAAAAGAAAAAGTTTTTGGTAAAAAAATTGGGGAGGGTTATTTTTTTCTAGTGGCGACATATCGTATGAAGGTGTTGGTACCCTTTCCAAAATAGTTATAAACCTTCCCAGGACCTATGAGAAGCTATGTACACTGTTGAGGAGAAGCATATTGATTCAGCAGTTACAGAGATCCTTCGGTACAGACAAGGACACACACACACCATCACTAAGATCATGTGACTATTATATAAGAATGAAAATTTTGCCTCAAGACATGTGATTGTACAAAATGAGCAAGAAACAACCAATCGCTAAACATTCGTAACAGAGATACGACAATGGTTGAAAAATTTATGCACACATCCGATGAATATAACCTACGAATAAGAAAAGTTATTACAAATCTTTTGGGACTAGTGTAATAACGAGCCCAATGTCTCTTCCATCTCAGCATTCTTATCATTTTTGATTGGTGGAAATATTATTGGACTTACCTCAGGTGTCAGGGTGTTGGGTTCTGGTACAGAATCCTAAACAGTTTCTTTTTGTTGATATTAATCTTGTATTCTTTTTTTTCTTATTTAACTTTTGAACCAGTCTTTGCAGGTTGAGCCGGTTTAATCTCAAAAAGGTTAAGATGAATTTTATATAAAATAAAGTTGGGCTATTTTTAGACGGTAATGCACTTGTTCAAAGAAGTCTAAGGTTTCAAAATATTTTTGATAATGGATTTATTAATTCTTGGATCTTACACCAGATTATCATGTACTCTAATAAAGTGAAGATTGTAGCCGGCTAAAATAATGACCCTCCCCTTCAACTGAATGAACGAAATGACATATAAGCGATATCCATGTTGGCAACCTAAATTGACGAGGATTGATTCCCTGTCATAATATCCACGTATATACTATATCCAGTTTTAAAATTCTTTAAAAAAATTTGCACACGTTTCTAGAAAGTTACACATCAAGCATTAAAATTAAAAAACAAAGCTAAATTGAAGTTATGTATTTGTTTGCAATTAATGGATTTAATATTTGTATGGATAAAAACTGAATATGGATGAAAGGACGTTTAAGGGGGGGGGGGGTCGTTGGATCTTGGACAAAGTAGCCTCAGACAAAGTAGCCTCCAGACAAAGTAGCACCCGAACAAAGTAGCCTCGGGACATTTACTTAAGAAAAGTAGCCTCCTAAGGAAAGTAGTCTTCACTGTTAATAAAGGTCATGGCTGCAGCGCTCGGCCCCCTGGCCTGCCTAGCCGCGAGCGCTCGGTCCCCTAGCCTATAATCTAACCTAACCTATATTATCCTCAGGACATTTATTTAAGAAAAATATCTTCAACTGTTAATACATAGATGGTTTAAAATTTCGTGGATTTTACAAAAAGTGGTTGGTAGATTTTTACAAGTTTTAATATTGTTTTTACAATTTATAACATTGTTTTTGCAATTTTGAGATTGGGTTAGGTTAGGTTATAGGCAAGGGGGCCGAGCGCCCGCTGCTAGGCAGGCCAGGGGGCCGAGCGCTGCGGCCATGAACTTTATTAACAGGTGAGGCTACTTTCCTTAGGAGGCTACTTTGTCCGGGTGCTACTTTGTCCGGTTGCTACTTTGTCCGAGGCTACTTTGTCCAAGATCCGGGTCGTTACCTTCCTAAAACTTTCAAAATCCCAAAATTATAAGTAAATAATTGTGCATTATTTTATTTACTTACAATAAAAACAGCCTGCTTTTGTACTACAACTTATATATTATTTATTTTCATTTTTTTTACATGCTCTTTCCATATATAAAATATCTGCCAATTGCAAAGTACATAATAGACACCAGAAAAGTCTGTAAAAAGTTTAACACGGACTCTTAGAGTTACATTACTTGGCCAATTGAATAAGAATATTTTTGGTTACCTTTTATGGCCTGTCAAAATATAAGAAAACAATATGTAATTATACATTTAAAGAATAATAGATTTGCTATATTAATTGCTTTGTTAAGATCAAAGCGTTTCTATTTCGTTCTGGTTAATAGTAAGGACATTTCTCCCTGTAACGATATAAGCCACTAGAGAATGGGAAGCTTCAGACATTAAGTAAAACACTAGAATTACATAACAAAAGAGGGAGAATGAGAGAGTTTAAGAAGAACTTGGCTTAGGTTAAAAATGTTCTGAATGAAAAATTGGCATAAATTTCCTTTTTTTTCTCAGAAAATTAAAATTAGTTTTTTCTTGTAAAGATAACATTTATACAATAATTCTGAAAAAATGTTCAAACTTTTCTGCTGAAAATCTTTAAAATACTCATTGACCCAAAACTTGTTGCATTTTTTGTTAGTAAAGAAAGAAAATGCTATTCGTTAGTACTATTAGGCATAAAAATTGTTGTACTTAAAACAGGTGACAAAGGTTAAATTTAAAATGTCATAATTGAATGCTTATCAAATACAGCAAATTAATTCAATTTGAAATGGCTGAAAATTTTGATATATTAGTGGCTTAATTTTGGCGTAAACTTAATGTTTTGTGTTGTAACTAAAGGGAAGTGGGGGGGAAAAAAGGAAGTAGGCTGTGAGGAAATTGTGTGTCTGAATCCTTGTCCCTTGTCCCTGAACATAGGTAAGTAGTCATATTTCCAATAGACTTTTGATATGTCGACTTTATGTCATACTAGCGGCTACGCCCCTAGAAGCCTCTAGAGGCACTGGTAGGAGGGGGAAAATTAGATCTCAGCCCATTTTAAATTTGAGTTTCAAGAGTTAAAAAATATTTTTTTGGGGGGGGAGGGGGGTAAAGACACTCTCTCCAAAAATAGTTTAAAACCTTCCCAGGACTTATAAGGAGCTTCACTGTAATGGAGAACAATATCGGTTCAGCGGTTAGCGAGATCCTTTGGGACAGACAAAAAACGCTTACTACTTTATATAATAGGATTATCAAACTTACGATATTTTAATTATTTTATGATTATGTTTAAAACAGATAATGTTTCTGAACAGATAATTATTTGCATAAGATCAAGGTAAAAATCAAAACAATTTTAGCAAACAAATATTCTTGAATTCAAAGTAATAATATCTCATTATCAAAAATTAATATCAACAATTCCTTTTCTGGCATCTTGAATTTGTAACTAACAAAGAAAATTAAATACAAATTTATAACAGAGATTTTGTATTGACTAAAGTTAATAATATAAAATAATTAACTCCTCTGGGATAGAGATAAGAGCATAGAAACTAAGAACATAATTGTTTGCTTTTTAATATTTTATTCAAAAATTAAAGTGATATTCAATTTATAATATCCTTCTTTTAATCATAATGACTTTACATACAAATTAATAAACCGTTTTTTGCACGACTTTGTCAAGAAGTCATTTTAAAAATGAAAATCTATTTTTAAAGCCAAAGCACTACTTCTAAATGCAGGGTCTCAGTATTTTTTTTTTATAAAAACAGTTGTCATAAACATAGCAGACTCGTGAAACTGTAGGTCGCTTGTTGAAAAAAAGGTTTCGATCCTGAGTAAGGTGCTCCAACCTTACAGAAATAGCCTAAAACCATCCAAGGATTTGTAGAAGGCTTTTCTGAAACTTACCACTTATTTTGTCGAGTCATTTAGTTTTTGTCTCTTGATTTCTGAATGTTATTATCTTTGCTTGATTTAATTTATAATCAATGCAAAAGTTATCAGGTGGCTTACTTTATTTTTTTACAATCTGCTGTGTCCTTAGCATCTAGGGCATATGAATTCGCTGGGTGAGAGAGGTAGCAGAAAATAGACTAAAACCATATAGTTAACTACTTAAAATTTCCCTAGAATGAAGAACTCAATCGGTTCAGTAGTTAAAAAGGTCTTGATCGACTACAAACAAATAACAGATTTCTTTTTGTACGTTTAACTACCACTTTTAATCATACCCAAGCTTGTAATCAAGCCGTAATTTTGGTTATTATATCTACTTTTTTTCTGAATCTATTAGTTGTTTTTATGGATGTCTTCAAGCTCTTTCAAGTTTCTTGGAACATAAAACTATTTTCATAAATATAAATAATTTTTTACAAATACATCTTTTGGGAAAATGTACTTTAAAGTATATGCTAATTTTATCTTTTCTTTATCCACGCGAAATTAGGATGTCGTCTTTATGTGTCTAATTCCAGGGAGAAATGAGTTCTTTAGACTGTACAGGAATCTGGTACCCTATTTATCTCGTTTGTGGCTTAAAAGCTTTCATTAAATCTTGATTGGTTGATTAAAACTGGAAATGTTCTAACTTTTTCGCCTATAATTCTAATTTGTAAAGGGGGATATTGTGTTCCTTATCATTAGGGATACACATCAATTTATTGTCCATTGTCTTATCCCTTATATTGATCCATGATAATTTTAACTGAACAGCAATACTTCCTTAAAATAACTTTTCTATCATAGCTTCGAAACCGATTAATATCCTCTGGAATATAACCGGTTCTCAGCCATACTGAAAAATCATGAATAACATCGTATAACAGACGATATACCACAAATATTGAGATAAAAATCATAAAATTAAAACCAGTTTTGTAAGTCAGGGTCATCGGCCCTTCGGGGATGATAAAACTGGTTTTAATCAAATAATTTTTCATTTTGATATCCGCGGATAGGTTTCTATAATACGATGCGATAAATAGTTAATGTAACAAGAGGGAAGATCGCAGGAGCTACTCAACAAAAACTCGAACATTGAAGATAAATATATATATTTTAAGTATAAATGTTATTAATGACATACTTATAATAATAATAATTACTGATAATACAAAAGGAAAGGCTACGGAGAAATACTTGTAATATGTTCCACACATTGTATCACAACAATTGTCTTTCATTTTTCGGGTCCAGTAAAGTTTACGGCAAAATGTTTCTGGTAACGATTATCTTCAAAAATTTATAAACTTTGAAGATTTTTTTCTTCAGTGAAGCTTTCCCTGTACATCACTAGATCTTGACTATTCCAGATTATTTGTAGGCCTTCTTATCCGCTTAAAACGGGCATGATATGTACGTTCAGCCGTAGAGATAATTGTTAACAAGAACATTTTACCGTGAACTGCACTAGGTCCAAATTTTCTTGGTAATATCCTTTTTTGCTTAATTTGACCCATAAACCGACGCTAAAAGAATTGAAGCATTGTTTATATCGAAAATGTGACATATTTTAGAGATGTTCTTAGCTGACATATTATATTATGAAATTATTTTCTTTATATTGACACTTGTTTTAAATTGATATAATCATTTTAATACAATTCAACAAATAATGGGGGAGTAATTTGGATCAAATTAAGAAAAAAGATTTACCATTTTTTACATAAAATATTTCACAATTAAAAAAGCAAACTAAATAAATTTAAATCAACATGATTCATCCAAACAGTGTTTTTTAAATGTAAAATATTTTATGGAAATTTTTTTTCATAGATTTTGGTACATATTTTTAGAATTACCAGAGCACAGTGCATATTTTTTTACATAATTTTTTACAGTGAAAAATAAAACAATTTTAATCAGTTATTTTGCAGTGCAATATTTAAATGAAGAATATTTCCTTTCATTTTTGCTTATTTTTGACTGATTTTTAAAATGTGTGCAAATAGAGGTTTACAGTATAAGGTAAAATCAAGTAAAATTTACAGTATTTTTTTAAAAGATAATTCTTTACAAAGTTTAGGTGATTATGGTTAACATGATAATTTTTTGATTATATGTTGTGAGAAAATAGAATTTTTATAAATAATTTTAAATTTATATTTTGTAACAATGCTTAATACATTGAATATATATAAAAATTTGGTTCTTTTATAACAAAACAAAAATTTAAAAATAAATGAAAATTAAATGATAATTAAATGAAACAAATTAAGTGAAACAGTTTTTAAATAAATATAAATTGGCACTAAATGTGATAAAAAAAAATATTTTTTTATTTAAAAAAAATTAACATGATGATTACATGGATGATAATGCATTATTTTATCAAAAGTTAAGTCATATCCAAACTTTTTTTGATTATCTTCACAAATTGACTAAAATAAATCTAAAATTTTAGCGTATTTAGTTGTTAAAGATAATATGCAATATTATGATATTAAAATAATAACATATCAATTAAAATTACAAATATCAGTGGGTTACTTTCAAGTCTCGGCAGCCGCGCGACAGCCGCGACTAAGCCTCAAATTCAAACCCGTTTGTATGTTTAGGAAAAAAGTTTTGAAGAGGAATTGCCTTATGGGTCAGGGTCAGACTTACAGCAGATTTTTAAAAGGTAAAAGGTTGATTTCCTTTACCCTTACAGGCGACTGACGCGCGGCTGCCGAGCCCGGGTTACTTTAAACTTAATTTAAATTCTGAAATGAAAAATGAAAATGATGTAAATTTTTTAGAGAACTTTTGTATCAGATTTTTTTTGTTGAGATATGGGTTTGTACTCAAAAAATTTCATCATGAATATTTTAACAGAATGTATTTTTTTAGATTTACAAAATTCTTTAAAACCAAAACTTTTTTATATTTAGATATTTAAACCTACTCTACTTTTCAAATGAAGATGAAATAAATAGATTAATGTTTATGCTTTAAATTTCCAGATTAAAAGTTGGGGTAAATCCCAGTAAATGAACTAAGATAAAGGTGATATTTTTCTTCGTAATGAGGTTATTGTGTTCTTACTTGTAGAATATTTATTATAATGTTAAAAGAAAACTTTATTCAAACAGGAATCGCACCATTGGCATTGGAGTTTCCAGCGGCAAGCCTAAAAAAAATTCAAATAAATCCTAAAATTATTTGTATGTTTAACATTAAAAAAGCGTTTGATGTTCAAGATTATTTTTTTATTAAATCTTTGATTCTTTAACTCATTTGTACATTCTATTAGTTTAGCCTGTCATAGTCCAATTAAATGTTTCGTACTTGGTTACTTTTAGTTAATGAAACTTAGCTCAAATTGCATATCGAGCACTTGCCCCCAACCCAGTTTTTTTTAAATAAATTAAAAATAAGTTTGACTAAACCTCCTAAACCTCACCACTGCAGAGTGCTCTTACCCTGCAGCGCTACCCATCACCTAATCTGACCAGGCCTAAACAAATAAATGAAAAACTACACCCCACCTCCGTTTATAATTTGTTTCAAAATAAGTGGTTAACTCGACAATGTAATTTCAGGGAAACCTAAATAACAATCTTATAATAATAAACATGTAATTCTTACCATTTATTTTGTTCTGAATCATCTTGTTCTTGTTGTTGTGTTGGTTTGGAACAGGATCTGACTATTCTTTTTATTGCTGGCAAAATTACGAGTAACATTCCAGAGATTCCTAAAAGATAAAGTATAATGGATGTAGAGTAGAATTTACGTGGATATTATGTTAGAAAGTTAGCTTGCTAACATAGAACTTAATTAACTTAATTAGAATCGTTAATTGGTCATTCTTTCATCCAGTAGAAGGGGAGGGAATGGGTTAAAGGGGGTTGATGGTGGGTTTCATTATGAGGAATACTCAAAAATATTTTTTCATGGAAACAATTGAAAACAAAAAAAATTTGATTTTTATGTTGTTTTTACTGAAATAAACTACAAAATTGTTATTTATCGTAGCGTATTATAAATCTTTCAACGGATATTAAAATGAAAAATTTTAAGAATGATACCAAAGGCCCGGGCTACCAAAACTGGTATTAACTTTATGATTTTTATTCGTCGAAAATTGCTATTCGTAATTTTTAGCAGTTTTAATCCATACCTTAAGAAATAATTAACAAAAAGATAATTATAAATGATACTTACCAATAAAAAGTCCAGCTAGACCAAAAGTAAGAAACCATTGTGAAGTGTAATCATACAGCCACCCAGCAAACGGAGGACCAAGCAAATTTGAAACACCCTAAAGCAGTAACAATATTTTAGTCAAAATTTAAGGCACCCTAAAATATATTATTTATGTATAGGTTTATAACTATTTTGTGGGAGGATACCACCACACTCCCAAAAGAAATCATGACTCAATAAAAAAGACTAAATATTTTTTTTATTTAACTTTTTCTTTTAAGACTAAAAATGAAGGGTCGACTTTACCCTTCACAAATTGGCATCCGCTAATTGGAAAAATACAATGTACAATAGTGGGATAAAGCCTGAACGGTTAAACCTACACAGAACAATTTATTACCTGTGAAGCTAAAAGAAATCCATAGGCAGAACTAAACTTCTCAATGCTGACCAGCTCAACAAGGATGGGTGAGGTCAAGGAATAGTTGGCGGAGATACAGAATCCATACACAGCTGACAAACCTAAAATAATTGTCTTATCAAATTGGATATATTATTACTTGGATCTTACGCCAAAATTTCATGTTCTCTAATCAAGTGAATCACGCAGCGGGCTAACATAACGATTTTTCGAACGAACGAACTGACCATTAAACGAGTTGCAAGTTAGCAAGCTAAATTTACGACAATTTTTTTACTTGTCATAATATCCACGCATATTTCACATCCGTTGTTGTCAAATTTTTAATGTTAATCTGAGAATCATACTTTTAGTATTTAAGTGTCCTATGCTATTATTCACTCTAATAAATAAAAGTAGGAGCATAGACTTCCAATGGTGGAGGTAAAGTTGTGGTACCACCCTCAAACATGGAATCCCGTCATTTTTTCCTCATATTTAAAAAAAAAATTATTACCTCCATCAAACCTTTGACACCCCTTATTTCATTCCCCTTTAAAATAAAAAACTTGAACGTTCCAATGAATAAAAGTATAGGAAATATAAGATAATAGCCGATAAATTGATATACATTCCCAATAATGGTTTACAAAATTACCCATTCTCTAGAGTACAAAAAATAGTTTAAACGCTTCGACACTCAACTGAATAAACCAACAAATCAGAATTCAATAAAGTCCCCAACATTATTAAGCCAACGAATAAGAAAACTTATTATGAAAATTTGGGGACTTGGGCGATAAACATCCGGACCCCAACCCCCCGCCCCTCCTCCCTGATATTACCTAACAAATGAGAATACTCGGTGACCAGAGGCATAAGAGCCGTGGCCAGCGCACAGCAGAGCATACAGGCGGCATATAGCAAGGTGGACGACATCCAACTCTTGTCCCCAATCCATCCAACTATCAACTCTCCAAATGTGTTGAGAATACCTGAATTTTGGAAATGTTGTTAGAAGCATATTACAAATGATTTGATAATAGTATTCAGCATATTTGCAATTTCCCTGATATTGCCTGGTAGATTACAAAACAACCCTCCTCTTATTTTTAAATAAATTGAATATAAGGGAAATTTTTCATGTGTATGTTTTAGAAAGATGAAACACAAGGTTTGATGCTAACTAAGCAATTTGAGGGAAAGTACTAGCATTTATTTTCAATTTATCTTAATGAATTGTCGTTCTTTATATGTATATTGATTGCTAACTAAATTTTGTTTTAATGATATAGTGATTTAAAAATAGTCCATTGTTACATAATTAGGACATCTGTATTATCCCGCCTTTTTATACTTTTTGCCAACCACCCCCAAAAAGAGCCATACTGAAATAGTTATTTCTCGCATTGTATTATAAACAGCTTTTCGCGGATTTAAAATGTACAATTATGAGTTTAAAACTTAATCTTATTATTGTTAATTTTTATGTTCGTAGAAAACTGGATGTAATACGTAATTTTTTCAGTATGGCTTAGAACCGGTTCCAAACCAATGGATATTAATCAGAAGCCACACTGGAAAATGTATTAATACCTATAACAGAAATGATAAGACTTGATTCTTGTGATGGAACGTGGAGAATTTTCTCAGCAAATTCAATTGTATACACGTATGGTACATCATACCTATAATAATAACAAGGATGACAACAATAATAAGTAGCGAAGCTAAAAAAATTACAGACAGACGGAACAAGAAAATCTTATAGGTACTCTCATATAGATTGCTCATTGCTATATGGAATCTTTTTCATAAAAATTCATTATTACTTCATACAGTAGAAGGGGAGGGGATGAGGTAAAGGGTATGGATGATTGGAAAAAGGTCGTTATTTTAGCCAGTTACAAGTTTCACTTTATTAGATTACATAATATCTGGTGTAAGATTCCAGAAATAATAAATCAATTGAGGGATACAGAGTTAATACTAAATTAAAATTAACAAAACTTACCAAAAGTAAAGAATACAGTTTGAAACACAGAAAATTAGGAATGGAGCGGTCACATAGTTGAAAGTATAGCATCCTGAAAAACATATTTAAACTATTTTAATGTTGTGTTCTTAGATTTTTTGTATTTTTTAAGCAGATCAGGATTATGCCTAATAGTAGCGCAGCAATAGCTAACAATGGCAATTACAATTTCAGATAATTAATGGCACAATAAGATAATCAATATTTAAAAGTAACAGAATGTCTGTCTGTCGCTTAACCTAACTCTAACCGATATGGACCTCCTTTGCAGGGAAGGTATTTGAAGGCATATAACTATTTTGGGGAAGGGTACCTCAACCGCTCCCAGATGAAATCCCGTTTTACTAATTCATTTTTTAAGGGGGGGGGGGGGATAAACTTACTCTCTCCCTCTCTAATTTTTTAAAAGCAGTTTGTGTAAGTAAAAAATTTGCAGCTAACTGTTGTTTTATCCCAGAAACACAACTTCAATTTTCTTCAATATTTTTTTTAAAATCTCTACCTGTCTCTTTGGAATCTTCTGGAATGACTGTTTTGATCAAATCTGGACAGGAAGACGATTTCCTAGAATATCATTGAATTGTATACAAGGAGGACAACATAAATAAATATTGAGCCAAAAAATCGTAAATGGAAATAAAGAAAAAATCTAAATAGCAGGTTTAAGTGGTCATAAATCAAGAATAAACTTATTGGTAAAAATCACAATATGTTCAACAAGTATTTTTATATAATGTATGCAAATTTGTATAGAACACATCTTTAACAAAAAAAGTTCTACCGTCTATCTTGAATAGTAGCCGAGAAAAATGACATTTCCGCCATAGCGTTACAGACTGACAGGCAAAGCGAACTATAGAGTAGCTTCGCTTCTAAGAAGGTTGATTGTGGCAAGACATCTGCCATGAGCTTGCTACATTGACGTCGGGCAGAATAGGAAAGCTTTAGTTAGGGATGCGTTTGCGTATACCCAGTAAAAACCTGAAGTTACAAAATATTTTCAAGTTTGTACCTCAAATCTTTACAAGGATGAAACAACAAGTTTTTACTTTAAATTAAAATAAATTACTTACGTTAATTTATTTTTACATGTGAGCGATTGTCTTCTTATTCTTAATTGTTTGTAGTTTTGAGCTTTAAAACATCTAAAAACAGATAAAATGGTTAATTATACCTATTAAAAATCCTAAAGGAGTAGTTAAAAAATGTTTTGCTTTACTTAAAAACTCGTATAAGAAACTGCTAAGTTGAGTAAAACTTTTAGTTTTGCACATTCAAAGAAGCAAAAGGTTAGGGTCTGTTAGTTCTAATAAATTTTATTAATAATTGAACAAAAGTCTATATATTTTAAATTTTTTACCAATGTTTTTTTTCCAAGAAAATATCATAAAATAAACTTACTCAAAATTTCGATGTGGTTGATTTTCAATATCCTGAGCCAACTTATCCTGGACAAGTTTATCCGTTGGAGAGTTACAAAATGCGGAACATTCATCCTTCTCATCCTTGTCCGTCTTCAGGATGGATTTAGGAGCCTGAAATAGGTTGATGTAATTACTATTAGGGATTTTAGCTACAGTAAAACTTAGGTGCTTAAGCTGTATAAAACAAGATTGGAATTTCATTATTAGAAAATCGTTAACATATCTAATCATATATAAAAGTCCATAGTAGAAATACCATATTGTAGAAAAACCAGGTAGGGAGGGGCTGTTTATTACACTAGTCACCAAAGTCTTATAATAACGTTTTCTTATTTGTTGGTTTAACAACTTTAGGGGATTTTATTGAATTTTGATTGATAGGTTCATCAAGTTGAAAGTCCAAACGTTACAACCACTAATTGTGTATCATCATTGGTGATTTGTGATTGCCAACAATTAGTTTTCTGTCCAATTATGTCAGTCCTAAATCTAATATACAAACATCGTTGGCAATTCAATAACAAGTGTTGTTACTCTACAGTTTTTGACTATTTAATTGATCACCTTTTTGATTAGCCAAGAAACTCTTCTAGCAAGCTTTGTACCAGCAGTTGTCTCTTTCCTGAAAGAAAAAAACTAAGTATGACATCTATCTTGCACAGCTGCTGAGAAAGTCTCATGTATTGTGTCGTTGACGGACATATGGACGTACGTTCATAAACTAGAAGCTGCTTTGTTAAAAAATCTAAATATTTCTAGATAATATATCAAATGTTAGTCTATAAGAAGTAATAGTTATTTATCGCATCGTATCATAGGCAGCTTTCCGCGGATAATAAAATGAAAAATTGCAAGATTTAAGCCAGTTTTGTTAGCCGATGGCCCGGGGAAACAAATCTGATTTTAATTATGTTATTTCTATTTTAATATTCGTAGAAATATGTCTGTAATACAATGCTATAAATTGTTTTACAGTATGACTGAAAACCGATTCTAATCAAGCCAATATTAATCGGTTTCAAAGCCATACTGGAAATAATTTTCAAATCTTACTTTTGATCTTTTTGTTCTGCTGCATGTTCCTTTGACTCAGTACTTGGCTTTACTTCTTCATCTTTCTCAAGCGTATAGTCACTACAAATATAGGAATATATTAAGTTAGACTTTAAAATTATTAAATAAATAAATTTTTCATTATTTAATTAGTTTAAAAGCTTATCAAGACTTTGCATTTACCAAAAATAAGTGTTTGTAATAGTATGTAATGAGATGGAGGCTAGGTGACGCTTCGATTGCAAGTCCTCTCTATACCACCTTGAACATACTCTGCCTGCGAATTGCAGCAGTAGGAACAATTTTTAACGTCTTTAGTTTTGATACGGTGTTGAGCCTAGGGATCCGTATATGGATGTCAGTTTAAAAAAATTTTAGTCGATAAATTGCTTTAAGAATGTGTACATTTTACATATCTACCCGGTTCATATTTTTTTTATTTTATTAAATTAAGTGAGCTTGATTTTGCACTAATTAGTAGAGGGAGAAAGTCACTCAAAAATCAGCTACGCGATGTCATAAAAACGAGGGATTATCCATTTCGTTTTTTAGGCATTTTCTTTAACACTTCTCCTCTCATCTCCCTCATTTTTATGAAGTCACATGGCTGATTTCTAAGTTACATTCTCCCCTACCACTCATTACATTGCATTGCTACAAAAAATTTGGATGCATGAAATATAAGAAATTTATATGTTATTAAATGCTATTTTGAAGTCAAACTGATGGTAAATAATGTAATTTATTATTCCCTAATGAAAGAGATTAGTCTCAGTTTTAGTAATATATTAAAATACATTCCCAATGATAATAAACAATATAACCCCTTTTCTAACTAAATATTTTTTTTTGTTGAAAGTGTGTCCACTGTTAAATTAAACCAACCAAAATGAGGGAGAACGTGTTTATAAAACTTTGAGTACTAGTATAATTTAAAGTATGATTTATAACTTTAATTAATGCCAAAGAATTAATTTCAAATTTCGATTCTAACAGTTGTTTAATAAAATAGTAATTTATAACTCTTTTATTTGTTGAATATTAATTTTGCAAGTAGTTTCCCTCGCAAGACTCTAAGTAGATGTTAAGAGTTATAATAGTTTGTAAGAAACTGTTTTGCAACTCATAACTTTACATCATTCAAAAACTTTCAGTGTTTGAATGATCAAGTCAATTCTGTCCTTATTTAACAGCTACTGGATCTCTATATGTGTGTGTGTGTGTACCAAAAGATCTCGCTAACCACTGAACCGTTATGGTTCTTCTTTACAGTAACGCTTCTTATATTTCCAGGGGAGGTTTTTAACTATTTTAAACAGGGAATTTTTACCCTCCCAGGAGAAATAGCGCCATGAAAATATGACCCCCCCCCCAAAAAAAAAAAACATAATTTGTTCTTTTCCTTTTAAAAACTAAAATTGAAAGTTAAGGGTGGACTTCCCTAACACTCCATTACCTAAAGTATCCTTAGAGGCCTCTGGAGGCGTAGTCGCTAGTATATTATTAAAGTAACATAGAGCCTTTCTGTCTGCCATAGAAATTTACAGTGCTTTAACTCTTTTTTTGGGGGGGGGAGGGGGGGCTTTCTGTTAGTTTTAAAAGTAGCACTTCTGCCCTTCCCTTGTATTATATTATATGTTTTAAAATCTTTAAACTGAGCGTAATTTGCTATTGCAAAATTACTTAAAAATTGTGTAAAAACACCTAATGAGAAAAGTTTGTTGAAGAGCCCAAAATATTGCCAAACAGTTCACTTATATTTCATAAGTTTGCTGTGAAAGTTTCCCAAATGCTGTTTTGATATCTTAGATAACATGCTCAACCTATATGTGGCCCCAATGACAAAATACGTTCATTGAGAAAGAAGTTTTTAATTATTAAGAATCTCGAAGTAAAAAAAGAAAGAAACATCCGTTTACATTAGGAACTTGCAAAAAAGTTTTTTTTATTCCAATGGATTTATTATTACTTGGATGTTACACCAAATTTTCATGTACCTATTAAGGTGAAACTTGTAGCAGGCTAAAATAACGATTCCCCCCCCCCCTCCACCCCCTTTGGGCCTTTATCCCTTTGGGCCTTTGGATAAACGAATTGACCAATAAGTCTTAGCAACATAAACTAATGGCAATTTTTCCCCAATAATTTGAAGCGACAACAGATCTATAGTATAGATGTATATACAGAAAACTAACTCCCTTCATTTTTCAAAGACCTCTTTCGTCTGCTTCTAAATAATTTTCTGCTACTTAGCTGTTTTAATATAAGCGATACCATTGGTTGATTTGCAATGACCCAATAGAAAGGTTGCACAAGACGATTGCGATAGGGAGTTATTTACCACTTTCTCCCTCTAGTGTTTTATTCTAATGCTCAAATTGAAAGTTGTGCCATAAGGATGGACACTATACATCCGTTTACATTAATACTACTAAAAGTTTTATTTAATCAAAAAAAGGACAAAACATTTAATCTAATTGGATTATATAATGATTGAGTAAATTTAACTATAAATATAAAAAAGATAGTTTAAAAATCATGTTTTTTTTATACCAAACCTAAATACAATAATTATCCTTATAATAAAGTAACAGGATGCATGAAGGTTTGTTTGTTCGTCTGTACCAAAGGATCTCGCTAACCGCTGAACTGATATAGTCCTCCTTTACAGGATAGCTTTTCTTAGGTCCTGGGAAGGTTTTTACTATTTTACCACCACCCTCCCTAGAGAAATCACCCTAGAAAAAAGTTTGGTCACCCCCCTCAAAAAAAAATTCCCTCAACATTTTTTTAAAAAAATTTTATGGGTATAGACGCAAATATTATTTAGAGCAACGATATTTTGTTGTTAAAACGAAGAAATACTAGTTTGACATTTACTGAGAAAACTTTTTAAATTAAAGACATTCAGAGAAAGTTTGAGGGCTATTTCGAGATTCGTATTCTTATTCTTCTATTAGGTTTCATAAAGATAAATTTTATAAAACTAATTTTGTAGAGTTAATATACCAACTATTAGGGAGTTTATTACACTAGTCCCCATAATAATGTTTTTTTTTATGCGTTAGCTCAACAACCTAGGGGACTTTTATTTAATTTTAATTGGTAACTTCTTTTAGTTGAGTGTCGAAACGTTTCAACCAATAATGTAATCTACAAAGAGGGTAATTTTGTATATCACCATTATAGCCGGATGTACATCAATTTATCGGCCATTGTATTATCCCCGACTAGCTGTACTATCTAGTTTAATGCCAAAATAATTTTTTTTTAAATTAAATAACGATACTGGTGCACTTTTATAATAAATTGGAAATATGGAGGGGGGGGGGCCGGGGGGTATTTTTAGGCCTTACCCCTGTAGGCGTTCTAACTATTAAGGGACCTATATCTGCGGTTTCCTAATCCTGTAGGGCCCTGCATTCAATATAACCTTATCTAACATATATAAAACACCCAAAAAATTTATCTCCCCACTCCCTTATTTTTACTTTATTTGATTTTATTTTTAGTTTTGGGTTCTTATAAATTTTCATTCTATCCCCTATATTTTTTAATTTCCGCGGGAAGATATAATCCAGCACAGCAATATCCCTACCTGTCTTAACCTAACCTTAATAACCAAGAAAACTTGAAAAAACGTTTTTTAACGTATACGTCAATGAGGACAGAATAGATTTATTTTAACTTGAATTTTACACCAGATTATCATAATAGAGTGAAACTGTTAGCTATCAAAATAACACCCCCCCCCCAAAAAAAAAAAAACCACCCACTTTACCCTCCTACTGGATGATAGAACTGACCAATAAATGATGTCCATTTTAGCAACCTAAATTGACGACAATTTTTCCCGTGTCATAATATCCACGTATATCCATTGAGGGCATTTATTTAAGAGATTTTTTGAATACTTTGTAATTCAAATTATCAATGTTTTTAAAACATGAAAGTAGGAAAGCTAAGATTTGTATAAAAGTGATACTTTTATAAATACAAATTTAACAGAGACTGTTGCACAAAAGACGCAGTTCAGTTTTTTGCAGTTTCTATTGTTATGCAAATTTCCTTATCCTTTCTGGGAACGTTGCAGTTTATATGAAAAATGTTAACAGTTTGTGTCCAGGGGCGTCCAAGCTTTTTATTTTGGGGGGGGGTACAAAATTTTTAATGGGGGGGTAATTCGTTTTTGGGGGGGTAAAATGGCGCGCGAAGCGCGCCGCAAATTTCCCCCCCCCCTAAAATTTTTACCCCGGGGGTAAAATTTGCTTGGGGGGGGGGGGGTAATTACACCCCCAAAATCGTTTGGGGGGGTAATCGCCCCATTACCCCCCCCCTTGGACGCCTATGTTTGTGTCAATTATACAAAAATGTTAAATTTAACTTGCTCTAAGCTAAATTTCTCACTTAGCTTTGATATTTCTTAAATCAATCGACATTTTCTACATAACAATTTAGATTTATTGTTATATGTAAGATGTTTTAGCTTGTTACTACAGCGCTACTTAACATACTTTGTCCTTGGTTTTGAACTCAATTGGTGAAAATACAAGTTATAGAAGTTAAACTAGGTATGGGAGATACAAATGAACCAATCATTAAGCTTAATGTTCTATTGCTAATGAAAATCTAAGCAACTTGTTCTTTCGTTTGCATTTTCTCTGTAATTTTTTTACCTTTTAAAATTACGTAATATGGAAAACAACTGCTTGGTACATACTTACATAAGATTATGGAGAATTTTAAACAAAATTTAATTTAGGGTTGGTCAGCAACGTACAATTTATTCAATATGTATGTAGCAAATAAATACCTACAAATTTAAATCTTTGGGCATAGTCCTTTTCGTGGCGACGCACCTTAAGGGGCGATTCTTCGTATTTTTCACAGTAACTTTTCTCCTATATCTAGCCCCTGCGGGGCCAATTGCCTAACCCTGTGGGGCAATCACCTAACTCAAACCCTACCTGATGCTTTTAGCAATGAGAGAATCCGGGAAGTTTTGAACAATGTAGTTGTAGGTTCTTTTATTTGTAGCCAACAGGGTTATTACATCGGGTGGTAAGGTAGATGAGTTCTATAAAATAATACATTTAGGGACGTCTAAGCTTTTTATATTGAGGGGTTGGTATGAAAGGTTTCAAAGATTTGCAGGGGGTAAAATAAAGAGTTTCAAAGTTTACCCCAAACACGCCTTTACTTCTACCCTTGGACGTCTATAAGATTTTAAATTAAAGTGAAATTATCTATTTATCATGAAATTTTGTATGGAGTTTTCCGAAATAATGTAGATGAAAAAAATTGCTGACAACATCCTTAAGAAGCGAAGTATAAAAATCATCCAAAAATCAGCATATGTTCAACTTTTTTTTTTATAGCTAGCCGGTTCTTTTAGTAAGTAGTAGATGTAAAATTTTTCATAGAATTCAGATATGCAATCGGTTTTTTTGTAGACCTCTTATTTTTTAAGTAATTTAAGTTTTTTAAAAAAATAATTAAGTTGGTTTTAAGGTACTAAAACGCAACAAAATAAAAGAAGAAAATGGCCAGTAAGAACAAAAATAGTAAGATCTTTAATTTGACACCTTACTTTTAAAATTCTGTTGAGTAATTATTGAAAAAATCTATTTTTTTAACCTCGGTTTAATAAAAACTTTAGACCTAAATATTTTCTCAAACAGACATAAAAAACATGGGTTCATATATACCTTTAGAATCAGAAAAATATTACGAATCCATTGTAAGCAAAATTGAAAAAAAGTAAAAAAATAAAAAAATAAACAAGTGGCCAATTATATTTTTTGTTCAGGCAACACTATCGTCTTTCCTTTTTTACCCCCTCTTTACCCCCTTCCCATTTTTATACTCAATTCAAGAATTAAGATGTTGCCTGTACAATATAATATGATATTTTCATATAATTCCTTTTATTGTTGTTTATATACTATATTGTAAACTTTTTTTTTCAATTTTGCTTACAATGGATTCGTAATATTTTTCTGATTCTAAAGATATATATGAACCCATATTTTTTTTACCTGTGAAATAATAAAAGTAAGTTCAAAGTTTTTATTCTCGTGGGTTTAAAAAAATCGATTTTTTCAATAATTACCTGACAGAATTGAAAAAGTAAGGTGTCAAATTAAAGATCTTACTATTTTTGTTCATAATAACCATTTTCTTTCTTTTTTTTGTTGCATTTTAGTACCTTAAAATCGACTTAATTTTTTTTTTTTTAAACTTAAATTACTTAAAAAATAAGAGATCTACAAAAAAAACCGATTGCATATCTGAATTCTATGAAAAATTTTACATCTACTACTTACTAAAAGAACCGGCTAGCTATAAAAAAGATAGTTGATACACCTTCTTTAAAATTTTCGCTGAAAGGCCAAAAAATATTTACCTTTATATAAGTAGGAAGGTGTAGGAGGCTGGAAGCTACTCTTGGTTCCTCTTCTTCGCTATCTAGGAATACACTCACATCTCCTTCCTCTAGCGCTAGTCTAAATAAATATTGTATTTTGGTAGATGGATAATGGGGGAGGTAGGTTGTGCTAAAATTTCGTAAAGGTGTGACTTTTAAGGCTAAAAAACAGTAGTAGAACGATAAAATTTATATCAACTTTAATAAAATAAAAATTTGTCAGTAGTTCTTTTCAATAAGGAATGCACATATTCAGTGAATATTATTGTTCTACTACTGTTTTTCAGCATTAAAATTCGCACCTTTACGGAATTGTAGCACAACCTACCTCCCACTTTATGATGACACCAAGTTTTTATAATTGAATAGGAAAATTTGCAAAGAGGTTAAATGTATCATTCAATAGAAAAATAAATAAAGAGAGAGACAGATAGATAATTTTATAGATTTATGAATAGATAAATAGATAAAAGTGGATAGATAGGTAGTTTGATATACATATAGATATATAGACAAGACAAGTGGATGAAGAAGATTAAATGAGTAGATAGATCGTTGAATGGCTAAATGATGATTGGATGGTTATATCCATACCTAAGTTCTTCTATTTCTGGCATAATAGACAATGATCTGGAACTTCCACGTCTATCTCGTAGCTTCTTCGTCCAGGGAAGCTCCCTGAAAAAGCAAAAAGTAGAATCATCCTAATATTTTAAATATCGTAAGCACATTCCTTTTTAGGTTAGGTTTAATCTAAAAGCACAGCAAATCTATAATTATTTTAAGTGTGTCCATTTAAATCGTGTTATTTTTACACTTTCAAACTTCGAATGATGATATGATTCCTATAATTTTTCCTTTCAGAAAGCGTAGCAACTCTATATTCAATACCAGAATGTCTGTACGTCCATTTAAAACATGTTGATTTTTAACCTTTTTTGACATCAATGTTTTATGTGATATAATTTTTCTATTTATCTGATTTCATACTGAATCCTTTTACAAAAAGGTACAATGTTATAGGCAGTGCATCTCTAATAATGTAAGTATGTCCTTATAAAGTATCCTCTATTTAAGCAATTTTAAACAAAGTTACTTACAATTTTGAATATATTTTATTCATTTATATTCTGCTTATTCAGTTCAGACAATCTACAAGTGTTAATGAAAGTTTATCCTACCGTTTCAGAGCGTAGCTTCTACGTAGTTATCCTTGTTTATAAAATGATACCTAGCAGAATTAAGCATAATATCTCTATAATTACACCTCACTCCTTACCTGAAAAGCATACCACAGACACACATATTGAGGAATATTCCCGCCAGTACCACACAGGCTCCCCTCCAACCTCCATAGTTGTCCAACAGGTACTGGGTCAGAGGGGCGAATATGAAGGTTCCTAAAAAAATGGTTTATTTATGATTACTCGGTAAGAATATCTTTATAAGGTATAGATATACTAGTTGTAAAAATGAAATATTTGATTAATGCAGTATTGGCTAATGATTAATTTAATTTCATTCTATTTTTTCGACATACTTTTTAAAATCTCTGTAAAATATATGCATTTATTATGCTTAATATTATCGACGCTATAATCATTTGTGATATCGTCAAAATCCTAGATAAATGGATATAAAATACGTGGATATTGTGGGAGATTCACGAATACCCTAATAAAATATTTCTCCCAGCTGGCTAATATAACGATACACTCGCCTCCTCCCTCATTATTACTTCACCCCATTCCCGCCTCTGACCATTAGAAAGTATTGACCAATATCTGAGGACTATGCTAGCAACCTAAATTGTCACAATATCCACGTATTCTACATCCATTCATAGAAATGTGTGTTCTTCTACACCCAAACAAAAGGGGACTATCCACGAACAAGAGCAAGTGATTCTAAGCACCTTCCAGCATTGATCCATAGTATTTTTTTAGTGAATATACTAGGTTTATGTTTAATATTTGGGTTATCGACTAAAAAGTTAGGTTTCACCATGTTTTCTTATGAAAAAAACTTTGAAATGTAAAGCATTTTTTTATGCAATATCATCAAATGCTTTGTTGAGTTTAAAGGACAAAATAGAATAACACGTCAGAAAAGCATCAAATGCTGTAAATTGCAAAAGTACATTAATTAAATTGTTTAAAATAATATTAGTTACCTACTCTTTTTTATACATTTTTAATCAAAATAATAAACCTTTGTGTCAAAGCTTTTAAAAAACAGTTTGAACTCATCAAAACATTTGATGATAATGCACCAAAAATACTTAACATTTCAAAGTTTTTTTTCATATAAAACTATAGTGAAACCTTTATTTTTGGTCGATAAACCAAAAACTAAACATAAACCTAGTATATTCACTGAAAAAATACTATGGATCAATGCTCGAAGGTGCATAGAATCACTTGCTCTGGTTCTTGGATAGTCCTCTTTTAGATACAAAGATGCCAAGGAGCGAGGGGACATTGGGCTGGTAATAACACTAGTCCCCAAAGTTTTATTATAACGTTTTCCTATTTGTCGACCCAACAACTGCAGAGAACTTTAATTAAATATTGACTGGTTGGTTCATTATATTAAGTATCCAAACTACTTATTGTTTTCTACAGAGGGGATAATTTTGTGTATAATCATAGAGGAAGTACATAAATTGGCTTATCCCTTTAGATGACTGCAAAGAAGCAATGCTACTCTTAAATTAACTCCAACTTACCAACACCGGAGCCACAAACAGATATTCCTGTAGCAAAGCTTCTCCTTCTATCAAAATAGTATGCTACTACTATGATGGCAGCCACGTAACATAAACTCAATCCAAAACCTAAAATTAAATATATATCCAGTACAGCGATTAATATCCGCTGGATTAAAACCAGTTTTCAGCCTCACTGAAAACTAATGTGTTGCATCGTATTACAGATTTCTACGAATATTAAAAAAAAATCATCCTCTCGGGGCTAACATCATCATTGCCTTTTAGTTCTCGGCAGAACGTAGGCCATGCACAATGGTTCTCCAATCTTCCTTTTTTTGTGCACGTTTTGAGGCATTGCTGAAAGATGGAATTTTCTTTTCTTTCAGTTCACTTAAGAGTTCCCTCCTCCAGGTTGTTTTTGGTCTACCTGGTTTCCTCTTTCCTACGTGGGGGTTCCAAGTCAAGGCTTGATTGGTTATATCATCATGCCCTTTCCTTAGAGTGTGCCTCAGCCATCTCCATTTTCTCTGTTTTATTGTCAGTTTAATGTCTGACATATCACTGCGCTCTAGAAGCTCAGCATTTGTGATCTTATTTGGCCAAAAGATCTTGTGGATTCTCCTTAGACATTTATTGACATATGTCTGTAGCTTGGAGACCACTGCTGTGTTTAGGAACCAAGTTTCAGCCCCATACAGCAAAACAGAGAGAACATTTGACTTGAACAGTCTTAACTTGGTCTTTATGGAGATGTTGTTGGAATTCCAAATTTTGTTCAGGCTGGCAAAGGCTGTCCTAGATTTGTTAATTCTAGCTTTAACATCTGTTAAAGTGCCTCCAGCTTCATCAATTTTACTTCCAAGATACTCAAAACAATCTACATCCTCAAGAATTTGGTCTCCAATAGTAATTGGTTCTTGGGAATTTGCATTTAATCTGAGTATTTTGGTTTTAGGAACATTTATTTCTAGTCCAACTTTCTTGGAAGTTTCAGCTATCCTGTTAGTCCTTCTTTGCATTTGACTTCTATTGCTTGTTAACAAAGCGATATCATCAGCAAAGTCCAGATCTCCTAAATATTTGGGATTGCCAAATAGCTCCCAACGAATGCCATCATTACTTTCACAGTTCTTCATGATCCAGTCAATGGCAAGGAGGAAAAGGAAGGGAGAAAGAAGGCATCCTTGTCTGACGCCTGTTACAATCTCAAAAAAGGTTGATAGTTTACCTTTATACATTACATTTCCACCTCCTTTATGATAGGTAGCTTTAATGATATTGATTATCTTTTCTGGAATGCCGTAGTGTTGGCAGATTTTCCAGAGAGATCTTCTGTCTAAAGAATCAAATTCTTTTTTGTAGTCAATGAAGTTTACAAAAAGCTCAGAGTTCCATTCCTTGGATTGCTCTATGATGATTCTTAGAGAGGTTATCTGATCAATAGTGGAACGGTTTGGTCTAAATCCAGCCTGATTAGGTCTTAGCTTTTCATTAACCTTCTTCTTTATTCTATTAAGAAGAATCTTACTTAGGATACGGCCAGGTACTGAAAGGAGCATTATCCCTCTGTAGTTTCCACATTGGGTCAAGTCTCCTTTTTTGGCTAGTATTGAGATATGTCCATTCTTCCAGTCCTCTGGGCATAACTCATCATTCCATATCTTTGTGATCAGAGGTAGGAATGCCTCAGCAGATGTATCTAGGTCTGCTTTTATGACCTCAGCTGGGATGTTATCAGGTCCAGCGGCCTTGTTATTTTTCAAACTTTTAATGGCCTCCTTGATTTCCAATAGATTTGGCGCTCGACAGTCAATGTCAAGTGCATCTGAGGGTGGAATCTCAGTTTCTTCCTCTGGAACTGGAAGATTCAGCAGTTCAGTGAAGTGCTCTGCCCATCTATTTAGAATATCTTCATCAGTTTTAAGGAGTGAACCATCCTTGTCCCTGATGTGTGATCCTGATTTGTGTACTTTACCTGCAATGCTCTTAGTAATCTCATAGACATCTTTCATTCTATTTTGATTAAAAGCATTGTCTGCTTGCATAGCAAGGTTTTCCAAGTGTTCTTTTTTGTCAATTCTGACACTTCTTTGGATTTCCCTGCTGAGCATCTTATACAGGTCTTTATCTTCTGGAGAGTTTCTGGAGAGTGTCTTTTGTCTTACCTCTCTTCTTTGATCCATGAGATCAATGGATCTTTGAGTGATCCACGGCTTTTGGTTTGCCTTTTTAAAACCTAATTTTTCTTGGCTAGTATCATTATAAACTTTTTTGATACCTTGCCAAATATCTTCAACTCCATCATCCTCTTGAAGAGTCAACAACTCAAATCTGTTCTTTAGAGTGAGCTTAAACTCTTGTAGCTTTTCAGAGTTTTGAAGGGTTGTTAAATTATGAGAACCTTTAAAACGTCTAGATATACAGATGTGATCTATCTGATTAAAGGTTCTTTGATCTGGTGATCTCCAGGTGGCAGTATGAATCTTCTTGTGTTTAAAGATGGTTCCACCAATGACAAGTTTGTTTTCAGTACAAAAACTTACAAGTCTATCACCATTGTCATTTTCCTTGCCATTACTTAAGCCTAGGCCATATCTGCCCATGACTTCTTCTAGATTCTCATTATTACTCCCCACTTGAGCATTGAAATCACCTAGGAGCATGGTCAGGTCCTTTTCTTTATGACCATTCTTAAATACAGAGTCAAGCTGGTCATACAATTCGTTTTTGACCTCTGTATCTGCTTGTTCTGTAGGAGCATATGCTACTATTATTCTCAGATTGATGTTTTTATCTGAGGATTTGAATTAAGCCTCCATGATTCTTGGACCATGGGGTTGCCAACTGATCATGGCCTGCTCTGCTTGCTTGGTCAGCATAAGAGCCACCCCTTGGTTATGTCCTAGATCCTCATTCATATGGCCTGAGTAAAGTATTTTCAAGCCAGAATGATGTTTAAACTCTCCATTATTTGTCCACCTTGATTCGGTGATAGCCAGGATATCAACCTTGGCTTTAAGCATTTCTCGGCAAATGTTTTCTGTCTGGCCTGACTGAAACATTGTCCGAACATTCCAGGTGCAAATTTTTGCTGGTCTGCGGGAATTCAGAATCATCCGCCTGACTTGTCCTTTAGCGGTTTCCCAGCCAAACATCATATTGTTGTTTCCAACCTCTACTTCGTTCCCGAGCCCAAAGTTAAATTGGTCTTTACTTTGTGCAGATTGAACGTGAGCAGGTTTTTTCTAGGGAAGGATTGTTAGCCCTACCCAAACCCCCTGAACTGGGGGAAGTGACCAGAATTCAGTCTGGCATCTCGGGGCTAACATAACTAGTATTAATCTTATAATTTTTAATTTTTATATCTGCGGAAAGCTGTCTATAATACGATGCGATAAATATCTATTAAGGTACAAGCAAAATTGAACAAATCAAAAGATTCCTTTCCTCTAAATATATTTTGTTTAAAACTAAATTTGAGCACATATAAAAGACATTTGAAAAATTTTCGGACAAAAATAATTAGATTTTAAATTATTGATATCATTAAATCAAACTAAATTACATATTCCAAAATGAAAAAAGGAAATTAAAGTTTAATGCTTGTCATTATTCTCCAACAACAGAGGGAAAATTATTATATGATACCTAAACTTAAATTTTAATCAATTTAAGTAAAAAAATTATCTTTACTCAACAATGAGTTTAATGAAAGAGACAAATCTTACTAAGAATTGCGTTGTTTTACTTAACAAGAATTATTATAATTATTTATCGCGTCGAATTATAAACAGCTTTCCGCGGACATATTCTTAGGATTTTTATTTTTATATTGTGTGGAAAATTGTCTGTAATACGATGTTATATATGATTTTTTAGTATTGCTGAGAACCGGTCATAATTCAGCGGATTATAATCGACTTTGAAGCCATAATGGAGATATGTTTTTAAAATTCATTTCAATTAAGACTCCTAAATAATTAGGCCAATATGTTTTTTTTATTATTATAACCTGCAATAGCTCCAAAGAAAAGGTAAAGGAGAGCAATGTGATGAGAGAATGAGGCCAGCAGGAAACCAATACAGGCCAGTATAGCTCCCAGGATGGTCACCTTCCTACACCCATATCTAAAAATATATATTTGTTAGTTTAATGGATTTTTTTTTATTTAAATCTTACACAAGATAATTATGTACTCAAGTAAAGTAAAACTCGTAGCTGGGTAAAATAACGATATCCATTCCCTTTAACCCATCCCCTCCCCTCCTACTGGATAAACGAACTAACTAATAATTGATGTCTATGTAAGCTACCTAATTTGCTGACAATTTTTCCCCTGCCATAATATCCACGTTTATTTTATATCCATTGTTAGTTTATTAAATTATGATTGAATATATTGTCTTGCCAGTTTTAGGCTATTTTAGCCTGCACGAAAAAGACTTTTTAAATGGCGGACAAACTTGCTGTTTTGATGATTTTTCTTTTTCTTGCTAAATATATGTAATGTTTGCTCGAGTCTAACCCTTGGTCCCTCAACTAAGACAGTAACAGACAACCAACCCATTTATTGCATGTTCTTCGTCTTTAAAACCCTATTTGTGCATGCTAATCAAATCAGTTTCTGTATGACATTTCAGTTAATCTAAACTTTAACGTCCTTTGTGAAACGAAGCAGATAGATATAATTTTTAATGTCTTTGGTATTGGAGTGTTTTTATTAAATCCTATAATATTAGAAACAAGTCCTCAAAAGTTTTTGTTTGTATTTTTCATCCTTTGTTTTATCTCAATGTTTAAACAAACTTTTGTGCAAACTCCTGAATTATAAATAAACTATGTTTGAGTAGGAAGGATGAAAGAATAAACAAAATAATCCAACAACAAGGGAAATAAAAAACTTTGATGCAATAAGTAGTTTCTAACTTACTTTATCTGTCATTCTATTTTTTTAGTAGCGATGCTACTCTTACAGTCCTTTTGGATGATTAGTCTTTTATATTTTCAGAAGAATCATTCTAATTTTACATGTCAGATAGCCAGGTTGCCAGAGGATCAGTAAGAAGTGGCACAGCATTAAAAATAGCAACAACATAATTGGTTGACATTCAATGAATTTTATTATGAATATTTTGGCCACAGCAACAGCTATTTAATTTTTGAATAATGTTATTACCTGTCAGTTTATCAGGTTGCCAGAGGCGCAGTAAGAAGGCGCACAGCTTAGAAAAACGCTACCAAAACAGCTTTTTAGTAAATGATAAATGTTTAACCTGTCAGTTAACCAGGTTGCCAGAGGACCAGTTAGAAGTGGCACAGCATGGAAAACGGCCACAACACCAGCTGTTTCAGCCTTAGTACTGTCAAACTCCTGTGTCATTTTGTGTTTATACAAAAAAGTCCAATATTCAAAATCCTTTTCAATTGTTTTTTGCATTAAATCTTTAACTCCAATTTCTGTTATTAAAATCTTAAATATTGCGAGTAAGATTATTTGCCATTGAAGTTAATGTTATAGAAATTTAGAAATGGACAGCTTATACCAACAACGAAATTAATTAAATTTGTAGAAAAAAATTACGAAACCTGATTTTCAGCTGTCATTGAGGTGCAACGCTTATTGGAATTGACGACTTTTTTTATCTGCCCCCCATATATTATTTTAGATTTATTTCGCTTGTTGGCTATATCTTATTCCAGGGAAATAAACCTTAATCATAAACGTTAGAAAATTATTGATAGCCACAAGTAAAAACTAAAATAAATTGGTCTAGCTGTTACATTTTCCATTATTCCCTAACATGTATGAACACTTTCCTGTTCAAATTCTTCAAACATGACACCAAAGCTGAAGGTGACTCCGTCCGCAATCATGTTAACAAGGAAGGAGGCAGCCACAACAATCCATCCATACCCACCATCTGGAGCCACGTAACTGTAACTTGCAGCTGAAATTATATTCAATTATTATTTTTTGTCACTAACACAAAAAATATCCTATTATATGAAGTAGTAAGTTTTTATTGTCTGTATCGAAAGATCTCAAACCATTATGGTTCTCCTTTACGGTGAATCATATTAAAGATTCAAGGAAAGAGGAGAATTTTGGGGGAGGATATCTCCACCCTTAAAATAGAAATCACCCCTAAAAAATTAATTCCTTTTTAAAACTAAAATTGAAAGTGAAGGATCGACTTCTCCAACCCTCTATTCTCTTAAGTATCCCTGCAGGTCTCTAGGGGCGTCAATTAAAGATTCATTCTGATCAAAGGAAAAGGTACAGGCAAAAAGTTTGGGTATAGTCCTTTCCATGACATCGCTCCATATGGGGCGATGATTTTAATTGATCGCCTCTTATGACAAGGGGCGATGTATTGGCTCCTTGAAAGGAGCGATTTAATAGCCCCATATAACAAGAGGCGATGTTATGACTCCTTGAAAGGAGCGATTTAATAGCCCCTTGCCCTAAGAGGCGATTAAATGATCCTTTATCGCTCCTTTATCGCCCCTTCTAAAGAGGAGATGATATGTCCTCTTATCCCAAGGGGCTATTTAATTAAATATCGCCTCTTCATGGCCCCTTCACTATTATATATATCTTAGTCCCTTGATGGCCCCTACATCGCTCCTACATCGCCCCTTCATCGCTCCTCCATCGCTCCTTCTCCAAATTTATATTACATTGTACTTTGATGGCCCCTACATTGCCCCTCCATCGCTCCTACATCACCCCTTCATCGCTCCTTCTTCAAATTTATATTACATTGTACTTTGATGGCCCCTACATCGCCCCTCCATCGCTCCTACATCGCCCCTTCATCGCTCCTTCTTCAAATTTATATTACATTGTACTGTGATGGCCCCTACATCGCTCCTACATCGCTCCTTCATCGCTCCTACATCGCCCCTTCATCGCTCCTTCTCCAAATTTATATTACATTGCAACTTGATGGCCCCTACATCGCTCCTACATCGCTCCTCCATCGCCCCTTCATCGCTCCTTCTCCAAATTTATATAACATTGCAACTTGATGGCCCCTACATCGCTGCTACATCGCTCCTCCATCGCTCCTCCATCGCTCCTCCATCGCTCCTACATCGCCCCTTCATCGCTCCTTCCACAAATTTATATTACATTGTACTTTGATGGCCCCTACATCTCTCCTCCATCGCTCCTCCATCGCCCCATCGCCCCTTAATAGCCCCTTACCTTAATTTATATAAAAAAGCCCCTACATAGCCTCTCCATCGCCCCTTAATAGCTCCTTACCTTAATTTTTATAACATAGCCCCTACATAGCCTCTCCATCGCCCCTTAATAGCCCCTTATCTTAATTTATATAACAAAGCCCCTACATAGCCTCTCCATCGCCCCTAATAGCCCCTTACCTTTATTTATATAACAAAGCTCCTACATAGCCTCTCCATTGCCCCTTAATAGTCCCTTACCTTAATTTATATAACATAGCTCCTACATAGCCTCTCCATCGCCCCTTAAAAGCCCATTACCTTAATTTATATAACATAGCCCCTACATAGCCTCTCCATCGCCCCTTACCTTAATTTATATAACATAGCCCCTACATAGCCTCTCCATCGCCCCTTAATAGCTCCTTACCTTAATTTATATAACATAGCCCCTACATAGCCTCTCCATCGCCCCTTAATAGCCCCTTACCTTAATTTATATAACATAGCCTCTACATAGCCTCTCCATCGCCCCTTAATAGCCCCTTACCTTAATTTATATAACATAGCCCTACATAGCCTCTCCATCGCCCCTTAATAGCCCCTTACCTTAATTTATATAGCATAGCCCCTACATAGCCTCTCCATCGCCCCTTAATAGCCTCTTACCTTAATTTATATAATCCTTACCTTAATATATAACATAGCCCCTACATAGCCTCTCCATCGCCCCTAAATAGCCCCTTACCCTAATTTATATAACATAGCCCCTACATAGCCTCTCCATCGCCCCTTAATAGCTCCTTACCTTAATTTATATAACATAGCCCCTACATAGCCTCTCCATCGCCCCTTAATAGCCCCTTACCTTAATTTATATAACATAGCCCTACATAGCCTCTCCATCGCCCCTTAATAGCCCCTTACCTTAATTTATATAGCATAGCCCCTACATAGCCTCTCCATCGCCCCTTAATAGCCTCTTACCTTAATTTATATAATCCTTACCTTAATATATATAACATAGCCCCTACATAGCCTCTCCATCGCCCCTAAATAGCCCCTTACCCTAATTTATATAACATAGCCCCTACATAGCCTCTCCATCGCCCCTTAATAGCCCCTTACCTTAATTTATATAACATAGCCTCTACATAGCCTCTCCATCGCCCCTTAATAGCCCCTTACCTTAATTTATATAACATAGCCCTACATAGCCTCTCCATCGCCCCTTAATAGCCCCTTACCTTAATTTATATAGCATAGCCCCTACATAGCCTCTCCATCGCCCCTTAATAGCCTCTTACCTTAATTTATATAATCCTTACCTTAATATATATAACATAGCCCCTACATAGCCTCTCCATCGCCCCTAAATAGCCCCTTACCCTAATTTATATAACATAGCCCCTACATAGCCTCTCCATCGCCCCTTAATAGCTCCTTACCTTAATTTATATAACATAGCCCCTACATAGCCTCTCCATCGCCCCTTAATAGCCCCTTACCTTAATTTATATAACATAGCCCTACATAGCCTCTCCATCGCCCCTTAATAGCCCCTTACCTTAATTTATATAGCATAGCCCCTACATAGCCTCTCCATCGCCCCTTAATAGCCTCTTACCTTAATTTATATAATCCTTACCTTAATATATATAACATAGCCCCTACATAGCCTCTCCATCGCCCCTAAATAGCCCCTTACCCTAATTTATATAACATAGCCCCTACATAGCCTCTCCATCGCCCCTTAATAGCCCCTTACCTTAATTTATATAACATAGCCTCTACATAGCCTCTCCATCGCCCCTTAATAGCCCCTTACCTTAATTTATATAACATAGCCCTACATAGCCTCTCCATCGCCCCTTAATAGCCCCTTACCTTAATTTATATAGCATAGCCCCTACATAGCCTCTCCATCGCCCCTTAATAGCCTCTTACCTTAATTTATATAATCCTTACCTTAATATATATAACATAGCCCCTACATAGCCTCTCCATCGCCCCTAAATAGCCCCTTACCCTAATTTATATAACATAGCCCCTACATAGCCTCTCCATCGCCCCTTAATAGCTCCTTACCTTAATTTATATAACATAGCCCCTACATAGCCTCTCCATCGCCCCTTAATAGCCCCTTACCTTAATTTATATAACATAGCCCTACATAGCCTCTCCATCGCCCCTTAATAGCCCCTTACATTAATTTATATAGCATAGCCCCTACATAGCCTTTCCATCGCCCCTTAATAGCCTCTTACCTTAATTTATATAATCCTTACCTTAATATATATAACATAGCCCCTACATAGCCTCTCCATCGCCCCTAAATAGCCCCTTACCCTAATTTATATAACATAGCCCCTACATAGCCTCTCCATCGCCCCTTAATAGCCCCTTACCTTAATTTATATAACATAGCCTCTACATAGCCTCTCCATCGCCCCTTAATAGCCCCTTACCTTAATTTATATAACATAGCCCTACATAGCCTCTCCATCGCCCCTAAATAGCCCCTTACCCTAATTTATATAACATAGCCCCTACATAGCCTCTCCATCGCCCCTTAATAGCTCCTTACCTTAATTTATATAACATAGCCCCTACATAGCCTCTCCATCGCCCCTTAATAGCCCCTTACCTTAATTTATATAACATAGCCCTACATAGCCTCTCCATCGCCCCTTAATAGCCCCTTACCTTAATTTATATAGCATAGCCCCTACATAGCCTCTCCATCGCCCCTTAATAGCCTCTTACCTTAATTTATATAATCCTTACCTTAATATATATAACATAGCCCCTACATAGCCTCTCCATCGCCCCTAAATAGCCCCTTACCCTAATTTATATAACATAGCCCCTACATAGCCTCTCCATCGCCCCTTAATAGCCCCTTACCTTAATTTATATAACATAGCCTCTACATAGCCTCTCCATCGCCCCTTAATAGCCCCTTACCTTAATTTATATAACATAGCCCTACATAGCCTCTCCATCGCCCCTTAATAGCCCCTTACCTTAATTTATATAGCATAGCCCCTACATAGCCTCTCCATCGCCCCTTAATAGCCTCTTACCTTAATTTATATAATCCTTACCTTAATATATATAACATAGCCCCTACATAGCCTCTCCATCGCCCCTAAATAGCCCCTTACCCTAATTTATATAACATAGCCCCTACATAGCCTCTCCATCGCCCCTTAATAGCTCCTTACCTTAATTTATATAACATAGCCCCTACATAGCCTCTCCATCGCCCCTTAATAGCCCCTTACCTTAATTTATATAACATGGCCCTACATAGCCTCTCCATCGCCCCTTAATAGCCCCTTACCTTAATTTATATAGCATAGCCCCTACATAGCCTCTCCATCGCCCCTTAATAGCCTCTTACCTTAATTTATATAATCCTTACCTTAATATATATAACATAGCCCCTACATAGCCTCTCCATCGCCCCTAAATAGCCCCTTACCCTAATTTATATAACATAGCCCCTACATAGCCTCTCCATCGCCCCTTAATAGCCCCTTACCTTAATTTATATAACATAGCCTCTACATAGCCTCTCCATCGCCCCTTAATAGCCCCTTACCTTAATTTATATAACATAGCCCTACATAGCCTCTCCATCGCCCCTTAATAGCCCCTTACCTTAATTTATATAGCATAGCCCCTACATAGCCTCTCCATCGCCCCTTAATAGCCTCTTACCTTAATTTATATAATCCTTACCTTAATATATATAACATAGCCCCTACATAGCCTCTCCATCGCCCCTGAATAGCCCCTTACCCTAATTTATATAACATAGCCCCTACATAGCCTCTCCATCGCCCCTTAATAGCTCCTTACCTTAATTTATATAACATAGCCCCTACATAGCCTCTCCATCGCCCCTTAATAGCCCCTTACCTTAATTTATATAACATAGCCTCTACATAGCCTCTCCATCGCCCCTTAATAGCCCCTTACCTTAATTTATATAACATAGCCCTACATAGCCTCTCCATCGCCCCTTAATAGCCCCTTACCTTAATTTATATAGCATAGCCCCTACATAGCCTCTCCATCGCCCCTTAATAGCCTCTTACCTTAATTTATATAATCCTTACCTTAATATATATAACATAGCCCCTACATAGCCTCTCCATCGCCCCTAAATAGCCCCTTACCCTAATTTATATAACATAGCCCCTACATAGCCTCTCCATCGCCCCTTAATAGCCTCTTACCTTAATTTATATAACATAGGCCCTACAAAGCATCTCCATCGCCCCTGAATAGCCCCTTACCTTAATTATATAACATAGCCCCTACATAGCCTCTCCATCGCCCCTTAATAGCCTCTTACCTTAATTTATATAACATAGCCCCTTCATAGCCTCTTCATCGCCCCTTACCTTAATTTATATAACATAGGCCCTTTATGGCTCCTGTACAGCCTCTGTAATTGTATTGCCCCTTCATTATAGAAGGTAGGGCATTAAGGTAAGGAAGGAATGTGACCCTCTACAGTTTTAAATTTAAGTTTTAAAAGGATGACAAGGATGACAACATTTATAAAAGCAAAGCTCTGAAACGGTAGAAAAAAGTTTAAAGGAAGCCTGCAAGAAATACCACGCTTTAACTGCTGAAAGACTGCCACAAGTAGACCAAATACCCCAAATTTGAAGCCTTCAGCTTCTATAACAAAAAAGTTCTAGGCATTTTAAAATGACATTTTATGTACAATGGAAATTTTGAAAGAATTGCAATGCTCATGTTGAAAACTTTAAAATTAAACTACGTGGCCTAGAAACAAAATTATAAGCTTATTTTTGTCATAAATTTAGGTTTCCAGTAACTAATTATATTTTTACAATAAAAATACCCATTTTTATAGTCAAAATCATTAAAAAAAAATAAGTTTTACTTGCGTTGTACCGAATGTACTGTAGCCAATCAGAAGGCTGAATCAGCTTAACAACCAATCACAGCTAAGCTTGTATTAGTTTACCCCTTTGTTTCCGCTATGATTTTCGTTTAAAAATGCAATTTAAATCGATTTTTTTTCATAGATTTTGACTATGAAATGTGGTGTTTTTATTGTAAAAATGTAATCAGTTACAGGCAATCTAAGTTTCTGACAAAGATAAGGTTATAATTTTATGTCTAGGCAACGTAATTTAATATTGTTTTTTCTTTTATGAGCATTGGAAATCTTTCAAAAATTCCATTGTACATAAAATGCTATTTTGAAATGCCTAGAACTTTTTTGTTATTGAAGCTGAAGGCTTATAATTTGGGGTATTGGGTCTTCTTGTGGCAGTCTTTTAGCAGTTAAAGCGTGTTATTTCTTGCAGGCGTCCTTTAATGAACATTAATAATGTAGAGTGTCAGAACTGAATAGTCAGAACATAAATTTAAAATTCGAAACAAAATTGTAAGTAAATTTATTGAGAAATTGCTTACATGCAGGAAAATGCTTAAGGACGTACTCACATTTTTTGGACTTGATTATAGATATGATTCGCTTATAACATTCTATTTTGTTGTCCTAGGAATCAGTATCCCAGAAATCAGATTAATCGGATAATTTTGATACATAAAAATTTGTTGTAAGTTAATAATTAGTATGCTTAAAATGGACGTACGGATATTCTGATAATGATTATAGACTTTCTAAATCGTACCTTTCTACTACAGGAATCACATGCCTAAATTAACGAAAATAGCTAACCGTTACGGACGTACGGACTGATCCTTAATATAGAAAAGCTTTGCTTTTAAAAAGTTAAAAAGATTTTTTGAGGGGATGGGGTAATATTTTTCTTGGGGTGAATTTTCTGGGAGGGTGAAGATACCCTCCCTCGAAATAATTATAAACCCTCTATGAGCTTAAAAGAAGCTTCACTGTAAAGGAGAACCATATAGGTTCAGCGGTTAGCTTTTCTACAGACAAAAAAAAGATTACTACTTTATATAATAGGTTATGAAAAAGGAAAAAAAAGCAAGATAACAAGGATAACAACATTCACAAAAGCAAAGCTCTAAAATCAGGAGGTCAAACATAAATTTTGTTAAAATTAGCGTAAATCTATAATACAAAGTAGAATGATGTCTGTCCATCCGTCTGTCTGTCTGTCCGTCTGTCTATCCGTCTGTCTGTCCGTCTGTCAGTCCCTTAAGATCTCGGTAACCACTGGACCGATTATATTCTACTATTCAGGGAATATACCTACTGGTCCTGTGGTGGTTTTAGGCTATTTTCTTGGGGGGTGGGATACCCCCAACCCCCCCAAAAACAAAAAAATCCCCCCCCATTTTTTTTTTTGCTGAAGATTTTCTTGGTCCTATTACGAATTTCGCCAAAAAAAATTTTATCACCTCTTGGGGCAAAGCCCCTGAGGCTAGGGGCGAATCTGCTAGTATAGAATATAGTAAAAGGGCATAATTTTATTTTTAGTATTTGATTATAATACTAAACCTTGTTGTCCTAAGAAACATTACTCCAAAACCCAGATGAATGGGACAATGATATTATACAAAAAAAATGGACGTACATACTTTCTAGTAATGAATATAGTATTGTACCCAACTGTTATAGAAATCATTCTGCAAAGTTTGAAATCGATAGGATATTTATAACATGTCTAAATTAAAGAAAATGTCGTCTAACCGTTTGGACGTACGGACAAACCAATCCTTACTATAGAAAAGTTTCGCATTTAAAAAGGAAAATTATAATGAAAATATAATGAATTAATAAAATAAATATAAATAATATAATAACATAATGAAATAAAGAAAAAAAATAAACTAAGAGAATGAAATTTTTTAGTTAAATAGAATATTGAATAAGGATCATATAATGGACAAACAGACAAAGTAAGTTATAGAGCAGACTTTAAGAGAATATGCTATTACTCAAAGATTATCACGAAACCTAAGTCTTTTGAAGCATAATTGAGAGACAGACAAAATAATTTATAGACTGGATATACATATGTCATGGGAATATTCACTAAAAATCTCAACAGTCTATCTTTAACAATAGCAGAGAAAACCACATGCTTAACTTAATGAGAAGAGCAATGACGAAAGGACTAGCCCTAATTGTAGAAAAGTCTCTCTTTTAACAAAAAAAGTATTTTTTTTGGTCTGAAGCTTAAAAATTTCATAAACTGACTAAATTCTCCATTTAAGGGAAGCTTCACATAGGTCATGGGATGGTTTTTTGCTTTTTCATTTTCAGATTTAAGCCCCTAATTGGTTTAGGCTATTTTTCTGCCTCCTTACATTAAAAAGAGCGCAGCTGCAAGTGAATAAGAAAAGAGAAATATAAAAGAAGAATACATATTATCCTATTATATAAAGTAGTAAAACATAAACAAACGTTGGAGTGGACAAACCTAGGAATGGGACAATCGTCGGAGTGGACATTGCTTATGTAAAACGCAGGAGTGTCTTTTATTTTATTTATAAGATAAAAATCTTTCAAAACAAAAAAAAATCTTGAATATCTTTTCTCACAGACTGAAATTTTAAAATCAGTCTAACAGTTTTCCAAAGTAGGTAAGTTCTATCGAAAGGCAAAGGTTTGAAACAGATAGAACATTTCATTAAACTAAAACATATTTTTTTCTCACATTGTTTACAACTGTCAAATATGTTTTTTTATATGCCTAACCCCTGCAGGGGGCTTATTTGTATATTTATATCTTAACCTAACCTAACCTGTGTAGAAATAACTAAACAAATGTTGTTGAAACCTAATTTTTAAGATATTATAGACACTTCTGCGTTTTACTTATATAATGTCCACTCCGACATTTGTCCGAAATATCCTGTGTTTGTCCACGTTAGTAAGGCTTTCTGTTCTGAAACTTAAGATCTCAATAACTACTAAACAGATTGGGCTTTCTATTTCAGGTAAGCTTAATATTTGTCTTGTAATGGCTTTAGGCTATTTTATTTTAAGTCGAGGGATGGTTTTAGGCTATTCTATTTTAAGTCCTGGGAAGGCTTTAGGCTTTTATTCATTCCCCTTTGAATACAGAGCCAATAGATGCTGGGGGCGTAGCCGCTAGTCGATATACAAAGTTTTTTTTTGTCTGTAGCAAAGGATCTCGTTTGCTGCTAAACCGATATGATGTATGTCTGTCTGTCTATACCGTAGGATCTTGCTAACCGCTGAGTACTGAGATGATTTTAAGATAGTTTATTTTTTTTCCTTATAATAAAATAACAGGATATTTGTCCATAAAAAGCGAAGCAATATCTTAATTTTTGTTGTTGGAACTGTTATTCAGTTGATTATACCAAGGATCTAAAGGAATAAGACAATGGCCGATAAATTTTTATCCATCCCTAATAACGATACACAAAATTGCAACACTACAACCAAAATATGACAAAAGTCCCCAAAGTTTTGAGCCAACGAATAAGAAAACTTCATTATAAAACTTTGGAGACTATTGTAAAAATTGCCTAATGTTTCCTTTATCCCTGAGATTATACACACTATCCTTAAACTAATATTTACATTAAAGTAACAGGATGTTTATCAGTATCAACTGAACCGATATGCTTCTCCTTTACATTGAAGCTTATTTTACTCGCAGGAAAAGTTTTCATTTTGGGGAGGGGACTAACACTTTCAGCCCCCGGAAGGTATCACTTCCCTTAAATTCTTAACCTTCCCCCTCCCCCCCCTCTCCACCACATCTATTCATTAAAGTACTCCTAGGGTCATCTATGGGATTAGCCGTTAGTGACTTAAAAATAATTCAAGTGCAATGATATATTTACCAAATTAATACGATAATTTTGTATACATTTTTTATGAAAAAAAATTATTTTGCCAAAGGCAGCCAAAAAATAAGCAGCAAATATTTCAAAAATGCTCTGATAATCAGAGATCTACAGGGATAAGACGATTGTCGATAAAATGATATATATACATATATACAGTGTGCTTTTTTATGAGAACTTTTTTGAAAGCAATTTTACCTTACTTATAGTTATTAGAATTTAATGATTAATGGCTTATTCTCTTCTTTTTTATAACCTTTAATAGAAAAGCAAAAAATATTTCAGTTTTTATTCAAAAAGTACAGTAAATTAAAAAATTTAAAACTTAGGTGTCAACATCTAAAAATGGTTTTAGTGCATTTTTCTTATAATCTACCTTTGCAAGAATGGCTGCAAAACGCTTCAAAGTTGAGATATTGAGCTAAAAATTTATATAGATACTACTTGTGACATGTACTAGAACATTTTGAAATTTGAAGGCCATATCTCAACCAGGGAGGGAATACTGGCCCCCCAATGTACTCCCTCCATTCTTGGAAAGGGTAGAAGATTTGAGCATAAGAAAAATGCGCTAAAACCATTTCTCGTATTCATTTGAATCCGGTGGATAGGAACCGGTTCTCATCCATACGAAAAAACTATGTCTAGCATCGTATTATATCCAGCTTTCTACGAATATAGATATGTACAATCAAAAGATTAAACCCAGTTTTTTTAGCCGGTGCCTTCTGCACCTCGGGGCTAAAAAAACTAGTTTTAATCTCATAATTGTACTTTCTATATCCGCGGAAAGCCGTTTATAATACGATGCGAGAAATAACTATTTTAGATGTTGACACCCATGTTTTGAAATTTTGAATTTACTGTACTTTTTAAATAAAAACTGAAATATTTTTTTGCTTTTCTGTTAATGGTTATAAAAAACGAAGAGAATAAGCCATTAATCATTAAATTCTGATAACTATAAGTAGGGTAAAATTGCTTTCAAAAATGCTCTCATAAAAAAACACTGTATATATATGTATGTTTATATATTAATTATTCCCATTGATGATTCACAAAATTACCCCTTCTTTAGTTTAGAATTAGTGGTTGAAACATTTAGACACTCAACTTAATGAACTAAACAATCACAAAACAATAAAAAGTCCCCAAGGTTGTTAATCTAACGAATAAGAAAACGGTATTATAAAACTTTGGAGACTAGACAGCACTCTTGGATAAGCCAACTTATAACACTTTGGGAACTATCCTAATCCTCCCTGGCGAAATGACAATGAGATTTTTTGGTAAATTTGTGGCAAACTTTATTCTTAATAAATTAGCACTTGGCAAAATTATACTGGAGAGATATTTCATTGAAGAATAAATTTTTTTTTTGCCCAAACTTTTCGTCAGCCAATAATAACAGATAAGTTAAACATTGTAAAAATAATATAGTAACTTAACTCGAGTTGTCAACGGCAGAAATTAGGTCCTGAGATGGTTTTAGGCCTGGAAAGGTTTATAACAATTTTATCTGTATTTCTTAAAATAAATTAACAGAATCTTTGTCTGTATGTATGAATGTCTGTCTGTACCGAAGGATCTTGCTAACCGCTGAACCAATATGGTTCTCCTTTACAGTGAAGATTCCTATAGGTCCTGAGATCGTTCTCCTTAATAGGGTAGCTTCTCATAGGTCCTGGGGAGGTTAATAACTATTTTATTTTAATCCTTATAATAAAGTAACAGGATCTTTGTCTGTATGTATGTCTGTCTGTACCTTGCTAACCACTAAACCGACATGGTTCCCCTTTACAGTGAAGCTTCCTATGGGTAATGAGATGGCTTTAGGCCATTTTATTTTTAATCCTTATAAAAAGTAACAGGATCATTGTCTGTATGTATCAAAGAAGATCGCTAACTGCAGAACCAATATGGTTCTCCTTTATAGGGTAGCTTCCAATAGATCCTGGGAAGGTGTATAACTGTTTTGAAGGAGGATATAAGGGGCTATTAAGGGGCGATGGAGAGGCTATGTAGAGGCTATGTTATATAAATTAAGGTAAGGGGCTTTTAAGTGGCGATGGAGGGCTATTAAGGGGCGATGGAGAGGCTATGTTATATAAATTAAGGTAAGGAGCTATTAAGGGGCGATGGAGAGGCTATGTAGCGGCTATGTTATATAAATTGGCTATTAAGGGGCGATGGAGAGGCTATATAGGGGCTATTTATATAAATTAAGGTAAAGGACTATTAAGGGGCGATGGAGAGGCTATGTAGGGGCTATGTTATATAAATTAAGGTAAGGGGCTATTAAGGGGCGATGGAGAGGCTATTTAGGGGCTATGTTATATAAAATCGGGTAAGGGGCTATTAAGGGGCGATGGGGAGGCTATGTAGGAGCTATGTTATATAATTAAGGTAAGGGGTTATTAAGGGGCGATGGAGAGGCTATGTAGGGGCTATGTTACATAATTAAGGTAAGAGGCTATTATGGGGCGATGGAGAGGCTATGTAGGAGCTTTGTTATATAGATTAAGGTAAGGGGCTATTAAGGGGCGATGGAGAGGCTTTGTAGGGGCTATGTTATATAGATTAGGGTAAGGGGCTATTAAGGGGCGATGGAGAGGCTATATAGGGGCTATGTTATATAAATTAAGGTAAGAGGCTATTAAGGGGCGATTGAGAGGCTATGTAGGGGCTATGTTACATAATTAAGGTAAGGGGCTATTAAGGGGCGATGGAGAGGCTATGTAGGGGCTATGTTATATAAATTAGGGTAAGGGGCTATTTAGGGGCGATGGAGAGGCTATGTAGGGGCTATGTTATTTATATTAAGGTAAGGATTATATAAATTAAGGTAAGAGGCTATTAAGGGGCGATGGAGAGGCTATGTAGGGGCTATGCTATATAAATTAAGGTAAGGGGCTATTAAGGGGCGATGGAGAGGCTATGTAGGGCTATGTTATATAAATTAAGGTAAGGGGCTATTAAGGGGCGATGGAGAGGCTATGTAGAGGCTATGTTATATAAATTAAGGTAAGGGGCTATTAAGGGGCGATGGAGAGGCTATGTAGGGGCTATGTTATATAAATTGGGGTAAGGGGCTATTTAGGGGCGATGGAGAGGCTATGTAGGGGCTATGTTATATAAATTAGGGTAAGGGGCTATTTAGGGGCGATGGAGAGGCTATGTAGGGGCTATGTTATATATATTAAGGTAAGGATTATATAAATTAAGGTAAGAGGCTATTAAGGGGCGATGGAGAGGCTATGTAGGGGCTATGCTATATAAATTAAGGTAAGGGGCTATTAAGGGGCGATGGAGAGGCTATGTAGGGCTATGTTATATAAATTAAGGTAAGGGGCTATTAAGGGGCGATGGAGAGGCTATGTAGGGGCTATGTTATATAAATTAAGGTAAGGAGCTATTAAGGGGCGATGGAGAGGCTATGTAGGGGCTATGTTATATAAATTAGGGTAAGGGGCTATTTAGGGGCGATGGAGAGGCTATGTAGGGGCTATGTTATATATATTAAGGTAAGGATTATATAAATTAAGGTAAGAGGCTATTAAGGGGCGATGGAGAGGCTATGTAGGGGCTATGCTATATAAATTAAGGTAAGGGGCTATTAAGGGGCGATGGAGAGGCTATGTAGGGCTATGTTATATAAATTAAGGTAAGGGGCTATTAAGGGGCGATGGAGAGGCTATGTAGAGGCTATGTTATATAAATTAAGGTAAGGGGCTATTAAGGGGCGATGGAGAGGCTATGTAGGGGCTATGTTATATAAATTAGGGTAAGGGGCTATTTAGGGGCGATGGAGAGGCTATGTAGGGGCTATGTTATATATATTAAGGTAAGGATTATATAAATTAAGGTAAGAGGCTATTAAGGGGCGATGGAGAGGCTATGTAGGGGCTATGCTATATAAATTAAGGTAAGGGGCTATTAAGGGGCGATGGAGAGGCTATGTAGGGCTATGTTATATAAATTAAGGTAAGGGGCTATTAAGGGGCGATGGAGAGGCTATGTAGGGGCTATGTTATATAAATTAAGGTAAGGAGCTATTAAGGGGCGATGGAGAGGCTATGTAGGGGCTATGTTATATAAATTAGGGTAAGGGGCTATTTAGGGGCGATGGAGAGGCTATGTAGGGGCTATGTTATATATATTAAGGTAAGGATTATATAAATTAAGGTAAGAGGCTATTAAGGGGCGATGGAGAGGCTATGTAGGGGCTATGCTATATAAATTAAGGTAATGGGCTATTAAGGGGCGATGGAGAGGCTATGTAGGGCTATGTTATATAAATTAAGGTAAGGGGCTATTAAGGGGCGATGGAGAGGCTATGTAGAGGCTATGTTATATAAATTAAGGTAAGGGGCTATTAAGGGGCGATGGAGAGGCTATGTAGGGGCTATGTTATATAAATTAAGGTAAGGAGCTATTAAGGGGCGATGGAGAGGCTATGTAGGGGCTATGTTATATAAATTAAGGTAAGGGGCGATGGAGAGGCTATGTAGGGGCTATGTTATATAAATTAAGGTAATGGGCTTTTAAGGGGCGATGGAGAGGCTATGTAGGAGCTATGTTATATAAATTAAGGTAAGGGACTATTAAGGGGCAATGGAGAGGCTATGTAGGAGCTTTGTTATATAAATAAAGGTAAGGGGCTATTAGGGGCGATGGAGAGGCTATGTAGGGGCTTTGTTATATAAATTAAGATAAGGGGCTATTAAGGGGCGATGGAGAGGCTATGTAGGGGCTATGTTATAAAAATTAAGGTAAGGAGCTATTAAGGGGCGATGGAGAGGCTATGTAGGGGCTTTTTTATATAAATTAAGGTAAGGGGCTATTAAGGGGCGATGGGGCGATGGAGGAGCGATGGAGGAGAGATGTAGGGGCCATCAAAGTACAATGTAATATAAATTTGTGGAAGGAGCGATGAAGGGGCGATGTAGGAGCGATGGAGGAGCGATGGAGGAGCGATGGAGGAGCGATGTAGCAGCGATGTAGGGGCCATCAAGTTGCAATGTTATATAAATTTGGAGAAGGAGCGATGAAGGGGCGATGGAGGAGCGATGTAGGAGCGATGTAGGGGCCATCAAGTTGCAATGTAATATAAATTTGGAGAAGGAGCGATGAAGGGGCAATGTAGGAGCGATAAAGGAGCGATGTAGGAGCGATGTAGGGGCCATCACAGTACAATTTAATATAAATTTAGAGAAGGAGCGATGAAGGAGCGATGTAGGAGCGATGGAGGGGCAATGTAGGAGCGATGGAGGGGCGTTGTAGGGGCTACAAAGTACAATGTAATATAAATTTGGAGAAGGAGCAATGAAGGAGCGATGGAGGGGCGATGTAGGAGCGATGGAGGGGCGATGTAGGGGCCATCAAAGTACAATGTAATATAAATTTGGAGAAGGAGCGAAGAAGGGGCGATGTAGGAGCGATGAAGGAGCGATGTAGGAGCGATGTAGGGGCCATCAAAGTACAATTTAATATAAATTTCAAGAAGGAGAGATGAAGGAGCGATGTAGGGGCGATGTAGGAGCGATGAAGGGGCGATGGAGGAGCGATGTAGGGGCCATCAAAGTACAATGTAATATAAATTTCAAGAAGGAGAGATGAAGGAGCGATGTAGGGGCGATGTAGGAGCGATGAAGGGGCCATGGAGGAGCGATGTAGGGGCCATCAAAGTACAATGTAATATAAATTTCAAGAAGGAGAGATGAAGGAGCGATGTAGGGGCGATGGAGGAGCGATGAAGGGGCGATGGAGGAGCGATGTAGGGGCCATCAAAGTACAATGTAATATAAATTTCAAGAAGGAGAGATGAAGGAGCGATGTAGGGGCGATGTAGGGGCGATGTAGGGGCGATGGAGGAGCGATGTAGGGGCCATCAAAGTACAATGTAATATAAAATTCAAGAATTAGAGATGAAGGAGCGATGTAGGGGCGATGTAGGGGCGATGTAGGGGCGATGTAGGGGCCATCAAAGTACAATTTAATATAAATTTCAAGAAGGAGAGATGAAGGAGCGATGTAGGGGCGATGAAGGAGCGATGAAGGGGCACTGGAGGTAAAGGACTATGGAGGGGCGATGGAGAGGCTATGAAGGAGCCATCATGGGGCTATAGTATAGCCTCTTATCATAAGAGGCGATATTAACGCCCCTTCAAAGGAGCTATTAAGAGGCCATGAAGGAGCTATAGCATAGCCTCTTATCATAAGAGGCGATATGAACGCTCCTTAAAAGGGGCTATCACATCGCTCCATATGATAAGAGGCTATGCTATAGCTCCTTGAAGGAGCTATAGCCATATGGAGCGATGTCATGGAAAGGACTATACCCAAAAGTTTTACTCGCAAATAGAACTTATCTTTAACTTTTATAACTTTAACATGTAATTTTTCTAATTTGTGTTAAAAGTAATATTAATGTTTATTTAATTAAACCAAGGTTTCATGTGTTATGAAAATAATGAACATGTGACATTGTGAAACAAAGTACTTTCAAATAAATCAAATCAGGTATAAGCAATAAAGATAATGGGATCTGGTGCAATTTGATAGTAATATATTGCTGGAAACGATTTTTTCCAACACAATAAAACGTTAGAGGCTGATAACAATCAAACTTCTGAACGTATAATATTTTATACCCAAACTTCTAATAAACAAATAATTATGGATAGCCAAGATCTAAAGATATAAGTATTTATTCTCGCAAAAATGTGCATTATGAGATAAATATTCAGAATTGGCTATTCAAGAATATTTATAGGTCTTAGTTTGCTAATTAAAATCATATGAAAACATAATAATAACGATCATCCATTGGACTGCAACCCATAAAATTTATATTTTTATTATACTCGATTCTAGCAGCATTTTACCGTGAACTGCACCAGATCCAAAAATTAATATAAGTTTAATTCTAAAATCTAGATTAATCCAAAAGTATACCAATTTAATAAAGTTTTGATTACATGAAAAAACAGTTTTTAGTGATAAAAATTCTATATACAATACATACTAAAAGTTTTCATAGGAATTTTTGTGTTCATCTTTGTGGGCAATTTTTATTTTATTCCTGGACATCATTCATTCTATAATAGGGGCCGCTAGGAACACTTAAGGGATGAAGAGGGAGAAAAGTCAACCCCCCACTTTTAGTTTTAGTTTTAAACAGAGGTTCCGTTTTCTAAAATAGTTAAAAAACCGTCACTGGAAATTAAAAAAAAGAATTAATGTAAAGGAGACTCATTTCGGTTCAGTGGTTAACTATATCCACATCAGACAAACATCCTGTTACTTTATAAAAGGATTCTAGGAATTAAATATAGACGCATACACTAGTACAAATATGCATATCAATGCTCACACCCCTCCTTAACCGAACTTTAGATTAAAAAAATTTCCCAAACATTCGGACAATTGGACGTTCAAATAGGACCTAATGGTAGTTAGAATCAGTTGAGAACAAAATCCCAGCCGTTCCTTCTTGCCAGATATTGCCATTTTAAGATTTTAAGTAAAATTACACTAAATATTCTATTACAAACTTAAATCTTCTTGAAATTTTTAGTGTAATTTTAGTGGAACAGCCCCAAAACAGAGTATCTTTGCTCCTGTGGCCAAACTGACTGCCTGGAGTTCCTAACAGAGAGTCCCTTAATGTATTAACACAAGTAGGGATTCGAACCCATTCCCAAAACTAACCAACATGGAATAGCATTTTATTACAGCATAAGGTCAGTATTTTCACCAGTGATTGATGGATGGCCAGCCAAGGCAAGATCTTTCATAACCAGAAACCGGACCATTCACCCCAAGGCCCTAGTGGAGCACTTTGGAGGTCTGCACCACATGTTTTCTGGGGTGTTGTTCACCCGCACCCAGGGATAGAGCAGGTCAAGACCCAATTGTGCCCTGAGACTCCCATTAACACTGCCACTTGCGGGTGCAACTGCCCAACTGTAAATTGCAACCTATAGAGGTAGATACCATGATGACTCTGGCAAACAAGTTCAAAGCTCAGGGTGATTTCACACACCCTGGTATGTGCCCTGGGCCATGAAATGCTCCCCTGCCAATTCCAGATTAGCACAGCTGCTACAAAAGGAGAGCTGCAGGTGGTGGGCTGCATACCTTGCTCAAGATGCAAGTTAGTTCTACCCTGATCTTGACCCTCCAGGAGATCATGGTGGTGTGCATCTTGAACCATGCCCTGAACATTGGAGGGAGTCGGAGATACATTTACTGTTCAACAGACCTGAGCTGATGGTATGGATCAGTTGAGAGAGTAGCCATGGTTGCCCCCACTCCCATTAAGTAAGTGACTCCAGCCCTGCCAAGCCTGGGGAAGGCCCAGGGCCCCTCCTAGCACCAGCGACTGAAGGCAAGAAGTGCTCTAGCCATACAATCAACTGTTTGGCCAAGGCAGTCTCATGGGGCCACTGCCAGCTACAGTTTTTGTCCTCATTGAATTCCCTAAGGTCAAGGAGGTTGTGTAGCACCTGCTCATAGCTGACCAATAACCATATGGGTAGCATGGAGTTGCTGTCCATTACCATCAAGGTAGGGGCCAAGGCCCCCTAGAAGGTGAAACTGGACAGTGGCTATTCTTAGTTGTACACCTCCATGGTGTTCAAGGTGCCTTCAGGAGGCGAAAAATTGGATAGGGGTGGGGTTTCACATCAAACTGCCCCCCAGATCAGAGATGGTGGTCAAGACCTGTCCTAAACTTCCAGCGCAGGGGCCTGACTGAAGGGAACCCACATTACAAGTCCAACAAGGATCTGACCCTGCTAAGCTGGATCTTTAAAATTGTTTAGTGTATCTGTTGCCGATGCCAGATGTACAGCCGCTCACCTATTAGTGATCTTTAAATCAAAATGGCTATACATAGCTGTGGCTACCATGGCTAGCCATGCTTAAAGTGGCTACAGTCATTTAACATTGTCATGTAGCCACAAAGACAGCCACTTTAATAATTGATAATAATTTTTTTATTTCAAAACCATCATAGATCTTGAAATTTAGATTTTTATAGATAATAATTAAATAAAATATATATGAAATGTTGAGACTTAAAAGATTTTTAAGATCCATATTTCTAGGATAGCAAGCATTGTATTGTCAAAAAATCCATGTTTTATTGGCAGAACTGGCAGTGGCAGCAGCTGCAACTGTGGCTGTAGCAGTGGCAGTGGCACTGGCTGCACTAGGTTATTTAGAGATCCAGCTCTTATCACAAACAACAGCTAGAGGGTATCCAGAGAGGCATTCATAGCCCAAGCCCAATATACAAATAACTGTTGTTATGCTGTAATATACAGCTATTCCACATAGGATAGTTTTGGGAATGGGTTCGAATCCCCACTTGTGTTAACACAATAAGGCACTTCCTGTAAGGAACTACAGGCAGTCAGATTGGCCAGAGGAGCAAATCTACTCTGTTTTGGGGATGTTCCATTACAATTACACTAAAATATTGATAGCAGAGTGAAGTTTGTATTAGGATATTTAGTGTAATTTTACTTAAAATCTTAAAATGGCAATATCTGGCAAGAAGGAACGGCTGAGATTTTGTTCTCAACTGATTCTAACTACCATTAGGTCCTATTTGAACGCCCAATTGTCCGAATGTTTAGGAAATTTTTTTAATCTAAAGTTCGGTTGGGGAGGGGTGTGTGCTTATACAAACTATATCAGAAAGGATTTAAAATGCACAAACAGTATAATAGAATAATATGATAATAACTATTTAAGGATTATCAAAAATCTATGCACTTTATACACAATTTTACAGTATACGTTACAAAAAATGACCGGTCTTGAAAATGCTATTGCCCCCCTCTAATAAAGTTTTAACCATATTTTTTGTGTGTGTGCTCTTTATACATATGTATGATTGTGTTTGTTGCGGTCAATGAGATTAAAGAACATTTACCCACATTTGACAGGCTACAAAAGAAAATATTCAAAATGTCAAAAATCAACCAATTATGTATTTTGAGTGAATTTTTTCCTTCCTCTACCGAAGCGGTCTCACTAAAAGTTGTCTCAGCTCTTTGATAGTTAAGATATCAAGCTACCAAGCTAGGATAGTACAATGAGATACCACAGTGAGAGGTAATCGAAGACAAAACTCCAATATCTCAACCCTAGCTCCACTTATAGGGAGCTAAAGTCAAACCAAAGACTCATACCTGGAGTCCTGAAATCGAAAATCGAAAATGTCTCGATTCTAGCCTATGAGGGGCCCTAAGGGTACTCTAAAGTCATTTTAGACTATGGGTTCAAATGGTAACTGCATTTTATTCCTTCTGCCATTACCAAAAAGCTAAAGAACTTTTTTCTAGCCCTTCTGTGGGCTGAGATCTGAAAATTGGGCACCCTGGGCACAAAGCCCAAATTTCATTGATTTTGAGTTCTTGATACATGATTTTTGAGCCCAAATGACTTGTATGAGAGCTAGGAAGCTGAGTAAGGGGTCTATAGAAGCAGAATTTTATGCTTGAGATAAAACTCTGAATAACCCCTAGGCTAAAATTAATTTTACTATGTGATTTTTGGGCTTAAGTAAAATTCACTAAATATAAAAATAGGTTGAATTTTGGTATTTTGAATTTTTTCTTTTATAGCCTGCCGGATGTCGGTAAAAGTTCTTTAATTTAACTGACCACAATACACACAATTATACATATATATAAAAAGCACACATACAAAAAATAGGGTTACAACTTTATTAGATGGGAGGCAGGAACATTTTAAAGAGCGGTCATTTTTCGTAACGTATACTGTTTTAAATCCGTAAAGAAAAATTAGAATTACAAAGAAAAGTATCTTACATGTTTACCATTTTTTTCAAGTTTGAAATAAATAATATAATAGGAACAAAAACAAAACAAAAAATGATAAGGGGCATAAGCCCGGAGATGTACTTTTAGATTCCAGGTATAAAGATGGTAGGTTTGATAATATTTTCAGTTTTAAAGTCAAAGTGTGAGGATATCTTACTGTTTATTTTGGTGTTTTTGTTTATCTGTAACATTAGAAAAGTCTTTTTAAGTGTCAGGGTATGTTTTTTGGTAGAAAAAGTAATGAATCCCTCTCCCCAGGTGTTACAAAGGCAGGATGCAATATTTCTTTTTAAAAACTTTTTTTCCCAACCTTTTTACTACAAAATAATATACTCTTTAAAATAATGTATGAATTTTCTTTGTTGATACCAATTACAACCTAAACTATTTTTTTTATTTATGCATATATAATATAGCTTCTTTAATCATGCACATATTAAATTTAATTTGTCTCTATACTTTGATACTTGATGTTTTTAGAATATTACATTAACATAAATTAGGAAACATAAATAAATTAGATTCTTGCAAAATCTTTTTAATGTTTTGTTTAAAATAGCCAAATTTTCTTCCCTTATATAAAAGTATCAGGATGTCTTTGTGTGTGTAGTGAAGGATCTCGCTAACCGCTGAACCATTAAGGTTCTACCCTAACAGTTAAGTTTCTTATAGATCTAGGGGAAGGTTATAACTATTCTTGGCGTGGGGATCTCTAACCTCCAATAATAAATCACCCCTAGAAAAAAATACGTAAAAAAGTGAAGAGTCTATTTTCTCCCTTCCCCCCTTTCCCTCAAGGGTCCCTCTGTGCCTCTAGGGACGCAGCTTATAAACTTAAATAAAAGAATATAACCTTTTTTAACACTAACATTTCTGAGCATAACCTTTTCCTGATTTTCTCAAGTATATACTAGCTAAATTTGTAAAGCTTTAAACACAATATTTACTCTCCAACCAACATGTTCATATTAATGGATGTAGAATATACCAGGATATTGTGGCAGGGGAAAAATTGTCGTAAGTTAAGCTTGCTTTAGTTAGGAACTCGTTTATTGGTCAGTTAGTTTTTCCAGTAAGAGGGGAGATGCTGATATAGTTTCACATTATTAGAGAACACGAAAATCTGGTGTAAAATCAAGTAATAATATATCCATTTTCATAATGCGTCTTTATGTTATATTTAAGAAAGTACATAGTTTTCATCAAATATTTTGTTAATGTCAAACTAACATTTATATACAATTAAATTGAGTAAACAGCAATTTAATGAATTTATAATTTCTTGGATCCTACACCAGATTATCATGTACTCAAATAAAGTAAAACTTATAGCTGGCTAAAATGACGAACCCCCCTCTTATCCCCTCCCCTCCGCTAGATTAACGAACAGACCAATAAATAAAACTTAAATTGACGACAATTTTCCATGTCATAATATTTACGTAAATTCTACATCTATTTAAAGAGTTTATTAATGTCAGAAAAATTCTAGTTGATAAAAAATTTCCTTGATATGAATATGAGAATTCTTTTTCGACTATAGAATTGTATCATCTTACTAAAGTTAAATAGCCAAGACATTTAATTAATGGCGGAAACAATGCAAACCTCTGAAGCTTACCTGACGAAATACTGGTGACACTACTTGCAGACACACTGGAAACCTCTGAAGCTTACCTGAAGAAATACTGGTGACACTACTAGCAGACACACTGGAAGCCTCTGAGGCTTGCCGTTTCCGGTTCCGACGTTTGCCTGGAGACTGGGTCTTCATCAAGCCACCAAAGCTCTGAAACGAAATAAAACTTATTTGAAAAATAAGATCATGGAGAAAAAAAAACGAATTAACGGGTTTCGTTGCACTTTCCTAATAGCTTTTGATAGGTTATCAAATGTTAATGATTGCCCCGCAGGGATAAGGCCCCTTGCAAGTGCTAGAACTAGAAGGAAATCTACTATGAAAATACGACGAAACCCCCTACTTCATTTTCTTTTTATGATCCGAAAAATGATTAGCTAGGAAAATGATCAAAAACTTGACCAAGTCTAATATAAAGCTTTCTTATATTTGTACCTAAATAGGTTACGCAACTTTAATTATACTTAACATGCGTAAATATATTATTAACTTTATTTTATACCATAAACTTTTTAAATATCTTTCTTTCCCTAACATTTTACCTCAAATGTCATTTGTATAGTTTATTTTTAACCCAAAAGTAAATATCAGAGAATGAGGGTAATAACAAAGTTAATGTTTTTCTTTTTGTGCAGTTACAATGAGAAGTTCCTAAATTTAGAACAAAAATTTATACAATTTTGACGCAGTTTGCAAAGTACAACTGCAAACCAGGGATCTAAAGGGATAAGACAATGGCCGATAAATTGAAGTTCATCCTAAATAATTATACACAAAATTACCCGATGTGTAGATTATTGTTAGTGGTTGAAATGTTAGGAAACTAAACCAATCAAAATTAAATAAAAAGTCTCCAAAGTTGTTATGCCAACGAATAAGAAAACATTATGTATCATACAACTTTGGAACTAGAGTAATAAGCAGCCCAATTTACCCTTCCCCCCTGAACTTTAACCGTAAACAAAACAACAGCAATTAATTAACAAAGTGAAAAACAAATCTTTTCCATTTCATAATTGTCTATGTTCGCCTGTCTATTAATTTAGTTTATTAAAAAAGTAATTATTGCATGACAATTGCATGGATAAAGTAGTAGATTATTGTAGAAACCTTTAAAATCAAAGACTAAGAAAATAAAAGAAATCAAAAACATTTATTGCTAAAAAATTATTATAGGGCTGATTTAAAAAAATGGCTTTTAAAATGTATTTGGTTGTAATTTACCAAAATGTTTTTTTCTTTTAAATTCTAACAACGGCAAATTAGGTCTTTTATAAATTTTTAGGAGGATACAAATATACAGTTTCCTATTTTTCTCACTTCATTATTTTTTTATTTTCTCTTTCTTTTTTAGATTTCTGCTTTCCATTTCTTTAATTTATTTACAAACAGCCCTGCTCCATTTAAAAAAGGATGCTTAAATGACTTAAAACAATTTAATTTTTTTCTAAATACTTTTCACTCCCTTTTCTCTCTGAATTTACCATTTTATGAAAGTCATCTATTTCAAATTTCCATAAATCCTAAGGAATATTCAATGATATTCTATCTATAATACAAAGTAGAACGATGTCTGTCTGTCTGTCTGTCTGTCCGTCCGTCCCTTAAGATCTCGGTAACCACTGAACCGAATATACCTACTGGTCCTGTGATGGTTTTAAGCTATTTTCTTGGGGTGTGGGACACCCCAAACCCCCCCCCCCAAAAAAAAAAAAAAAAACACCCATTTTTTTTTTCTTTTTTTTTTGTAGGGGATTTCCTTGGTCCGTTTCGCCCAAATTTTTTTTATCACCTCTTGGGGCAAAGCACCTAGAGGCTAGGGGCGAAGCCGCTAGTAGTCTAAAAAGTACATAAAACTTGCATAAATATTAAAATACATTCACTATCACCTGGGATCTTTAGGGATAAGACAATAGAAGATAAATCATTTACATTCCCCTCACAATTAAACCTTGTTTAGATCAAAATCATTGATAGAAAAGCTGTGAGTGTGCAACTTTGTACAACCCAATCATAATCAATCTTACCACCAATTGCGCTAAAAATGTATAGTACTACATCATCGACTAGCGGCTTCGCCCCTACCTTTTAGGGGCTTTTCCCCAAGAGGTTTGATCAACCTATTTGTGTGTTATTTAAAATTAAAAAGAAAAATATTTTTTTTGGGGGGTGGGGGTATTTTTTTTTTTTTTTTTTTTTTTTTTGGGGGGGGGGGGTTAGGGGTGTCCTACCCCCGAATAAAATAGCTTAAAACCATCACAGGACCAGTAGGTATATTCCCTGAAGAGTAGAGCCCAATCGGTTCAGTGGTTACTAAAATCTTAAGCTTCAGACAGACAGACGGACAGACAGACCGACAGACATCGTACTACTTTGTATTATAGATTGGGGGATAGTAAGATGTACAGCCCATTGTCCCCTCCCTCCCTATAAATCACTCATAGTACACTGTTTGTCATTATCAGTTCACGATAATACTAAACAAAACAAAATACAAAAAGAGACGAAAAAGTTTGAAAATTAAGTGCGGATTGACATAATTATTTTAATTGCACATGTATTTAGATGAAAAAAAAGTCTAAATAATTTTCCCAACAGGGGTTAAAGAAAATATCATCAAATTTAAAAAGGGATTCCATAGCAGACAATCACCAATATTGAATTTTTGAATTCAAGTTATACAAGCAAAGAAATTTTTAGAGGAAATAATTTCTAAAAAGCTAACTTTATCCCAATAAATTCAACTATTCAAAGCTAATTTATTGTAGGTTTTGCCATGTGCTTCTTCACGGCATACTAGAAAATAAATTTTTACACGAAATCATTTACCTAAGAAAAGCTTTATCTTAATAAATGCGACTATTTATAGCAAACATGCCCTTAGCTTTCCTACCATATCTGTACACAATTTCAACCAATAACATAATTGGAATGTACCTCCACTGTTCTCTTATTAGCTGATTAAGAGAGTATAGTCTCTATTTATATCTACTAGCGGCTTCGTCTCTAAGGGCTTTGCCCCAGGAGGTAATTAAAAAAAATAAAAAATTAAATTAAGTACCACTGGTGCTGCCAGTAGTTTTATGTGAAGAATTCCTGTAAAACATTGTTCCCCATAATAAAAAGAGGTACCTAGGTAACTAAAAAATGGGGGGATTATTACTTTTGGGGGGGTTGGGGGTGTCCCACGCCCCAAGAAAATAGACTAAAACCAACATAAGACCAGTAGGTATATCCACTGAAGAATAGAATCCGATTGGTTCTGTGGTTACCAAGATCTTAAAGGATGGACGGACACACAGACAGACATCGTTCTACTTTGTATTATAGATCGCCTATCCCTTCATTCCCCCCATCAACACATGTCCTATCACAATAAATGTTTGTTTAAATTATTTTATTGCAAACATTTATAAATCATCAGCCCATTATTAATCGTAAAATGAAGTGTGGAAAAAAACGTTTGCTTAAAAAATGATTATTTTTGCGTTTATACGCAATTATATTGTTATCAAAAGAGGGCATTAACGTCCATAAATAGACCAAATTAAAAACTTATATTGTCTTAAGACAAATAAAAAGTACAATAAACTGAAAGATAGTATTATTCAATTTAGAAGTTTTGTGAAGTTTCTTTTTTTAAATTCCATAGCGTTCTTTCTTGGCATTATAATAAAGCCATTAATAAAAGTCAAGTCTACATTAAAGCTGTAAAGGTTGAAATTATTTTTCTAGCACAACAAAGAAGAAAAGATTAAATATTTCCAGTATGGCTTCGAAACCAATAAGTATTCGCTGGATTAGAACCGATTCTTCTCAGCCATACTGAAAAATCATGTATAGCATCGTATTACTGACAATTTCCCACGGATATTAAAATGAAAATCATAAAATTAATAACCTTTTTGTTATCCCGGGCATTAGGCCCGTCAGGGATAACAAAACTGGTTTTAATCTTATAATTTTTATTTTAATTAGCGTGGAAGCTGTCTCTAATACGATGCGATAAATAACAATTCTATTCATATCCCTTTTCGCTCTTTTATTATTAAGTATAAGAACTTACAGGGAGGAATTAGTTTTTTTATTACACTAGTCCCCAAAGTATTTTAATAATGTTTTTTTTGTTTGGTAATCACTTTGGGGACTAAGGTGAATACTGATTGGTTCGTTCATTAAGTTAAGTGTTCGAACGTTTAAACCACTAATTGTAAATTGTATAAAAAAGTTATATTGTGTATCATCATTGGGAATGTACTTCAATAATATCAGTCATTGTCTTATTCCTTTAGATTCCTGTAAAACAAAACTTACCCTGGAGGGTGAGATACCTCCGTTACATTTATCATCATATTTTCCATTGGCAGCTATAGTCTCCGCAGATCCAGTCGTTTTTCTCCTAAAATAATATATATTTCTAATTGTTATCACGTAGACAACTTTCCGTGGATATGTAACTGAAAAAAACTCTAAGATTAAAACTAATTTTATTAGCCCCAAGGGACAAAATAATTTAAGAATTTTTGTTTGAATATCCACAAAAAAAATGTCTTAAATTCGATGCTATACACGATTTTTAGTGTGAAATCGTTGATTAACATTTTCAAACATCCTTCATTTCTTGTATGTTATAACAACTACATATATGTATGCTCTTAATCAGAGAGAGAGGGGACAATGGGCTGTTTATTAAACTATAGTCCCCAAAGTTTTATAATAACGTTTTCTCATTAGTTGGCTTAACAACTTTGGTGACTTTAGGAAATTTTGATTGGTTGAATCAATAAGTTGAGTGTTTAAACGTTTAAACAAAAATTTTAATTTTGTAATCATCATTGGGGATGCACATCAATTTATCGGCCTATTAGATCCCTGACTATTAATTGTTATTTCTATTTTTTCAGACATACTATTAATAATACACAAAACAAAGCAATTATTTGATGGATTCTTTCTTTACAAAACAGAAATAAAACCAGACAAGAATTGGAGAACAAAAAAGCCTAACATTATGCTGGATAAAAACAAATACTATGTTCATTGATCTAATGGCAAATTTTTGTCTTAGGTGATCAAATATTTTAGTCAGAGGGAGAGGGAACAATGGGCTATTTATTACACTAGTCCCCAAAGTTTTATAACAATGATTTCTTATTCGTTGACTTAACAACTTTCGGAACTTTAGTGAATTTTGATTGATTGTTTCATTAAGTTGAGTGTTCTAACGTTTCGGCCACTAATTTTAATCTACAAAAAGGGGTAGTTTTATGGATCATCATTGGGGATATACATCAATTTATAGGCCATTGTCTTATCCCTTTAGATCCCTGCATTTTAATTTTTAATGTTAAAAATTTACCTTGTAGCTAAATTGTCAGCAAACTGAACTTTATGCTGAGTGCCACTCAGTGCCTTAGGAAACGAATTCGGATGAATATCGTCGTCCGAATGTTTCCCGCCCTTTCCATTGGTCAGCTGATCTTGGTGACTGTGCCCGCGCAGTACGGAAGGAATGGTTGTGTTGTTCTTGACGGGGGTGTGACTTGGTGATGTTGTGGCTCCATTCTGGTAGGACAGTGACTATATAAAAAAAAAACCAATATTATAACTATTTATATTATTACATTCCTAGCAAACTTTATCTTTAATTGCATTTTCATGTTTTTATGTCTATATTTTAGACAGAATATTGAGTGTTATATATGTTTACAACAACATTATATATCTAAGTTTAATGCGGTATTTGGCCTCTGAGCAAGGTAAATAGAGATATATGTTATTTGATATTATGTTCCACTAATGCAAATACCCCTTTAATTAGTCTTAAAACGTAAAGTTCCCTACAATAAATGTTTAAGTATAGATGTATAACCCAGACAACTACCTGACCCAAGTGGCGGGGACCTTTTTCGAACCCAGTAAAAGTGTCTGACTATGACGTCAGAAAAAATTAACAATTAACCAATGAGAGACCGCTATATATTTTACCATTGGTCAATTGCAGTGAATACTGGCTTCTCATTGGTTAATTGTTATTTTTTTCTGACGTCATAGTTCGACACTTTTACGAGGTTCACCTTTTTAGTCTGCTAGCCAATTGCTTTTTTCTCTTATGTATCAATTTGACTGTTTTTATATTTCCGACGCTATTGGCTGATATTTAAAGACACAATTGAAAGTCGGCAAAGGGTCCCAACCCCATGCCTAGATATACATATAGCTCGTGCCCCCTCTATTATTTTACTAAATACATCCTACAAGGGGCTTAACCTTATTATTTTGCCTAAGCAAACCAAAGAGCTGTACAAACAATTGTTTAGTTGAAAATAAACTGCAGGGTGTGTGGGAAAGGGGTATATTTGTAAATTTTATGGATATTGCTGGATTAGAGGAAAACCAGGCCAAACTTTGCTGCCTTTCATACTTCTGATAGTATGTACAACAACAATACTTCAATATGTTTAAACAACAGATTAAAATTCCGCCTTACAGATTTTGACAAAGAGGGTCATATTTTTCGCTTATTTTCCGTGTGTGTTAGCGTTTGGTCAAATGCACTTATTAAGTCAACTTGTTCTTAATTATGAACATTTCATATAAGACATGTGGTTAAAATTAAGAACAATTTGACTTAACAAGAGCATTTGACTCTAACACACAACTTTACGGATAATACGCAACAAAAATTAAATATGTATTTTTTATCTTGAATCTTTAGCCACGATTTTGTATATTGTATGAAACCTGTATTTATTGAGATTGTATGAATGTTATGAATGGTGCATGCAGGATATTTGAGTGTGTGTAGTTATGGTTGGCTGGCCCACCATATTTATACAAATATAACATTACATATGCTTCAAATTACAGAACAGGGTAGCCATTTAAAAAATTCTTTGGTGCAGTTTACTTTTTTGTAAATTAGTGGCTATGCCTCTAGAGGCTTTAAAGGGCACTTGAGATAGGGGGGCAAGTCAAAAACCCCCCTCCACTTTTGCTTTAATTTCTAAAAGAAAAAGTAGAATAAAATTTAATTTGGGATAATTTTTTCCCCAAAAAACACTTATTATTCTTCCCGGGACAAATGAGAAGCTACACTGTAATGGAGAACCATATCAGTTATGAGGTTAGCTAGATCCTTTGGTTCACACAGATCCTGTAATGAAAGGGATAGTTGCATGAAGTGCATTTCAGAAAAAAATTCAAGCAGAAGTTACAAGTATACCATCAAACATGTATAATTTTGTATTACAATCAATAACAAACAATTAGACACCACTATATTAGTTGTCATGTTGTTTTTGTGAAAATAAGCCAGCTAAATAAGCTGCATGTATAAAAAATGATTTTCAAGTCTTGATGTTTTTAAAACTGCGTGATAAAAAAATGAATTCTTTCAAACATATGCCCTGTAAATGTTGTTTAAACTATTGAACAGGAAATATTATGCAGTTCAGTAAATTCAAGTCTATATGAATTTCGTGCAACTACCCATTTATCCACCCTAAATCTAAACAGTATATCTTCCCTTAAAAAAAACCTTGTAAACTATATGAGAAATGAAAGTTTTAATGATGTTTAGAATAAATGAATTTTCAAAAATTCTGAAACATGTTTATTTTGTATCACCCTGTAGAAATGCATCACATACCTAACTTTTCATTTTCAGGACATTTTCCCTTATTTGACATTCTTGGGGACACACAGACTAAATCTTTTAGACCAAGCAGTGACAGATTTTCTTTAGATGCATTTTTAGCCAGAGAGCTGGGACAATGGGCTGTTTATTACACAAGTCCCCAAAGTTTTACAATAACGTTTTCTTTTTCGTTGGCTTAACAACTTCGGAGACTTTTGAAAAATTTCAATTGGTTAGTTTATTAAATTGAGTTTCCATATATTGAGGATGTACATCAATTACTCGGCTATTGTCTTATCCCTTTATATCCCTGCATTTTTAGTTTTCCTTTTAAAGCTGTCACAATTTGACTTAACCAAAGTTTTTTCCTATGTTTGGTAACTTTTAAAAAACTATACCTATAACATTCGGAAGATTTAAAGCTGAATATAAAGTTATCTGCAAGGTTATTTGTCACTCATTATTACTTTTGTTAAATGTAATTGTGTTGACAATTTTATTTAAAACAAAAGTCAAAAGATGGAGGGTATAATAATTTCATTATTTTAATTTCAGACCTTTGAAATTGGGGGAAAGGAGGTAAAATTTGTCCAAGTGCGATTTCTCTTGGGAGGGTGGAGATACCTAACCCCCAAAATATTAGCCTTCCCTGGATCTACAAGAAGCTTTAAATGTAGCGGAGAACCTTGTAGGCTCTGCGGTTATCGAGATCTCAAGCTACATATACACATCCTGGTACTTTTATAAAATGAATAACAAAACATGCGGTAGGATATTCTAACAAACCTCTAAGTTCAGACAAGAAAAAAAAAACATATCCAAATACCTTTCTGTTCAGACGTCATATTCTTAAACGAGAGTTGGCTCGATATAACTATCTCACTATTGGCTAGTTTACTATAAGTACATATCTATTTATCTATTTCAATTTTCCTCCCTCGCCATTACTATCTAAAAGAAAGAAGTAAATATTTAATATTTTAAATGATTTTAAAAAGATTTATTCAATTATATTTTTTAGTTACATTACCATCACCAAAGGGTTAATATAATTAAAATTTTTAATTTTAATATTTGAAAACTACGGAAGTGTCGCCACAATCGAATTCTTTTAAAACAGAGTTTTCTTTGATTTTCTATATTATGAACGTATATTTTTTGTTTATTTATTCAAGATTAAATACTTCAATGTAATTCAAATATCAACATGGATTGAAAAACTTTATTCATTCCATAAACAAATAGAATAAAGGTTTTATCGCTTTGGTCAATGAGAGTTTAATGAGGATTATTGGAGCATTATGAGTTTTGAACATTTATTCCTTGGAAAACTTGAGCTCATTTATAGACATTTATTTCCTATACAGATCTGACATAGATCTTGAAGCAATAAAGCAGGCTGTTTTGTAAATGTTAAAAATTGGAAGAATCTATTAAATAAAAGTTATCGCAAATATACTTAGTAAATAAGAAAGCTTTTCAAATAATTAAGACAAAGGAAAAAACAAAAGATAAACATGGAAAATGAATATTCTTTCAAAAATAAAATTTTAGTCAAAAAATTTACAAACCAATAAAAAATTTTAAAACTCTTCTTTTTGAAATAACTTGAAAATAACTTATAATAAAGAAAAGATATATCTGTCGGTCTGTGAGGATCTCGTTAACCACTGAACCGATATGGTACTCCTTTACAGGCTAGCTTCTCATAGGTACTGTAAAGGTTTATAACTATTTCAAGAAAAATCGCCCCTAGAAAAAAAATATTCCCTCAACATTTTTTTCCTCTTTCTTTCTAAAAAGAAAAAAGAAAACCTACGGGGGTGCGACACACCTACTCCCCCCCCCCCCCACCTCTAGTGCCCTTAGAGTCTTCTAGGGGCGGTGCCACTAGTAGGCTATAAATCAAGTAATTGCCATTCAAACATTTCATTTCAAACTTTTAGTAGCAATGCCATTTTTTAATTCGAATTGTCCGTCTAGCCGTTTGTATGAATAATATTTTTTGGGGAAACGTGGTTATCTCGACTCCTATAAAAGATAGACGGCTGAAACTTCTTGTCAACATTCAAAATAATATGGAGCATAATCAAGTATGAAACATTCGTGACTATCAGACTGCGTTTAGGCAGGTCTTTAGCTACTTGGTTATATTTTCAATTTTTTTTGATGACAGTATCAAATTAAATTTCCAAGGGATTTAAGTGTTCAAAGATGAAAGGCCAAATGGTTGTATAAAAATTTTTTTCAATAAGCTTGGTGTTTTTGTTTTTAAAAATATTGTCTCTAATCCTAGATTTTCAGAAAGTCAGGTAAAGCTTTTAATCTGTTGTAATGTAACTACGCAGAAAAGACACAAAAGAATGCATATATACACACACCAACACACAAACACACACACACAGGATGTACTATTCACACAGGATTAAAACTTTAAAAGATTGTATAAATTGAGAAAGAATGTTTATTTTTATCTTGTGAATGTGATACCTATATTTTAAGTTTTCTTGTATTGTTTTCTTTATATTTATCGAAAAGTCAAATATTTAGATCAAATACCTAAGTATTTTGTAATTTAAATGAAAATTATGTGGGTTGATATCTCCCTACATGTCTCATTGTCTAACCTCTACATAAATTTACACCCCCAAAGGCAAAGGATGTGTAACTTTAAAATCTCACACTCCCTTAAAATTAAGGGGTTGTTACTTTTCGTATTTCGCACACCTTCCTTATTGGCAAAACTCTGTACACGCCACTACTTTAAATATTTAACCAATGAGAACCCTGACAATTACATATAAACTGACCTTGGCAATATTTCCATTGTATATATTGAGTGTTGATTTCTCTAGATTATTCTCAGATCCATGCGACTGCAGCAGATTTTCCTCTTCATCTTTTCCGTTTTCAAACAGGGGCACTGAAAAAATATATTATGTGGTTTGAAAATCGTTAAAAGAAACTTTTTGTAATATACACTGTTTTTTTTAATAAAACAAGAGTGTTGCTTAATTTAAATTACTTTTATTGAGAGAATTAAAAATGAAAAAACAAACTCCCCAAGCCAATGAAGAAAATACTACATTGCTTATTAATTTCTGTCAATGGTAAGTGGGCTAAATTAGGCAATACTTTTGTTTCATTAAAAAGAACACTGTATAATGTCTTAAATCAGACAGATACTTCATAAAATAAATTATTTTACCAGCAACCCAAGTACCTTAAATAATTAATGGTAGTCCCTTAATGCATAGTTATATCCTTCATATTTGGCAATAAAAACAGTGTCCTGTCAATATAATGGCTCTAATAAGTTTTACCTAATTATTATCTATGAAAATTATTTTAACAAGGATGACAACATCCATAAAAGCGAAGCACTGAAACGGTAGGACAAACGGACATTAACACTTGTATAGTGTCAGAACTGAATAATCAGAATAGAAAAGTCGAAGAAAAATTGTAAGTAAATTTGTTGAAAAACTACTTGATACAGGATAATTTTTATGGACATACTTACATTTTTAGGACTTGATTATAGAGTTGCTTCTCTTATAATATTGTACTTTGTTGTCCGAGGAATCTATATACCAAAATCAAGATCAAACGGATAATTAGATCACATTAAAATTTGTAGAAAATCAACATGTTTAAAATGGACGTAAGGACATTCTGGTAATGATAATATAGTTCCTACGCTTACTAAATCGTACCAAACTACTACAGGAATGACCATGCAAAGTTTGAAATCGATAGAACAATTCTAACATGCCTAAATAAACAAAAAAAAGCTATCTTTCTCGGACGGACGGACGGACTGACCCTAATTATAGAAAAGTTTCTTTTTTAAAAAGTATCAGAAAATCAAAATACATAAATTCATCCCTTTAAAATTCAAAGTTACTAAAAGAATTAGAATTTATTTATTTATTAGAAGTCAAACGCGTTGATTTAGTCAAACTAACAAATTTTAGCATAAACCCATTTAACATTTTGCAAAAATATTTCAATTCAATTACAAAGAGAGAATTATTCAACTAAGTTAAATGTATATATGCTATATGTTTATCCATTTCTAATGTTATTATGTAATTTGTGATGTAAGTAAATAAGTCAAACAATTAGAATAAAAAAAACATTTTGCAATTAGTTTACAGGATAATTGAATAAGGAAAAGAATAATTAAAATAAAATAATACAAAACAATTTTTAAATTCCTGACAATTTTTTTACTTTCAAAAAAAAATGGGTACCTATTGTTTGTTATTTAATTCGACGAATCTAAAATTTTATGTATGTTTTTTAGCTTTCTTAGATATTTTTTAGGGTCCTTCATATCTTTAATATAAGATTTAAACAATATTTATTCCTACCTTTTTGCAATATTTCATTGAAAATTATAAAACCATTTAATTTTATTGTAAAGGGTGTTTAAAAAAAAACCAATCGCTTCACTCTTTTCAATATAAACCCTACAGTTTTGGTCAAAAACTAACAAAAAATGACCCAAATCATGTCCAAGCAATGCCAATGAGAAAACATAATTGAATTTTGATTTCTACTCACCTCTCCTGAGCACTACAGCTCGAGGCCTAGCCATTGTTGAAAATTTTTCTCTACGTTTAGGGTGCATATTTTATAACAAATTAAGTCAGTTTTGTCTTTTTTAAGAAAAGAATAAACTGTCTAAAGTACTTGAAATCTTGTAGTTAAACTCCATAATGTTTAAAGTTTTTGATGGGGCATATAAAGACCTTTCTATAGACGCCTTAACCAGATTTCTGACTCAATCCTTGCCAATTTGGCATAAAAAAGACAAATCCATCAAACATTGAGACATGACTGTTCTGTGTTAAAAAAATCAACAAATCGTCTTAAATACTTAAAATCTTGTAGATAGAACCCATAATGTTTAGAATTTTTGATGGGGCATATATAGACCTTTATATAGACACCTTAACCAGATTTCTAACACAATCTTAGCCATTTTTACATCAAAAAGAAAGATCTGTCAAACATCATAAACTAGAGAGACCCATCATGTCTAAATGTTTGATGGGTCTGTCTTTTTTATGCCAAATTGGCTAGGATTGAGTTAGAAACCTAGTTAAGGTGTCTATAGAAAGGTTTTTACATGCTCCATCAAAAATTCTAAACATTATAGGGTCTATCTACAAGATTTTAAGTACTTAAGACGATTTGTTGATTTTTAATCTCCATGTAAGGAAAAATTCTCCACAAGAGCTAGGACTCGAGCTGTAGTGCTCAGGATAGGTGAGTAGAAATCAAAATTCAATAGTGCTTTCTCATTGTCATTGCTTGGACATGATTTGTGTCATTTTTTTTTAGTTTATGACTAAAACTGTAGGGTTTATATTGAAAAGAGTGAAGCGATTGGTTTTTTTTTAAACACCCTTTATAAAAAATAGTATATATTATTTGATATCATTAGAATAAATTAAAAGTAATTATACTTCTACATATAAATTACCATTAGTCTATGTTGATTAATAAAAGCATAGCTACTCTATATCTGGAGAATTTTCTTAGGCGCAAACGACCCAGGAAATTCGTAAGGGGGGAAAGGGTAAACTATTTTTAATTTAATATATTTTACCTCAGCTCACCTCCGCATAAGATTTACCCAGAAGTTGGTGAAGTCATAGGCACCCCCAAAAGTATTGGGTATTAACACCCGAGGTAAAGAAAATATTTACCCTCTTTAAGATTTTGAACCCCCCCCCCCCCCTAAAAAAAGCGTGGACATCCTAAATATTGAATACAACCTTTACTAAAAAGAATAAATTCTTTTTCGGTCAGAAATGTTTTTAAGGTTAATTTTATCTGTTGCATATCCCTTTTTGTCTAATTCCGATATGAACCCGCCCTAGTATACGTATAGAAGGACATACTATTATCATAAGACAGAATTCTGCAATAAAAAATAAAGGAAAACACCATTCTTCATTACTATTTAAGTTTGTCGATTTTGTTATTCTATTTAAGAACATAATTGCCTTTTTGAAATCCTAAGTATTACTGGATTTATGATCACTTGGATGTTACACAAGATTAATGTACTGTTATAAAGTGAAACTTGTAGTTTGCTTCAATAACGCTCCCCCCACCCCTCCTACTGGATGAACGAACTGACAAATAAATGTTGTCCATATTAGCAACCTTAATTGGTGACAATTTTTTCCCTGTCATAATTCCACGTATATTCTATGTACATTCAAGTTTTATAGCGTACAAAATAAATATTTACCCCTGTGTCGTTATTTGTGGACAAAATTATCTTTGTTCTTTCTTTTATTTAGAATTCCTTAATATATCACGTGCGTGTCGCGATGCAATTTTCAGCAGGGATCTAAAAGGATGGGACAAATACCGATAAATTAATGTACAACCCCGGGCCAGTGGTGATATACAAAATTACCCCGTCTGTAGATTACAATAATTGGTTGACGTGTTAATTGACACTTAACCTAATGAACCAACCAATTGAAACTAAATGAAAGTTTTATCTTATGAGATACTAAATATAAAGTAGTTAAGTTTGTAGCTTTAACTTATGATTTTGAAACTACTGAACCGAATGAGTTCTCTAATTAAAAGAAAGTTTACATATGTTTTGGGATGGTTTTAGAATATTATAAAAGATTTAAGACTTTAAATGGTCTTCAGCTGTTTTATGTCACTTCACTTCAAATACGGAGCCCCTAGAAATTAGGGGCGCAGCCGCTAGTATGAGATATAGTCTCATTTATTTGTATTTACCAATCTAAATTTTTCACACTGAAAAACCTTGCATTAATTGGTTCAAAAGTTTGTGCCTTTATTCCTGGGGAAAAGTGAAAAGTTAAGGTTGCGCAAGAGGGAATGCTTTGACATTTCAGACACATATTTAACAAAGTAATGAAAACAAATCATTGATTTATGTTCTTATAGTGTTGAAGCCATAGTTTGTGTTAAAAGAAATAACATTTTAAGTTATATAATTTATTAAATATACTTAAATTAAGTTGGAAATACTAAATATACTTTAAAGGTGATATTCATCGACGTCCAAAAAATAGATATGTTGGGTAATTTTCACATGGGGGGGCTGGGGGATATAATGGCAGATTTTATCATTCCCTCCCCAGAAAAAAAAATGTTTACATAAGTTTTACATAATTTCCATTGCTGGGGAGACAAATACCTCTTTACCTCTCCCCTTGGACGTCCCCTTATTAGGTAGTGCCTGGTAATAGGCAAAATATACGTTTAACCTCGATCCTGTAATCTTCGAATGTCACCTAACATAGTGGCATAATGAAAGAATATTTACGTTACGACGCAGTTTGAGGCAGACCAACAATAAACTATTAAGTCAATGCATTTTTCAATGTTAAAGGAAAGGAAGTCAAGTACATTAAGTCATACTTTTTTCTATTCAAGCAAAAATGGACATAATATTACTTGGATGTTACACCAGATTTTCATGTTCTCTAAAAAGTAAAACTCGCAGAGGGCTTAAATAACGATACCCCATTCCCTCCACTTCTACTGGATGAAGGAACTGACCAGTTAATGAGATCCATGTTAGCACACTAGATTGACGACAATTATTCCCCTGTCATAATATCCCGTATATGCTATATCCATTCAAGCAAAACGCTTTCTCACCTGATTTTGACACTTTCAGAGCTGGCCGTGAAATCTTGCAATTATCAGCTGATTTTGACTGATCAGCTGCTGCATTTCCCGCATTTCCTTCATTGGTAACATGATTATTACAAGCTGATGGATCTATTGTAACTTTAACATCACTACTGAAGTCATTGTTGAAAATATTTTTAATGTTATCCTTAGATTTAATATCACCACCCTTATCTCTGTAATCACAAGCCTAGAAATTCGAGTAGACATTATATTTCAAAAATACCACACTGTCATTTGATGAAAGAGTTATGTGAAATACAGAGAATATTTTTTTGATTTATAGATTATTTCAACACCCTCAATCCTTTATAAAGTAGAAAGGCATTTTTGCCTATACCTTAGGATTTCAATTTCATATAAAGTAGAAAGGCATTTTTTCCTATAGCTTAGGGTTTCAATTTCATACTAAGAAAGCCACACATGGCCAATCCCCGTCGAATACAGAGCCCCTAGATGCTAGGGGTGCATCTGCAAGTTTAAAATTAGGGGTTAAAACTAAAGTTTACAATTCTAGAGGGTGATTTAAATCATTTTAGTTTACACCCCCCTAAACATTTAGCCTACAACCCCAAAGCCTTAATTATCAGCCTTCTAGGCTTGAATCATCGGCCCCCTTTCAAAAGTCTATGCACGTACCCAAAATCTTAAAGAGCCATTTAATGCAGGGATACAAGGGATAAGACAATAGCGTATAAATTGAAGTACGTCCCCAATTAAGACACAAAAAATTACCCATTCTGTAGATTAAATTTAGTGGTTGAAACGTTTAAACACTCAACTTTATGAGCCTACCAATCAAAGTTCAGTAAAGCACCAATGTTATTAGGCAAACAAAAGAAAACGTTGTCATAAAACTTTTGGGACTAGTGAAATAAACAGCCCATTGTCCTCGCTTTCTCTGCCCTTGAAGTTTAATTAAATTATAATGTCTACTCCTGTGTACCCACCTTAATGATCATATGATTGATTTCACTGGTAATGGAATTATTATCACAATGGTTGTTAAGTATTAAATGTTTATCTGCATTGTCTGAATTATTACTGGAGGATGATTCCTCTTGCGTCTCTTCACTGGTAACCATGATGAAAACTCTTTCTCCACACTAAAATTTTTAGAAATAATTATTGATATGTGGTTTGATAAAAGAAAATAATAGCTATTATGGCATCGTATTATAGACAGCTTTCCGTGGATATTAAAATGAAAAATTATAACATTTGAACCAGTTTATCAAACCTGTGGGTCGAATACTCGGCCTAACAAAACTGGTAATTATTTTATGATTTTAATTCTAATATTCGTGGAAAATTGTCTGTTATTCAAAGCTATACATGATTTTTCAGTATAGCTGAGAACTGGTTCTAATCCACCGAAGCTATACATGATTTTTTAGTATAGCTGAGAACTGGTTCTAAGCCACCAGATATTAATCGGTTTTGAAGCTATACTGGAAAACATATTACAAACTTGTCGAATTTATGCAAAATTATCTTATAAAATATAAATGAATATCAAAATAAGATTTTTTTGAGAATTTGAAAGTAAATAATATTTTCTGATTGCTTAGGGCGCAAAATTTACAATCTTTTAGAAATGTAGTTCTATCAATTTTTAGCTAAAATAATTTTCTATTAGAATCAATTGAAAACTATCTGTACTTGTAAAAAATGGTTCCAAGAAAGTATGCACAATTAGAAGGGAAAATGTGATAATATTTTCTTTTTTACTTTTATTGTAAAGTGCATTCACTTCTGAGCAAGTATAGTACAAAATATATTGACTTTAATTTGAACTAAACAGTGATGATATCAACCATTAAAGCGAAGTTCAATGTAAAAGATGAGCCGACAAACGAAAATTAACATATGCAAAACGCATCTAATATTTAAACTCATTAGAAGTCTGGATAAATAAATCCGTATAAAACTACTTCATAAATGCTAATTATCCTAAGAATCACTACTCCATCAATTAGGTGATCAATAATTATATTATATTTAAAAAAAAAAAAATCAAAGCTCTAAGAATCCTGTTAAAATTATACATATGCACATTCTTATAATAGAGTTGCTACATTTTCTAAATTGTTACAGGAATCATCATGCAAAGTTTGAAATCGATAGTACAATTCTTATATGTCTAAATCAACGATGAGAGCTATTACACAGTGCGTATGAAGGTGCTTTGACTTTTGTGTCAGAACCTAAATTGGGACATAGTGCATTTCATTACCCTAGGTAAGGTAACTTCATTTCACTTTTCAATAAAATCAAAAATGCAGCCGTTTTTGAGAAAATTAGATTTGAAAATTTCAAGTTCAATTTTCATATACTAGGAGTTACCGCATAATCATGACAAGAAAAGCAAAGGTTATTTATTTAAATTTTTGAACAACTTTGCTTTAATAAAGTCTGTCATAAAACCTCTCTATATATGATTTATTTAAGGCTGAATTTCCGTGACCTTAGCAAAGCAATTGATAAAAAAGACATAAATTAACTTACTTCAGGAGTGGTTTTATGAAGAACTTTATAAAAGCAAACGTGTTCAAAATTTTAAATAAATAATCTTTGCTTTTCTTGTCATGATTATGCGGTAACTCCTAGTGGATGAAAATTAACTTGAAATTTTCAAATCTAATTTTCTTAAAAACGGCTGCATTTTAGATTTTATTGAAAAGTGAAATGAAGTTACCTTACCTAGGGTAATGAAATGCACTATGTCCCAATTTAGGTTCAGACACGAAAGTCAAAGCACCTTCATACGCACTGTGATTAGATATAGACGGACGAATGTACCAAACCAAAATGTAGTAGAGCTTCGCTTCGCTTTGAAAAGATAGCAAAATTTGAGGAAAAGGTGTTTTTTGTACTTAAGTATATTATGCACTTATAATCAAATTTTTTTAAAATAAATGAATTATATTAAAATCTGGGTCATTAAATACATAAACAAAGTACAAGTTATTTGCATTATACAAGACACGATCATTGTGTTTAATTTTTTTTGCAAAGCAATAATGAATAAAGAATATAAATTTTGTTGGATATTTAAATTTTGTTCATCCTTTCTAATAAACTAGGGAATAGTTGTTTTTCACATCGTTTTACAGACAGTTTTCCGCGGATATGAAGATGAAGAATTAAAAAGTAAAAACTGTTTTGTTAGCCCTGATTTTATGATTTTTATTTAAGTATACCTTTCAACCAATTTTCTTTATCTTCTGCTTTTGGTTTATTACTTTTTTTATTACTAGGGGCTTCGCCCCTAGCCTCTAGGGGCTTTGCCCAAAGAGGTTTAATCAAACCAATTTTTCGTATTTTAGATTTAAAAGAAAAATTAAAAAAAAAAATTTGGGGGGAGGGGGAAATTTTTTTTTGGGGGGGGGGGAAGTCGACCCCACTATTTTAATTTTGGTTTTAAAAAGAAAAAAAAATTTTGGGAGGGGTATTTTTCATTTTTTGGGGGGGGTTGGGGGTGTCCCACCACCCAAGAAAATAGTTATAAACCTTCCCGGGACCTATGAGAAGCTACCCTGTAAAGGAGAACCCGATCGGTTCAGCGGTTAGCGAGATCCTTCGCTACAAACAGACAGACAAACAAACAGAAAGACAGACAAACAGACAGACTGACAGACATCGTTCTACTTTGTATTATAGATTCAGGGATCTTAAGGGATAAGACAATGGACGATTACATACCAACCCAATAATGCTAAACAAAATCACTCCATCTGTAGATAAAAATCATCAGATGAACACTGCCAGTTGACGATACCAAGTTCATCCAAAATTTAAGTTTAAGTTGAATAAGTTGCTGACCCCTTATGTATAAGCAATATGATACAGTTTTTATAGGCAAATAACTATTAGATATAATTCTATTTTATATCTAATTAATATCATTTTTCTGTTACATGATACTTAGATAAAGAATACATTTATAGATACATTAAAACAAGAATGACAATATCCAAAAATAATGAATTCCATAGTTATAAAAATAAATGAATTGAAAAACAGCCAAACATATATCATCTATTATACAAAGTAGCTTGATGTCTGTCTTGCTGTCTGTCCGTCCGTCCGTCCGTCTGAAACTTAAGATCTCGGTAACCACTGAACCGATCGGATTCTACTCTTCGGGGAATATACCTACTGGTCCTGTGGTGGTTTTTGGCTATTTTCTTGGGGGGTGGGACACCCCCAACCCCCAAAAAAAACAAAAATTCCCCGCCCTTTTTTTTTTGCAGAACATTTCCTTGGTCCTTTTTTTTTGCAGAACATTTCCTTGGTCTTTTTTTTTTGCAGAACATTTCCCTGGTCCTTTTACGAATTTCGCCTTAATTTTTTTTATCACCTCTTGGGGCAAAGCCCTTAGAGGCTAGGGGCGAAGCCGCTAGTATAAAATAAAGTAGTAAAGGCTTTATGTGTGAAGCTTAAGATCTTGATAACTGATTGGGTTTTCTATTTTAGGTAGGCTTGATACAGATCTTATGATGGTTTTAAGCTATTTTATTTTTAGATTTAAGTCTTATATAAAATATATAAATTATTTTAAATTCATCCAGATTAAAATTATTTTGAAAACCTTTGCAAAAATGCATTCAATTAAAACAAAATTCTAAAATGGAAATTTAATATCTTAAATTTAGCTTTTTCATCTTTACAAGGAAAAATATTTTTTGGGAGTAAATCAAAAAAATAAAAAAAAATTAGATTTTTAATTTTACAATAAGAAGCTTTTTTAATATAGTACTCTTTTCTCTATTAAATTATTTTTTTAATGAAATTTCTTTGTCCTAAAATAAAAGTCCAATGAGCAATGTCATTGGTTTAAAACCAGCTAAACCATACAAACTATACAAGTACTTTGAGTAGTGATTTTTTTAGTCTTTTGGGACTTCTAAAGATTGGTCATTTATATCAATTATTTCATTGAATTATTTATTTTTACTAAATTGTATTCACAGTTGTAGGATATTCGAGACAAAAAATATTTTCCTGACACCAAACATTCACCCTCGCATGAGTTAACTAATTTCAAATGACAAGGATGACAACATTCATAAGTAGGGCAGTTACAAATTCAATTCAAACGCATGAAATAAATGCATCGAACATTCATTTTTTAAATAGGTTAAAAATATCAATTTTATTCTTTTTTACTTCATGTAAAAAAAATATAAAAATTATTACGCAGGAAGTTAAAATGAGTGAATCTAAGCCCTATATATCTCGCTGAACTTGTTATTAACAAATACTTTCTCTACCCTAAATGACAAATAAGTGAGAACTAACTGGCAGCTTCATGAAAAAGAAGGTGTATCAACTTTTTTTTTTATAGCTAGCCGGTTCTTATAGTAAGTAGTAGATGTAAAAAATTTTCATAGAATTCAGATATGCAATCGGTTTTTTTGTAGACCTCTTATTTTTTAAGTAATTTAAGTTTTTTAAAAAAATAATTAAGTCGGTTTTAAGGTACTAAAACGCAACAAAATAAAAGAAGAAAATGGCCAGTAAGAACAAAAATAGTAAGATCTTTAATTTGACACCTTACTTTTAAAATTCTGTTGAGTAATTATTGAAAAAATATATTTTTTTAACCTCGGTTTAATAAAAACTTTAGACCTAAATATTTTCTCAAACAGACATAAAAAACATGGGTTCATATATACCTTTAGAATCAGAAAAATATTACGAATTCATTGTAAGCAAAATTGAAAAAAAGTAAAAAAATTAAAAATTAAACAAATGGCCAATTGTATTTTTTGTTCAGGCAACACTATCGTCTTCCCTTTTTTACCCCCTCTTTACCCCCTCTTTACCCCCTTCCCATTTTTATACTCAATTCAAGAATTAAGACGTTGCCTGTACAATATAATATAATATTTTCATATAATTCCTTTTATTGTAGTTTATATACTATATTGTAAATTTTTTTTCAATTTTGCTTACAATGAATTCGTAATATTTTTCTGATTCTAAAGGTATATATGAACCCATATTTTTTTACCTGTGAAATAATAAAATTAGGTTCAAAGTTTTTATTCTCGTGGGTTTAAAAAAATCGATTTTTTCAATAATTACCTGACAGAATTGAAAAAGTAAGGTGTCAAATTAAAGATCTTACTATTTTTGTTCATAATGGCCATTTTCTTTCTTTTTTTTGTTGCATTTTAGTACCTTAAAATCGACTTATTTTTTTTTTAAAAACTTAAATTACTTAAAAAATAAGAGGTCTACAAAAAAACCGATTGCATATCTGAATTCTATGAAAAATTTTACATCTACTACTTACTAAAAGAACCGGCTAGCTATAAAAAAAAAAGTTGATACACCTTCTTTAAAATAATTTAAACTTATTTTTTGTAAATTTATAAATAATAAATATATAAATTGTACTATGACTGTCTCAATGTCTAACATGATGAAATATTAATTTATGATGACAGTAAAATTTGTACAGAACTTTTTAGGAAAACTCTAAATGCAGATGTTTAGCGTTTACTTAAAATGATTGATAGACTGAGTATACCTAAAACTTGCATAAATGACTGATTTAGACATTTTGAACCTGAAAAAACAATTTACAATTAGCCAAAAATTTATTTCAGAATATGGCCGATTATTTAGAAGGTTAGACCAAGGACGTCCAATGGGGGTGGGATATAGGGGTGATTACCCCTCTCCCAAAAAAAATGAAAAAGCTTGGACTGCTTGAATTTTTACCTCCCAAATGAAACGTTTGAACACTTAACTTAATGAACAAACAAATTAAATTCAATGAAAGTCCTCAAAGTTTTTAAGCCAAAGAGTAAGAAAATATTATTATAAAACTTTGGGGACTAGTCACCAGTGTATTAAATAGCCCATTGTCCCCTTTCTCTCTGGGCGATCTGAAGCACAAATATTGCAGAGTACAATGAATAGGTGATGATCATCTTTTTTCTAGTGTTCTTACAAATAAGCTTGAAAACATGTTGTACTAAATTATTTATTGACATATTATTGAAGAAGCCCCCAAAATTGTACAGAGTTTGGTACCCAATGATAAGGATCCCGCAGGTTTAGTAGAGATTTTTCAAAATTATTTCAATATTATTTTTTACCGGGCTGAGTAATTTACTTTTTTAAATAGTTGGTACAACAGAACAATTATAGAAGCTTTTTTACTATGTTTAGAATTATTTGTGTCGCCTAAACACCCCATTCTTAAAAGCACAAAAATAGCAGTTAAAACTAGTATTTTGTTAAAGGAGAAAAAAAGTTACAAATATTTACACGGCGCACCCGGCTGGGAGGTCATTTGTGTGAAACACTAGGGGCGTGCAAAGAATTTATCAATAGGAGGATAACTGATAATAATTATTTATCGCATCGTATTATAGACAGCTTTCCGCAGATATTAAATTGAAAAATTATAAAATCAAAACTAATTTTGATAGCCCCGAGTGACTGAGAGCCCGGTCTAACAAAGTTGTTATTAATAAAAAAAAATTATTTTAATATTCGTGGATAATTGTCTCTCATACGATAACGTACATGATATTTCAGTGTGGCTAAGAACTGGTTCTAATCCAACGGATACATATTAATTTCAAAGCCATAATGGGGAACAAATTTGAACCAAAACTTTGTCTGACATGTTCAACTTTTTTCTATTTACATATCTCTTTCAAATTCAAGATTAAATAAAAAAAATTTACTATGCCTCCAAATATTAAAAAGGATAATTCTAGAAAAAAAACAAATGTTTTTCTGTTTATAATTTTTCTGATCAAATATTTTTTGTTATCTAATCAATTTTCCTGCAAAATTACACCCTTGCAATATCTTTTTCTGTGCTATATGTATTGAAAGTATTTTAACTTTGTACAAATATGCACAGCGAATAGTACGGTCTTTTTTTACTTACACGTTCATTTTATTTAAAGAATTAAAGTGTCAGCTTGTTCATAGGAAAAAGTGTCGTATTTTGTAATATATCCTCAATTACACCACTATTCTTTTTTACGGGAAAAAAATCGGTGCATTTTAGACTTTAGAATGGCATTTAAAACGTTTGGACACTCATTTTAATGACCCAACCAATCAAAATTCCATAAAAGTCCCCGAAAATATGAAGCCAAGGAATGAGAAAACGTTATTATAAAACTTTGGGGACTAGTGTAATAAACAGCCTATTGCCCCCTTCCCTCCAACATCCCAGCACACAAAGTACTTTTGTTTTCCGATTTTGACGCATTACAAATTACGCAAGTTTCCAGCCTAACAGAGGCTGATATCTGTGCAGTAACAGAAAATGATTCTTTTATTAAGTGGCGGACTAAGTTTCTAATCCAAACCATTGACTGTAAAATATAATCAAACCCTGAGTTTTACAATTAAGTTTCCACATTCGTTGATTTAAAAACTGCATCTTGGTGTAGAAATTGTTCTACATTTTTTTTCCCAAGATTCACATTTATCTGAAAAGTTTTTTTTCTAGAGTTAATATATCTTTCTCTAAGACGTGTACTTTTTAATTTTCAAATACCAATTAAGGGTTCACAGTATTTTTCTATATAATATTAAAAGCAGAATGCATGCAGTATGGGTGGTGGAGGGGTTTCAAGTCCCAAAAATTTGTTTGTGGTTCAAACCAAAACTCAGAGAAACCGCCTAATAATCACAAAAAAAATATCTTAAATAACTAATTATACTTTTGAATCTATCTTCATGTAATTATCCTTTTCTGCATTATAAAAATTTTAATTGAAAACGTTTTAGTTTTCAGTAAACTTATCCCTTTCAATATGAACACAAGCATCTGAACTTTTGCTTTGATCAGTGATATTAAATTTCATTACAATAGGTCAACAAACAAGGAAACACTTTTCCAAAGAAAAAATGCAACAGCTAAAGTTCAAAGAAAATTATTCCGAGTGTTGCTTATACCGATCAATATCCGCTGGATAAGAACCGGTTCTCAGTCTAACGAATTTCATATATTGTATCGTATTATGGACAATTTTCTGCGAATAGTAAAATAAAAAATTATAATATTAATAACAGTTATGATAACATGGACCTTCAGCCGAGAGGCTAACAAAAACCAATATCAAACTTTTATTTATCTTTTTACTATCCGCGGAAAGTTGTCTATAATACGATGCGACAAATAACTATTATAAACTCCTACCTATAATCTTGTCTGCAATTAAGATCTGTTTGTCTGTACTGCTTTCTAAGAAAGCAAAATCTCAGATGTCCCCTGAAAAAAATATTAATAAGCCAAAACTGAGAAAAAATAAGTTTAAATTGACTTCAGTAATTTTTATAAATCAATTTATCTTATTCGTTGGCACAAAAATTTTGTAACCAATAGTTTGTTTTTTTTAAATTAAAGTCTTAAATTTGTTTTGATCATCATTGGAGATGAACATCAATTTATTGTTCATAGTCTTATCCCTTATGATCCCTGAGTGTATCTTATTCTTCTATGAGTCATCTCTATACAAGCAAAGAGATTTATTATCACTTGGAACTAACACCAGATTATCATGCACTCTAATAAAAAGGAACTTGTAGCTGGCTAAAATAATGATACCACCTATCCACCATTATTACCCAATCCCCTCCATCACAAGTGGTTGAACGAACTGACCAAAAAATGTTAGCAACCTAAATTTACGACAATTTTTCCCCTGTCATATTATCCACGTATATTGTACATCAATTAATCAGTCAATATAAACTCACCTATTCCCTGTCATTTGAAAACTTTAGCTCTGTTGATTTGAGAATGACCGACACAGCGAGAACACAGAGAGAAGTCTATATTCATTTTCTAAATACAAAGAAAAAGAATTATTAGTAGATATTAATATATATACAATATCTGTTTTTTACTTTTATCAATCTATATCTATAATCTATTTATATTAATATTGGTAATTAATATTTATTAGCTTTAGTCGGGAATTCAGTGATATCAAATCTGGAGAAAATAATATTTGTCTTTTGATTTTACCAGACAAAAATAAACATTCATTTTGAACATTAAACTTTTTTGTTAGTAACTATTGTGTGCTGTTTACAATAAAAAGACAGATTTGTCTTGATAATGATTATTTTTGGGTGGTATAAAAATCCCTTTTTGTGTTAATCATTAGATTTAATTAAACATTAATTAAATATTCGATATAAGTTCTCAGTGAACCTTAACGTTTTATTCTTTAGAGTAAAACACAAAGATCTTTAAAATGATATTATGGAGCTAGTTAGTAGTTATAAGGAAAAAAAAAATTTGTTTTAAGAACGAAAAAATCAGCAAACAAAGATGACAACATCCCACCAGTCGCCGGAAGGAAAAAGCAGTTTTTTGAAACAGGCTCTCTGAGATTATTACAGATTCTGATATATACATATATAGACTAATGAAAATTGCAAAAAACGAATTAAAAAGCGTTCCTTCTTGGGAGAAAATCCGGGGAAAAGATTTTAGCTATTTTTAACCTAAAATTCACATTGGCAAGCCTGCATAGAAATATACAGATATTTTAAACATGGCATTGCTCAGCACCTAGAAGTGGTAGAAAAATACTACGCATACCATTGGAAAGCTTATAACCTCTAGTTTTCATATTGGTATATAACGTTTTTGTACTATTATCATTTAATGACCTATCCTCTGAAGTATACACAAGTTTAATAAATGCAGTTTTTTCTTGAATTTTAAGTTTGACATTTGTTACACAAACCTTTTAAAAATTATATTGCTTAGCACCTAGGAGTTATTATATAGGTATATTTGTATATTTTGGGTGCATTCAATTTTAGCTTAATTAACCCTTACAGATTGGGGGGGGGGAGCTCCAAGAGCCCCCCCCTCTAGTTTTTTCAATCTTATTTTTTTTGTAGGTAAGATGGAGAGCTGTAACTTCATGACTTTTTAAGTTTAATGATTATACGTCGGCAAGAGTTGATTTTATTAGGATATCTGGTCTGTGTCAGTCGTGGTGTCCGGTCAAAGTCGGTTGGGTAGCAAAAAAATTAGAAAAAATTCTAAATAAATCCTAATTTCTACATTATGACTTTTGTGTATAAGGTAGAAATCTAAAATTTTTTTGGTGAATACTTAGGTATCAATGACCTTCTGAGAAAAGTGGTGTTATGACCGTTTGACCGCTCCCTGACCGACTTTATGACCGATTTTTGTCCGGCTTTTACTACAGACACATATCATGAATATCGTGGCTTCTATTACAGCTAGACACCTAGACACAATATTTGTATTTGGGGGATGTTTTACCCTACTAGACTCTAGAAAAAAGTGCCAAATTGAAATCTGTAATAGCTACTTAGTTCAATTATGTGAAAAATGTTTACATTAGAAATATTAGCTTGATATCTTTTGAAATAATCTCATAGCTCATAATTTTAGTGTTTTATTGGCTTACCCCACAAGCCCCTAGAAGGAAAGAGCCAAAAATAAAATTTTTAAAGTTTTACAGGTAGATCCAATCATATAAGAAAATTTAAAAAAAAAAAAGAATCATTTGATAACTATAACAACAAGTCCAAACAGCCAAGGCAAAATCTTTAGTGGCAATGTATCTCAATTATAAGAATAAATTTTAAATTAAAAAAAATCATCTTGATAGGCTCATAACTTATAATATTTGTGTTTTGGGGGGTGTTAAAACCCACTAGTACCAAGAAGGAAAGTGGCAAAATGAAATCTTTAGTAACTACTTAGCTTAATTATGCAAAACAAAGTTTACAAAAAATTAGTTTGATATCTCTAAAAATAAATTCAGACCTTAGATGTTAGTGTTTTAGAGCTGTTTTACCCCACTAGCCCCTAGAAGGATAGTGCCAAAATTCAATTCTGGTAGATTTAATCATATAAGAGAACTTACAAAAAGAATCATGTTAATATCTATTAACAACAAGCCCAAAAACATCCAGAGCAAAATTTTATACTGAATTTCATTGCCAAAAGGTGTATAAACTCCCCCCCCCCCCCTCCCTCCTTGGTTCTTACTACAAACTATACATATTTCAAAGACTATTTTTAATTAAGCTAAAATTGAATGCACCAAAAATATATAAATATACCTATATAAAATAATTATATAACTCCTAGGTGCTAAGCAATACAATTTTGAAATGTTTGTGTAACAAGTATCAAACTTAAAATTCATGAAAAAACTGCATTTTTAAAACTTGTGTATACTTCAGAGGATAGGTCATTAAATGATAATAGTACAAAAACGTTATATACCAATATGAAAACTAGAGGTTATAAGCTTTCCAATGGTATGCATAGCCTTTTTCTACCACTTCTTGGTGCTGAGCAATGACATATTTAAAATGTCTGTATATTTCTTTGCAGGCTTGACAATGTGAATTTTAGGTTAAAAATAGCTAAAATCTTTTCCCCGGATTTTCTCCCAAGAAGGAAGGCTTTTGATTTCGTTTTTTGCATTTTTCATTAGTCTATATATGTATATATCAGAATCTGTAATAATCTCAGAGAGCCTGTTTAAAAAAACTGCTTTTTCCTTCCGGCGACTAGTGATCCATACAAGCGAAGGATAAACGAACAATAACTATTGCAATAGGAACTCAATAAGCAGAAACGCTAAACATGTTTAAATTAATGAAAAGCGCTAACCGTTACGGAAGGACAGACGCACGGACTGACTCCAATTATAGAAAAGCCTAGGTTTTAAAAATATTAAAATTTTACGTACCTAACCAAAACACTCATAAAAAAAAGTTTCCGTTTCCGGAATTTTTTTAAGTTAAATTTCTTTTTTTTGTAAGAACTTCTAAGTTTTTTAATAAAAATAATCTGAAAAATAGAAAGCATTAATAAAATGTTTAATAAAGGCAAAAAAGTACATTTTTATTCATTAGTACCGCAGCAATACAAGCCAGAAAAATTAGGAGGGGGATTTTTTTGGGGGAGTGGTGGAAGCCTCGCCAAAAATAGTTATAAACCTACCCAGGACATATGAGAAGTTACAAAGTAAAGGAGAACCGGATCGATTCAGCCGTTAGCGAGATCCTTCGGTAGAGAGAGACACAAGAGATCCTGTTACTTTTATATAAGGATTATACAGTAAAAATAGAGAGAAGTTAATATGATTAATAACAAGAAAGTTATATAGGGGCTGGACTTCTAATAAATCAAAAATGAGGAAATGTTGACTTAAAATCAAAGACGCACGAAATTCAATCAAAACATTTGCCAATCAATCTAGGAAAAAGATAAATTCTGTCTTTAAAAAAGATTTTAGTAATTTTACTTAAAATTGTACTTTTAATACATTTCTAATAGTACAAAAAAAATAATAAGATTATAAATATTGAAATAGCCTTGGGTGGGTTTTAGTAAATACTTTCTAAAGATTTTTTTTAACTAGATTAATCTGCCCTAAAAATACATCAAAAAATTAAAATTGACCACTTAAGAGTGAGTTATATATTAGACAAAATTAATAATATCAATTTACGTTTTTTCACAAATCACAAAAACATAGGTAACAATGGGGGACTGCCATTTACACATCCAGCAAATTTACAGTGGATGTGTTTATGCCAGTACAATGGATGTATTTATGACAAACTGAATTTTTACTGTATAAATGACAGTAAAATCGATTCTCATGCCATAAATACATCCAACACTGGCAAAAATACATCCAACATTTTTAAACGTATGTCAAAAATACATCTGACACTGGCATTTACACATCCATACTTTTTCAATTATTTGTCATAAATACTATATACATAATACAATATTATGATATTATTATATAGTTGTAAAGTAGCGAGCATATATGTACTGTTTCGTTAAACACTTTTTTTAGTAGCGAAGCTACTCTATAATTTGGAATATCCGTTTTTAAAAAGAAATATTATGATATTATTATATAGTTGTTAAGTAGCGAGCATATATGTACTGTTTAGTTAAACACTTTTTAAGTAGGGACACCGCAACCCCCCCAAGATTAAAAAAATCACTTTTTCGCTTAAAGTAAAAACAATATTCAATTGCATTACTTTAAAAATTAAAACTACATGGAGAAAAATTCTATTGCTTCCCATTCGAATTTTGGAAACCTTAAGGTTTTTATGAACAGAAAAATATCAAAAATTTTGCATATTTTCACCTAAATAACAAAAAAAAAACTTTAACTGTTTTAAACTTGCTTATTGCTTATCACTCTAATAAACTCTATTACTTTCGAAAAAAATATTAGATTTAATACATTTCTAAAGACTTTAAATCAATAAGTATCACAAAAAATTATCAAAAAATCTAGGAACAAAATTTACAGTGATATAAAAAATCCACTAATCCAAGAACTCGACTTTAAGAAGTTGTGGGGTGTTTCATTTGCAAGGGAGAAAGTTTAACTGAGATCTAGGAAATTAAACGCTAAATTTGAAGGTGTTATTGCCATTATGTAAAATATTTACAGTAGCAAATTGTATAAATTAGCGAATATTCTATCCATCAAAAATATCATATTCAATGACAGATTAATAATTATTAGCCATAAAAAGCTTTACTGGTCTTTTCCAGGAATAAGGTATAACCAACAAGCGAAATAAATATAAAATAATATTTGGGGGGCAAATGAAGAGGTCGTCAATTTTACGATGTGTTGCCTCCCAACGACAGCTGAAAAACACGTATAGGTTTCGTGATTTTTTTCCAAATTAATTTCGTTATTGGTATAAGCTGGGTCTTTTCGCATTAACATAATTGTCCTTGTGAAATGCAAAAAAGGGAAAATATTTTTTTTCCGATAAATTTTAAGTGAAGCTTTTGAATAATTGCTAACCTTTCAATCTTGCGGCATTTTTTAAAAACCTTGATGAATTTTTCGCTGCAATAACAAAGATAAAAAATCAAACAAGGATGCCAACATCTACAAGTAGCGCAGCACAAAAAAAAAACATATTCAAATATCAAGGTTGTACTATAAAACAAAAAGCAGGGAGGGAGGGGACATTGGGCTGTTTATTACACTAATCCCCAAAGTTTTCTTATTCGTTGTCTTAACAACATTGGAGACCTTTATTGAATTAGTTGTGTATCCAAAGTTTTCAACCTTTAATTATAATCTACAGAAGGGGTAATATTGTGAATCATCATTTGGATGTACATGAATTTATCCGCCATTGTCTTTAGAATCTGAGCAGAAAAAAAATTTAATGTAAAAACGTTTTTAAAAAACAGCAGGACATCTGAATTATAGACAGGCTTCGCTACAGAGAAAGGTAGATAATGTTAAAAAGTACAAAATGCTTTTTCTCAAATTTAAATGCAAAATTAAAATTTATTCATTTCGTCATACTTGATTTGAATACGTAAAAGAAATTTCATTGGAGTAAATTAACCTTACACAGTTCAAAAATATTTTATAATGACTCAATTCTTATCCACAAGCCGTTTTAGAGATCTTGAATAAGAACGGAAAAATTCTTATCATATTATTAGATAATTATAATTGTTATGCAAGATTTAAAATTCTTTTTCATCTTGATATCTATGATTAAATTAATTAATATTAATTTTTCCAGTATGGCTTCGAAACTGACTAATATCTGCTGGATTAGAACCGTTCTCAGACATACTGAAAAATCATGACAATTTTCCATAAATAATAAAATAAATATCATAAAATTAATACAAGTTTTGTTAGCTCGTCCCTTCGACCCATAGGAGCTAACAAAATTTGGTTTCAATCTAATAATTTCATTTAAACATCAGCGGAAAGCTGTCTGTAATACGATGAGATAAATAACTAGTATTAGTTTTAGTATTTATTTGTAAGAAATATTATCTGTATATAAAAGTACTGATTTTAAACTTTATTTTTAGATATGAGATTTAATAAATAATTGATGGATTATTGGACATAATATCGATCTACCCTTTTACAACAAGGAAAAGAAAAAAATTAGTTAGTTTAATCAACAAAATATTACTACAAAAGAAATACGATGTAGATGTTTGTGTGTCCATAAAAGTCTCGAGAACCAATTAACAGATTGGTCTATAAATTTTAGTGTAACTTTATAGTATTCATGTTCAGATTTTGAGGGCGGGTAATTTTTATTTTCTCCAACCCCTACATAATTTTTTTATGTTTGTTTAGGAACAAAATTCAAATGTATAAATGTCAATTTTTTTCCCTCCCCCCCCCCCCCCCCCACATAATTATTTATCAGAATTAATTAAAAATTACTCATCTAGTAAATGCAACCTTCTCAGAATTGAATCATGGAAAAATATTTTTAAAAGTTAACAAAAAATGTCAAATTAAAAATTCAATGGTATTTAATACAGAAATCATATTTTCTTGAAAATTGGATAATAAGAAAAGAAATAGTGTTAGTTCTAGAGATAAAATAAATCTGCTTTTGGTATTTTAAAGCAAAAAGGATTATAGATTTTTTTAAAAATTCAAAGAACGTTTTTTGTATTAAAACATAAATCTTACTACTAACTAATAAAAGATTTATGTAAAAAAAGTTTGTAAATATGAATTCCTAAAGCGAAAAAACTGAAGTACAAAAACAAAATCTAAACGGATTATTATTTTGATACTATGGAAAATTTTACGCTATATACTGGATTCGAACCCACAACCTCATCTCCCGTTTCAGACGTTTTACGCACCAAAAAAATGTCGGAGAATTTTAACAAAATAATGTGTAAGCTTTAAAGCAAAATAAGAAAGAAACAAAAAATAAAAGATGATTTTTAAAAAATTGTACATAATATAATAGTAAAATTGAAAGCTAATAGTATTGATTATATCACCATATAGCTAAATTATAATAAATTTCATAATGAATTAGCATTATAAGATTAAAACAAATCACTTTAAAGATATCACGCAATTATATTGTCCAGGTACAGGTTACAGACAAACAAAGATAGGAGAACATTTTTCAAATTTAGAACTTTTTGTGTTACTAACAGAATTTTAGAATTGTACGTTCATGTTGTTGTTGTCTGAATTCACACACACACACACACACACACACACAGCAGGGTCAGCTGATTTTATATTGTATGTGGCCTCTTATTTTCCACACAGCCTCTCTCAACCTCCCTGCCTCCCTCTCCAAACATTACAACCTCCCCTTGTACTTCTCTTTCTCTGTTCCAAGTATATGTGTGTGTGTGTGTGTGTGTGTGTGACGTTTCTTTGCGTTCCTGCCCCTCTATGACATCTCCTTTCCCTTTGCAGCCTCCACCTGCTCTCCACTTTCCCCCTTTTGCTCCCCTGAGCCTGCAGCTTTCTCCCTGAGTACGAGGTTTAGACACTGTTAGTCAGGCTCGTTAAGGTTTCCTTCTTCCCCCCGTCCTCTCCCTCTCTCTGCGCATACCTTTGCACTCCCCCGAGAGCCAAGCAGGTGTGCACAGAAAGCAACAAGACAAATCTAGCGACAAATGTCGCAGTAATGTTGATATTAAAGTCAAAATTGCAATAAAGAAAAATTTAAAATATCCCTGCATGTGTATATTTAACTTTTAAGGATATACAGACAATCTCTAGATTATTATTGTAGGGAAAACCTTCACCTATGTATGGAGGATATTAAGTTATAAACCTATTTATGGGCCATAGCATTCCTTCTTTTCTAATTATCAACGTTATTTACCTGATATAGCTGTGGTGGAACTCTTTCAATGAAGCTCAAACCCTTTTCGTTGAAGCTTTTTATTGTGCCTATAAAAAATGACGTCATACTAGCCTACCATTGGTCAATTAAAATGTATACAGGCCTGCTACTAGTAATTTAGTCTGTGTATTGGCCTATCATTGGTCTTTTGTACTGTATGACGTCATTTTTTATTGGCAATACCAAGAGCTTTTTTCATATATTCAAATTTGCTCTTTCATATTGAAATTTGTGTTATTTTATGGGACTACCCCAAAGCCATTGTTTTCTCCTGTTGCTGCAAGCCTCGAACCAGCACTCTCACTCCTGCTACCCTTTAATTATTCTTTTTCGTCTGAGTGTGTAGACAAAAAAGCCATATAGTTTTTAGCCAGGTGGAAACCTTGCTATTCCCTTATCATTGTGACTTAAAATGCAACCCTAGAATCTTAAGGGTCAAAGGGTTTCGGCAAAAAAAAAATCCTATATAAAACTTCCATAACATGAAGAACTCAACTCGCTTTATAAAAAAAGAAAAACGTTCTTTTTAATATGAAAGCAAATTAATAACTTCTTCGCAAGAAGATTTTAAAATAATGATTTTTTTTATTTTTTTATCTATTATGTATTTACACTAGATTGGTTTAAATATGTATACAATATATACATTTTTAGTAGCGAAGCTACTCTATAATTTGAAATGTCCGTCTGTCCGTATGTCCGTCTGTCCGTCTGTCCGTATGTCCGTCTGTCCGTCTTAGTTTGGGGGAAACGTGATTTTCTCGGCTCCTATAAAAGATAAAAGGCTGAAATTTTTTGACAACATTCCCATTATCAAGAAGCACAATTAACTATAAAACATCAATGTCGATAGGACCGCTTTTTAGCAGGTTTTAGGCTATTTTTGTATTTTTCACATTTTTCTCCCTATCTTTGGTGTTTATGGTCCGATTTCCAAAATTTTTTCAGTTGTAGAATCAAAATTAAATTTCCTTTCGTTTCAAGAAATTAACTATGACGGTCAGACTGCCTTTAAGCAGGTTTTAGGCTATTTTTTATTTTTCACATTTTTCTCCATACCCTTGGTGTTTATGGCCCAATTTCCAAAGTTTTTCAGTTATAGATATCAAAATTAAATTTCCTTTCGTTTCAAGAACACATCAATGGCGGTCAGACTGCCTTTTTGCAGGTTTTTGGCTATTTTTATATTTTTCACATTTTTCTTCATATCTTTGGTGTTTATGGTCAGTTTTTTTTTAAATTTTTGTAGTTAAAAATATCAAAATTAAATTTCCCGTTGTTCTGAGCATCCAGTATGTAATTTACTTTGACCGTCAGTCTGTTAGTCATAGTGATGAAATATAAATAAATATTAAGAAATTAACAAATGTTAAAAAGTTTTCGTGATTTTTTCCTAATATGCATGCTTTTGTCCACTAATATCTAAATTCTTATTCAATTGTTTATGCTTCGCTACTTATGGATGTTGTCATCCTTGTTGTTTATATTTTTAGCTTTTTCATATAATGTAAAACAAATATATTATTCATATTATCATATGTATATTCTTAAAATAGAAAGGTAGTAAAAGAGAATATTATATTTGTATGTTCACACAATGTGTCACATTATCGCCTCGTATCATAGACAGCTTTCCGCTGTTATTAAATAAAAAAATTTAAGTATAAAACCAGTTTTGTCAGCTCCAGAGCAGCCCGGGCTGACAAAATTTTATGATTTTTATTTTAACATTTGTGGAAAATTGTCTGTTATTCGATGCTGTATTCAATTTTAGTAGGGTTTAGAACGGATACTTAAAGGTTTCGAGGCCATACTGGAAAAGATTTTCAAAATTTTATTTTTTTTCTAAAAAAAAAAGGTTCATTTTCTACAACCAACACTTTCAAATATCAACAGGGATTATAAATGATAAGACAATGGACCATGAATTAATGTACAGCCCCAATAATGATGTATGAAATTGCCCTTTTTGTATAATTAATCATTAATCACTAGATTTCAACAATATTAACCAAGTTTTTCAAGATGATGTGGTTATTAAAATTTGGGTACTAGTATGATTTACAGTTCATTGTCCCCTCTCAGACCTCTGCCGTGAGTATCAGAAACATTTTAGATAAATTACTTAAATATGATTCTTAGGACAATTAGACATGATTGTATAGGCGTAGCATCCTTGTTATTAATTCCATAAGCTAATGTGCATTACTTAATCAATATATAATAAACGTGGATATTATGACAGGGGAAAAATGGTCGTCAATTCAGGTTGCTAACATGGACATCATTTATTGGCCATTTCTTTCATTCAGTAACAAAAAAGGGAATAATGTAAAGGGACAGGATGGGGGGATCGTTATTTAAGCCAGCTAAAAGTTTTACTTTATTAAAGTACATGTTAACCTGGTGTAGGATCCAAGCAATAATAAATCAATTATTAATTTGAAATATTCTTTGTTTAGGATGTTTTACGACAACATATTCATATCAAAATCACATTCACTCTATATTTGTCAATTTTCGTTTGTCTCTCTGATTTTGTAGCTCCACTTTATGGATGTTATATAGACTGATGTTTATTAGTAGTAAAATATTTTACAGTGTGGCTTCAACACCGATTAATATACACAGAATTAGAACCGGTTCTTAGCGATACTAAAAATCATGTATAGCATCGTATTACAGACATTTTCTAAGAATATCAAAATAAAAAATCATAAAATTAAAAGCTGTTATGTTAGACGAGCCTTCGTCCCCTCGCGTCGGGGCTAACAAAACGGCTTGAAATCTGATATTTTTTTGTTTTAATATCCACGGAGAGCTGTCTATAATACGATGCGATAAATAACTGTTAATTTTGATCCAATTTAGTTTAAAATTGTATCATATCTACAAAGTACAAAATAAGTATATTTTGTATTAACAAAGCTACTCTATAATTCACTTTTTCTGTATGAACGTCCGTCTGTCTGTCCGTCAGTCCATTCGTCCGCAAGCTATATAAAAAAATAGCAGATTTTTTGGTGAAAATACCCTCTTCAAAAGAGCTTCCAGCATACAACTTACTTTGTCTGTTGGTCCGTCGGCCAAGCAACAAAAATAACTATTCAATTTTAAAAATTTCAAAACTAAAAATTTGTGTACACTTTTTAATTGTAATTATTTTTCTCGTATTCATTCGAATCCGGTGGATAGGAACCGGTTTTCATCCATACGAAAAATCTATGTCTAGCATCGTATTATATCCAGCTTTCTACGAATATAAAAATGTACAGTAATAAGATTAAAACAAGTTTTTTTAGCCGGTGCCTCCGGCACCTCGGGGCTAAAAAAACTAGTTTTAATCTTATAATTGTACATTCTATATCCGCGGAAAGCCGTTTATAATACGATGCGAGAAATAACTAATAGCAATGTAGATTATTTCATTTGTATTAATCAAATATTTTGTTCACTAGAAATTTAAGACGAATTTTTAAAAAATATTTATTTCTACTTAATTTTTGATATTATAAATAAATTACATCAACAACTGAACAATTTAAAGCAAATATACAGGATAACAACCAATAATTTATAACAATAAAATTGAGACAATAGGAAGCTATTATTTTGAAATCAATAGATTATAAAAAAAATACAAAACTTTGATTGGCACCTTAAAAAAGATGGCAACTAAATGATAATAAAAATCTTATGGAAGGAGTTTTAATTATTTTTCATGTAAAAAATTACACATTTTTAGCAGTGTGTTTAAAAAAAAGTGGATTATTTTTTACAGTGTGCATATTACAATAATTAGCTACACATAGAGATTCAGTCACATTTTTAATGTGGTAACAGGAACAATCGTTTACATGACATCAAATATTTTGAAACTAATATTAGGATGAGCTATCGCTCTATCATTTATACCCTTTAGCAAAAATATTAGAAATAATACATTTCTTCCATAACAAAACAGAAACAGTTTTAACATCAATTTAGATTTAAATATATGGATAAGTAGAGAATAAAGCTTACAGTTTGATTCCTGAGAACAAATTTACAAAAAAAAGTACTATATAAAAAAAATTCAATTTATTTTGAGAAAAATCACGAAACCTTTTATAATTCTATTATGATGATAAGTTATTTTGAAACTATATGACACTAGACATAGACTTGTCATAATTAACAGAAAATAACAACAAAACACAATTTCACTTGAACGAAAACTGGACCACAACAAAAATGAGAAAAAAAACTATATATTATTGGTATTTTATATATGTAAAGGTAGAATAAGGGCTCAGAATAATGTTTTTTAAAAGTGTAGAACTAAGAGGAAAGGTTCTATGGTCCATTAATAGGTTCAAGAGATCATATGTAACAAAAATTTACGTATGTACTATAAACCATATTTATTCCTTTAAAAAAAATTCAATATAGTTATGCAAAAATTCCATTGCATTACTAAAATGTTTCAAATCATACAAAAATATTACTAATTATAGTTTTGAATGACCAATAAGCAGCATAAATTGATTTAAACAATTAGTCACCACAATTGATCATGTGTATATGGAGATCTTTATAATTCTAATGAAAAGTCTTGTTCTTTATTTCCCCAATACGCCTCTTCTAATTTCATTGCCTCGGCCTAAAAAAAACATAAAATTTTTTAGAAAATGTAAAATATTTCATCAAGGGGCCATGATTCAGCAAATTAATTCCATTTGAAAATGCCGATAATTTGGATATTTTATTGGTGTAAAACTTGTTCTGTGCTGTAACTAAAGAGAAATGAATAAGAAGGGGGGGAAACGAAGGAAGTGAGTTGTTAGGTAATTTCAGTTAGAATTGTTTATCAGAATCCTGATCCCATGTCCCTGATAACATTCGTTAAATTAAATTAGGGTTAGGCCGGATACTTTTTTGGCTGGATACCGGATACCGGATATCTGGTATCCTGATAGTTTCAATATCCGGTATCTGGCCGGATATCTGGCCAACGCTCGATATCCGGCAAATTACCGGATAACAGGATATCCGGCAGTAAAAATCGGCCAGATATCCGTTATCCGGATATTTTCAATATCCGGTAACCGGCCAGATATCCGGCCAAACTGGATATCCGGCCCAACTCTAAATTAAATCCATTCAATCTTCTATCCTGTAGCATTAAACCTGCATTAGTAATGTAATGTAAGCTTGATATAGATATGGGTTGAAAGTAGAAATACCAGGGATCTAAAGAGATAGGACAATGGCCGATGAATTGATGTACATCCCTAATAATTATACACAAAGTTACACCTTATGAAGATACAATTGGTAAATTAAAAGTTTGGACACTCAACTTAATAAACCATCAAATCAAAATAACAATTAAAGTCCCAAAAGTTGTTAAGCCAACGAATAAGTAAACATTATTATAAAACTTTGGGGACCAGTTTAATAAACAGCCTAATGTCCCCTCCCTCAATGAGTGATGCTTAATGTCAGTGATAAACGTAAATATCAGGCAAATTATTAGCAAAGAAGACATGGTGATATGTCAGTCATGTGCCGTTTAGTTGACAGAAATAATAATATTGTGCGTTACCAAATGTTTCCCGATTAAAGTAAGCAAATCCTTTAAATTTCGCTCTAAAAAAATATTTTTTTTATTGGGTTTGCAGTTAAAAACTTTAAACAAAGTATCTGTTCAAGGAAATAGATTATAATGCCCAATAAAAAATGACGTCATACAATATAAACAACCAATGATAGTGTATATTATAATTGACCAATTGTAAAATATATACTCGCCTATCAATGATCATTTGTATTGTATGACGTCATTTTTCATTAGGCACTATAAGCTGCTTCATGTTCAAGAAAGATTACCTTTATTTCATCAATTTTATCATCTAGAAGATCTTCATAGCCCTCTGAGATGAAAGCTTCATACAGGAACTTGCTGATTTCTTCAGACTTAGCGTCCCCACTAAATATTGTTTTCAGGGCAGCTGGGGTAATCCGAGTTTTTGTTGTTGACTTCACATAGAAATTTTATTTATTTTAATTTATTTTAATTTCAAGCATAAGATTAATCGGGTATAGTCCCTTTCGTAACATCGCATTTTATGGGGCGATTCTTCGTATTTTTCACAGTAGCTTTTCTCCTTTTTTTATCCTATTTCTGCGGGGGGCTCTAACCCTGCGGGGCCAATTACCTAACCTACCCTAAAATAACCTATAAAAAGCCATTTTAAAAAATAGACAATTCGCCCCTTATGGGGCGATGTTACGAAAGAGACTTTTCCCGATTAATCTAATGGCATTGGTAATATTTTTTTGAAAAAAATCACCAAACCTATAATTTTAATTTTTTGTAAATCTACTCTTTTGGTTTTTTAATGGTATACTCCCAAAAAGTGAAATAAAATAAGATAATATTTAGGGTCAGAAAAAGAGGTCTGTCTGCACCGACGGATCTCGCTAACCACTGACCCGTTATGGTTTTCCTTGAAAGAGTAGCTTCTCATAGGTCCTGGGAAGTTTTACGACTATTTTACCACCACCCGCCAAGAGAAACTAACCCCATCTAGCGGTAAACAAATTATTTTTTGGTAGACAACTAATCTTAACATATATAGAAAAGAAAAATGTTATGTGCACCTCTAAATCTCTAGGGGCGTAGCCAATAGTATTTATCATAAAACACAATAATAATTGAACTTGAATAACAAAATTGAAAGAAGTAATCTAATAGAAATAAATCAAAACTAAATTTGTTAATAATGTCTTTTGTTACAAATTCTTCTAAATTTTACATCCTTATTAAAGTTAAGGACAATATTTTTTAAAGAGAGATAAGCTCTAATTAGTTACTAGACTATTAGAATAATAACAAAACCTATTTAATATTCATACGTATACAAATTTATTTTGAAAAACCACTTCATCCAAGAAATCAAAAAAAACTTGTTGGGGATTTAACCTGGTTAACCTAAAGAGGCCAAGATACACCATGAGATCTAATCTTGCTAATGAAGTGCACCTGATTATATGGGCAAACGCCCTTCAGACAATCACTCCGTTGATTGCACGACCTTTGTCCGGACGTCCTATCTGTGAATGTTAATGATTTGCACCTGCCTACTTTTTGCCAAGGCAATACTCCTATTTTTATGCCACAGTTACTAGTTAATAGGTTAATAATTGCTGACTTGACCACAAATATCTAATATTTAATAGTTGCTTTGCTACAGTTTTAATCTAACTCTTGAATTATGAAATATTATAAAATCTGAATGCTTTTCAATTTTTCTAATAAAAAAAATGATTTCCTAATAAACTAATTCTTACTAACTTGAATTAGTGAAGATTACTTTTGCTAATATAGGTTAAATAAACTTTATTAAATTTCTTCAGAATTAATATTTGCATGAAATTTGTTAATTTAATAGCTTCTCCAATATAATTATCTAATAAATTCGATGTAGCGAGAAACCTTAAAAACCTTTTTTGAATATGTTTATCCTAAATTGGTATATTCAGCTTTTGCAACGGCCAACCCGGGTTATGAAAGTACCAAACTATGCATTAAAATAAAATGAATATGTGTTACAATATATTATTTTGTATGCTTGTGTTGAAATACATATCTATTAATTTGAGGAAGTGTGTTGTTTACTTTCTTATTATGTAGCTTGCTTGTTAATATTGGGCTACAAAAGACAAAATTGCCCAAGTCAAAATTATAAATAACTAAAATTTCTATTCCTTAGAGGGTATTGAGTTTATAGAGTTTGATGGAGTTTTACTTGCAACTGGTCGTCTGTATATTTCTACATCCTCCTTCTAGCAAATAACATTTTACAATATATTGTGGTAAGACGGCAGTATACGGACAAGCCTTTCATAGAGTTGCTATGCCGCGGCTTATCAAATTACAACCCAACGTTAATCCTATTATCACCATTTCACCCTGCCCCTCCGGGGCCTTGCCGACATATCACAAGCAGCGGTCAAATTGGACATCTCTGATAGTGGGAGGGGCACGGCCCCTCTACTACAACCCCAAGCCCCAGTCACCTGCCTTGCCAGGGGATGTCTACATCCCCCTTGCCGCAGCCGGACCTTCCCCTTTCTCTGCCATCACCTGCCTACCCCAAGGAGGTAGCCTTCCCTCCTACCTTTGCGCCTGTGGACACAGCCCCCCAGCTCAAAGGAACCCATAACCAGCTACCCCTCATCATCTATTATTATACTTCTATTTGCTATATAAACCTGTATGTCTTTTGTAATGAATCAGTTCAGAATATATCCTTTAATCAGTAACTCCTTGTAGTTATTTATTGGTAGGATCTTTAAGGCTAGGGGCTCGTTTGAATCGAACTCGCGACTGTAGGTTGAAACGCTTCAACTTACCACAATATTTCTACATAATAGACCACAGGGAGGGAAGAGACATTGGCTGTTTATTTCAACAGTCCCCAAAGTTTTATAATAACGTTTTCTTGCTCGTTGGCTTAACAACTTTGATAAGTTGGTTCATTAAGTTGAGTGTCCAAACGTTTCAGCTACTGATTGTAATCTACAGTAGGGGCAATTTTGTGTATCATCATTAGGGATGTACATAAATTTATCGGCCATTGTATTATCCCCTTAGATCACTGCATACTAATCGACTTTTCGAGGCTAAGTGGTTGAGAATCGTATATTTTGAAACTGTTATTTTTTAGGTAGTCTATCTCTATACCGCCGCATTTTTTTAAACGAGAAGCTGTCTACAGTGACTATAAAAAAATGACGTCATACAATATAAATGACCAATAATAGGCCAAAATTACCAGTATAAATTTTTATTGACCAATGGCAGGCCAGTATACATTTTAATTGGCCAATGATGTCATTTTTATAGACACTAAGAAAAGCTTCTAATAAGATTATTCTAAAAGAGTTGCTCAACAAATTTGTGTTGTAAAATGTTCTAGAGGCCTGGCTAGGAATGAAATCTTTTTTAACTGTGACAGTCAACTTTGGCTGCTGGGTTGGACCCACTAAGGGAACAAGATACTTGTTTATTTTATTTTTGTAGAGGATATTAGCAAAGGTTTTTAAATTGTCAATGTTAAATTATGGCCAGCAACTTCATTTTCTATATTCATCACTAAACCTCTCAAAATTATTCTTTACTTTTGAGCAGGGACAAGGAAATGGTATTCTGACATATAGCTCTAAAGGAAAATTTCCCCACAACCTCCTTCAACTTTTCCTCCCTTTCTTTCCCACCCCTCTTAAGTTACATGACAAAAACAAAATATACCACATACTTTATAAGGTTTCGTGATTTTTTGTAAAATTGTTGATTAGAATAGCTACCCCTGACTTTTGAGCCCTCGATATATGTTTGAATAGGTACATTAAAAATTAATAGAACTAAAAGCGGCGATTAATGAATTATACTCCAAATGTAAAGAAAACTATCAAAGAACATGTCCTAACTTTTGTGATTTTGTTTTAACCAAAAGTTCAAAGTTTTGATTCACCGGGCTTCAACAAAATAGACTTTTCTTAATAATTATTCAACAGAATTCATAAAGTAAGGTGTCAAATCAAAGATCTGTTAATAATGGCATTTTTTCTTTTTTGTTGCGTTTTAGTACCTTAAAACCAACTTATTTTTTTAAACTTACTTCAAAAATAAAAGGTCTACAAAAAAAAACCTATTACATATCTAAATTCTATGGATCATTTTACATCTACTACTTTCTAAAAGCACCGACTAGCTATTTTTTTAAATCACAAAAGTTAGAACACGTTCTTTCATAGGCTTGCCTAGCATAAGCTATAGATATTAAATACTTTTACGCTTAGGAAACCCTAACTCCTAAAGTCATTTATATTAGAGAAGTCTGATCATTAGATATGTATACATTAATGTAAACTCAATATTTAAGTATCCGTCCCTGGTTTAGCCAGCTTATGTCCAGGGAAGACAAGCGTCGTTCTTTTTGGTGAGCTTGGAGGTGGTGGGGGAGATGCCTTGGGGGTGGTGGGGATCTTGTTGATGATGGGTGTCAGTTTAGAGGTTGATGGGAACAACTATAAAAAAGTATTTAATAGTTATTTCTCGCATCGCATTATAAACGGCTTTCCGCGGATATAAAATGTACAATTATAAGATTAAAACCAGTTTTTTTAGCCCCGAGATGCCGAAAGTTTTAATCTTATGATTATACATTTTTATATTCGTAGAAAGCTCAATATATTACAATGCTAGACATAGTTTTTTCGTGTGGATGAGAACCATGATCCACCGGATTCGAATGAATACGAGAATAGATATTACTTCTTCTTATTTTGATAATTTGTTTTTAATTTTTGTTCTGTTTATCAGGGCTCAGCTGCTACGCGTCAGCCGCTATCTAGTTCAGTGATATCGTCATACTAATTATTACAAAAATTTAGCAGGATGTCCAAACCTCTTCCGAAACAAATAATCCATTTTTTCAGAAATTTTTTGCATTTACTTTTGAGGTTTATGCGTGGCTGCTGAGCGATGATATTAAAAACCTTTATTTGAATCAATCTATCTTTACTTTGTATTTGTCTATCTTTTCATATCATATCTTTATTATAATACATTTTTTTTATTTTCATACTAAATTTAAAAAATCATGGAAAGATAACGAAGTTAGGTTAGGTAAATGTTAATAATTGCCCTGCACGGTTAAAGCCCCCCGCTGGGGCTAGCAATAGGAGAAAAGCTACTGTGAAAATACGACGAAACCAGCTACTTTGTTTTCTTTCCATGGTCCAATTAAAATTGTTATTTATTATGTAATTTTAATTCCATGCTATATAAACCTTAGTTATGGTTCCATTATCCATTTTTGATATTTCCATTGTGCTAAAAGTTATTTTCTTTATGTCTTGATCGGCAAAATCTAAATTTTTAGGCATAACACATTATGATATTTATTCTCTTGTTTGTATGAAGTTACTCCAAAAGGCTGTAGATTTAAATTATTGGTTGAAAAGTTTGGACAAAGCCTTTTCAGGGAGGACCATGAAGCCATAGTTCTGATTCAATAATTTTTTAGTCCAATTCAAAAATATCTATAAAATTGTATGTGTGGTAACCATCGGTTTTTAGACTTAAATTATGTATTAATCATCCAGAGGTATATTCTTCTTATGAAAAATATGTACAATTTCCCACTATGGTCTCAGATAAAAAGGTCCAAAATCGACCCACCCTAGTCTTTATCAAACTTTGGGGACCAGTATGGTTTACAGACCAATTTTTTCTTAATTCACTTGGTATTGAAGAAACACATCTAAAATTGATCTATAGACCAATAAAGATCTACCCTCCAACTAATATTTTCCGGCAGTCTATCCATTTTGCTTTAAGGGAATTGATATTTCTGTTTGGGTGGAAGAATGATATTTGTCTTATTGGGTTAAAGATGAATTAGCTTTAAATAAAATCTTAATAAAATGTTCCTTTTTAAATATTTTCTGTCGTATTGTTCTAAATAAATTTATTTTAAGAAATAGATTTATTATTGCTTGGATCTTACACCAGATTATCATGTACTCTAATTGAGTGAAACTTATAGCAAGCTAAAATAACGATACCACCTCCCCCCTCTTACACCCCCTTTATCTTATCCCCTCCCCTATTTACCTACTAGATTAACGAACTGACCAATAAGTGATGTTCATGTTAGCAACCTAAATTTACGACAACTTTTCCCCTGTCATAATATCCACGAATATTCTATATATTTATGTTAAGCATAATGTATGTCCATTCCTGTTTTAATATCAGCAAAACTGTCATCTATACTGTTATCTATCTGGCTAATAGAGGCATCCATTGTTGACTTGATTTCTCTCAGACTTGGCAAACTAAACAAGGACAATTATAACCATCAGAATCTAGGGATATAATAGTTATCTATCGCATCGTATTATAGACAGATTTCCGCGAACAATGAAAAAAATACTAAAACTAGTCCCGAGGAAAAACTGTTGTTAATTTTATGATTTTATTTCAACATTCGTGGAAAATTGTCTGTAATACGATCCTATACATGATTTTTCAGTATGGATGAGAACCATATTGTGATGCCATAACCCTAATATGCTGCCTAGAACCCAACAACTTATCCTAAAGTAATAAGGTATATTGTTGTGGAAGAAGAAAATCTCCTGTTAACATGTTACCTGTTAAATCCATTATTGACCAGGTCCTCATCACTGCTAAAGCTGTTTAGCTGTTCCTGTTGGACCAGCCCTGCGGGGCTCCCACTAGCCCCGGAGTATACCCCTGCGGGGCTCCCACTAGCCCCGGAGAAACTGAATGAGTTGGAGACCTCAGCAGTTAGTGGAGCACCAGCGTTGTTCAGTGTACTGTCACGTTTGTATGTGTAACTTTTTGCTTAATTTTCAGAAATTTAAAAAGAAAACAAGATAAAAAACGGTCATATATGCGTTGATATTAATTAGATTTTCGTCGTCACTATATAACCTGATTAAAAAATAAGGACACTGTAATAGCAAAAACTCTAATAGCGACTTACAAGTTTTTATTGGAAGGAGAAAGAAAATTTGATACTCATAGAAATGCTCCTTGTCTAGAAACCCATTTTAATGGCTTCTAAGAGAGGTTATGTTTTATTATGGCTTTTTAATCTGAAAGGCACATGACATAATCATTTTCAATGATTTACCTAAACTCCGCAAATACCCAGTTCTTATAAAAAAAATTACCCGATTAATTGATCCTAACATATGACCTTTTGAAAACAGACATACATCCAATTACTTTGCTTGGATATCTTAGGAGAAATAATACGTGAAATTTCAAATAATTTGTAAATAAACGTTACATACTAAAAAACATGGATTAATATTCAAAAAAAAAATTGAAGGGAAAAGAAAAAAATTGCATCGTAAATAAATCAAATTTAGGGATTTTTTAAATCAAAAGAAATAGCAATTAAAATAAAATAAAATTTTTTAGAATATTTGTCTCTCCTCCTAATATAGACATTTAACTCTGCATGTGAAACAGTTGCACACACACACACACACATTCATGCCTAATCATAATAATTTCATGGGGTTGAGGAGGACTAAATTGGCTGGATGCGCCCTGGGCGAGATTCGAACTTGACCCCTGTACAGACTGACATCAAAGGATTTTTAACAAGTAGCAAGAAAAATTAATAGACATTTGTATTTAAAAGTGATTGTGTTTAAGGTTTTATATGTTCAATTGGGACTCATTTTTGCTCAGATGTCCCAGTTCAAAATTTTATAATTCCAAATTGGGGAAAATGTGATTTTCTTGGCTGCTATTTAAGATAGACAGATGAAATACATTGTTTTATCCGTATATATATTTCAGCAATGCTTCAAAAGAATAAACCTTAATTTCTTTGAGTTTTTGCATATTCTCTCATTTTTTTTCTTTTATTGTAACTGAACATCTGTTCTTTAACTAACTTTGTCTGTTTGTCAACTCAATGATTTTTTGTGCTTCGCTACTTTTTCTATGGTAAATTTAATCATGAACAATTAATTAATTTTGCTACTGTATAAATACTTTGCCTTTAGCGGTTGGGGAGTTGGGTAGGAGTAGATTACTTCATTAGACTCAACTAAATTATAACAGTGTTAAAACGATACAGAGACATATTTTTAAAAGCGAAGCTTTTCTATAATTAGGATCGGTCCGTCCGTACGTCCGTTCGTCCGTCCGAGATAGATAGCTTTTATTCGTACGATTTAGAAAGCGTAGCAACTCTATAATCATTACCAGAATGTCCGTACGTTTTAAACATGTTGATTTTTCTACTTTTTTAACAACAAATTTTCAAGTGTTCTAATTATCCGTTTGATCTGATTTTTAGTATATTGATTCCTGGGACAACAAAGAACAATATTATAAGCGAAGCAACTCTATAACAATTCCAAAAATGTAAGTATGTCCATAAACATTATCCTGCTTCAAGCAGTTTTTCAACAAATTTACTTACAATTTTGCTTCGGCTCTTATACTTTTAAATTCTGATTGTTCAGTTCAGATACTATACAAGTGTTAATGTCCGTTTGTCCTACCGTTTCAGTGCTTTGCTTTCATGGATGTTTTCATCCTTGTTTATTATATGTTTTGATTACAGATAAACCAAGTAAACAGTTTTGTAAATTTTGTATTATATGATAAAAATTTACCACTTATCATCTTAATTAATCTGTTATAAACATTCCTTACATAAAAGTGAAGTCTATTTTATAATAAAAAATTACAAATTAATTGTATTCTTAATTAACTACTATTTTTACGTTATTTTTGAAGATCTTTATAGTGTCTATAAAAAAAATCACATTATATCATACAAATTACCAATTACAGGCCAGTATATATTTTAATTGACCATTGGTAGGCAAGTATGGCCGTAATTTTCTATAAGCATTATAAATAGCTTTTTTCATGAAATAAATGAGTTATATATCACAATATTGCTTTAAATTAATGGTCTGAATTGTATGAGACTACCTGCAGGTGATGGCGTAGTGACAACCTCATAATCAAATCCAATGGTAGATGCTTCGTTGTCATCAAAATAATCCACAGAGTCTATGTTAACAATATCAATTCATGATAATTTTATCAAATATTCTTGTTATTTTTTCGTGAACTTCATCATTAGGAAAATTGTCGCTTAGGTCCAGATAAGAAAAAAGACAAGTTGTACAAAAATCAATCTAAATATTACAAGTTTCTTTAGCGCACAGACTTAAAATTTGACAAATAGATATTTTAGTACATTGTATCATTGTTATTTACTTTCTTATATAAGAGTTTAAAAATTCTCTATTACTTTTATATATTACCAAGTCTTCCTGTATTGGCATTGATATAAACATGAAAAGAATAAATTAATAAAAATGATAAAAGTTGGAATAAGGATAATTTAGCTGCTTTTGAATATAATTGCTCTTATAAGTTTAATTTTATTAAGTTGCTGCATCATCAAAGCAATGAGTTATACCCCTTAAGCTACTATTTTAACACATATTAGTTGGTTGGGTAGATAAACGTAATAAAGTATAGTACAGGGCATTTATCGTGAAATTACATGAATGATCAGAATAGAAGGAACTTCTTCCATGGGCAAACAAATTTGTAACAAAAAAAGTTTATATTGACTTTGATTCGTATTCGTCTTTGGAAAGCAAGTATCTTCTAGTTTAAAAAAAAGAATTACATGAATTGCCCATTCTGCAGATATCGAATAATTAACACTTTATCATAATTTCTAATTATATCTCTTTAATGTCTATATTTCTTACAAATCCCATGAAATAAAATCCTACAATAACCCATATATTTTATTTAAAAATTTGGTAAATATATATCTCAATTTTTACACCATTATTATGGTTTATGTAGACAGTCCCCGCCAAGCCCAATTGTAATATTGAACCAAGAAATTTGTATTTAACTACCCAACTTTATTGTAACATCATGTCAATAAGTTTATAACAGAAACACAGACCAATTTTAACGCCATTATTATAATTGGTGTTGTACATGTACAATCTGTATTTAATTTTAAATAATATAGGACTGCAGGGATAGGGATGTGGAAGATATATATATATACATAAATCCCCTCACGTATTCTCATACGTTCAACACAATCATTTATTTTTTTTATACTAAAATCTCTGTAAGCCAAGGGAAGGGAAATCAGATAAAAAGCCTAAAACCATCCCAAGTCTTTAATTAAAAAATAGGTTTGTCTACAAACATTCTAAGACAAAGCTTTCCTAAAATCAAGAACTCAATTGGTTAAGTAGTAATTGAAATCATAAGCTACAGACAAAAAGACAAAAAAACCTCACTACTTTATGTAATAGGATATATCTAGAAAGGGGACAAAGTAACTTTCATTTCATCTTTCCAAGCCCTGCAGGGTTGTGTTCATTGAGACATTGCATATTAAGAGACAATTATTTCTCAGTAACTTTTGGACAAGTAAAATTATTGTATTGATATTTACAATTGTTTTTTCATCATTATTGTTCCTGAGGTATAAACTGGGGGGAGGGCAGGGGGTGCTCTACTGTGGGGGTCCAGTTCATATCCTAGGGTAAATTGATAAATTAAGAAATATACAGAGGTGAATTCTTAAAAAATATTTGCCTCACTAAAATCAGTGAGGCTCACTAAAATTTAGAGGGGGATAATTTTGCCTCACTAAAATTTTAGTGAGTCAAACTGATTTTAGTGAGGCAAAAGTTTTTTTTTAAGAATTCACTTCAGATCTTTTTAGATAGATGGTACATAGTCAGTGGTTGAATAGAGTAATAGATAGATAGAAAGATACATAGATTGACATTTAGAGACCGAGAGGTAAAGAGATAGATACTCTATCGCTCAGAGATTGACATACAGATAGATAGAAAATTATACCAGTTGCGTTCCATAGGGGGGGGGGGGGGTGTAGAATAGTGTCAACACCTTCTGGAAATTTAAAATTGGGAAGGCCTGCCTTCCTTTCTTTTCCCATCTAATGGTTTCACCCCCTCCACTGGAAAATTGCTGTGCACGCCAATGAATTAGAAAATTCAGGGCTGAGGGTTTGGTAAAACTCCACCAAAAAAATAATATTTTAACTTACTTTGTGGTTGTATCTTACCGGATACTGGGGGTGTTGGTTTGGGGATAGACGGGGGTGCCTTCTTATACGGGGTGGCAGGAGGCTGGGGGTTGTAGCGCAGGGGAGGGGGGTGTGGCTTGCGGTTAGGTCGGGCCTAGGGTCAATACTTAGATAGTTCTTTATTTCATCAACAGATATATGGCATAGATGTATATACAGACAACTACCTCCCTTTCATTTTCAAAGACCTCTTTCATCTGCTTCTAAATTATTTTCTGCTACTTGGCTGTGTTAATGTAAACAACACCATTGGTTGATTTTCAGTGACCCAACAGAAGGGTTGCACAAGGTGGTTGCGATGGGGAGATATAGTTATGTAACCCTTTCTCCCTCTAGTGTTTTACTCTAATAATTTATCATTCATTTTCTTATCACTTAAGATCCCTAAAATAACCTACTTTATAAATTTAGATTTCTGGTGGAAAAGTTTGGACACTGCTACTTTTTACAGTCCAAAAGATTTAAAGGTCAACAAATAAAATATCGTACTTTGAGAATCGGTAGAATTTAAAGTCTAATGGTCTCTACCTTACTAGATATAATCCTTTTTTTTACTTTTTTATTTAAGTATTGGTCCCTGTCTTTGAGGAATAATTTGGTGTAAAACCGGTTTTCTGTGAGGCAGCAGAACATTCTTGGCGTTGGGTGGCCGACGCACTACAGGTACGGGCTGAAATAAAAAAGAATTAAATAATATTTTAACTCCTTTCTATAGATGTCCAAGTGAGGGAGGGGGGTAAAGGGTTTTAATCCTCTCCCCCATAAAAATACATAAAATTAACCCAATCAAAACTTTTTAACCCCTTATTTTCACACCCTCAAAAAAAGACTTGGGCGTCCTTGCTTCTTAAAATAATTTTTGAACATAAGTCATAGACATAGGATAGGTTTGTTAATTTAAAAGTTGCCCTGCACGATTAAGTACCCAAAGTTTTAAGACACCCAATGGAAAACTTTTATAGGGAAAAAGATAATTTTTGTTTATGAATATTATATTTATTCACGAAACCTTTCAGATCTATTTTTATTAAGCAAATTTTCAAAATCTATTTATTAGTTAATAAGAGATTGTAATACAAATTATTAGACCATAAATAATGTAGCACAATATACATACTTATATTTTCCTCAAATTTGAATCAAGATATTGTTAATTAAGCTGTCTTTTCTAAACGTTCATTTTAGAGTTTTAAAATGTCTCTTCGCCTAATTAGAAAAAAGCATATTTTTAATCTTCTGAAAAACGCTTTATCTATCTATTTGTTACACGCTATGCAAAAATTATCAGCTATGCAAAAAATGTCACTACGTTGCTGAACAAATTATCACACATTTTTAGCAACATTTGTTGCTTCAAAGGACAGTCTATAGCAAATAAAAAAAATAAGTATTACTGTTTTACAACCCTAACCACCCCTTTTAATTAAGAAATTAAATTTTTTAGGGGTGTTCAAATGTCTTCATTTTACCTAAAATATCCTATATTATCATAGAACATTACTTTAAATTTGACAAAATTAATTATTAAAAGTAGGCGATAATATTTTATACCTAGAGAATCTATAATTCAAAGTAGAATGATGTATGTACGCCTATCCGTCTGAAGCTTATAATCTCGGTAACTGCTGAACCGATTAGGTTCTACACTTCAGGGAATATACCTATGGGTCCTGTGGTGGTTTAAAGCTATTTTCTTGGGAGAGAGGGCGATGGGGAATTTTGTTAATAATATTTCTATAACTATAAGAACCATTCTAAATATATAGGGGGGGACTTTACATTACCTCTTAGGACAAAGCTAGAGGCAAGGGGGCGAATCTGCTAGTTCTAATAAAAAGGATGTGTCCCTTTAAATATGATTGATATGTGAACCAGTGATAGTTAAATATGTCTTTATTGTCTTTACTTTTTATTGCAAAATAAACCAAGAATAGGTTAATGCAATGGTGCTTAGCTTATTAAAAATAGGAAAGATAAAAACATGAACAAAATGTAAGAATCCTCCAAGCTTATCAGCTTATACCAATAACGAATCTAATTCGAAAAATTCACGAAACCTATACATGGTTTTCAGCTGTCATTGGGGGCAACACATCGTAAAATTGACGACCTCTCCATTTGCCCCCCAAATATTATTTTAGATTTATTTCACTTTTTGGTTTTGCCTTATACCTGCCAAGATATAGGAAAATAGAAAGGAAAGAAATAAAAGAAGTAAAATAAGTAACTACCCCATCCCCTCCCCTCCTACATGAAAAACGAAAAAAAACAATAAATGACAGGGGATTTAGCAACCTAAATTAACGACAATTTTTCACCTATCATAATATCGACGTATATTCTACATCCATTATTTGTTTGTCTATGACAAATGAACAAGAATAACATTTTATGATGAAAAGTTAATTTGAAAAGAAAAGGGAAGATGAGGTAATGGGGAAAAAATTAATGAGAATCTTCTGTACTTCAAAAAATAAAATGGCAACTCCCTAACAATACTGAAAAACAGACAGAAGGACACAAAGTAAAGCTTCGCTAATAATAAGTTTACATTTGAAAAACAACAATATAGGAAAAAAATTTAAAAGAGTAATTAACGTTTATTTAAAGATTTATGAAGGATTGTCAAAATAAAATAAATTATATTTAAAATTTTACTGTACGAATTTAATATTTGATTTTAATTTATAGATCATTCTCCTATGTTTTGGAGGTTTTTAAGTACAAACTTTAATTAAATGTTAAGCTGTTCATGAGACCTTAAGTAACAAACTATTCTTATATCAGTGTAAGAAAATGTGAGAAAACTACGTTGGCTCTATCTTTTCAAAAATGTTTATGACTTTAAATATTTTTCAATTTTAAAACTTGAACAAAATTCAAAATATTAATTATCATTAACATGCAGAAAAGTTGTAGGCAAAGTAGTTCTTTTAAGGGTGACAAATTCCTGATCAGAAACACACTTTTTTTCAAATGAATGTTTTAAAACTACATTTATATTTGATAAGATTAGAAGAAACTTGTAGATTCTAACAAGGACAAACATTACTGTAGCAAGCAAACATGGAGATTTATTATTTTAATACAGTTAGTTTTCTAGACTTTTTTATTTGGTCAAAACAAGAAGATTACATTTTTTGCTTTCTTTCTAGGACCCACACGCAAAAAGACGCATGGACATTGCCTGGTAGCCAGGGATCTAAAGAGATAAGACAATGGCCAATAAATTGATAAAAGTCCCAATGAATACACAAAAAATTAGCCCTCCTGTAGATTAAATTAAGTAGTTTAAAGGTTCTTAAGCCAACTAATAAGAAAACATTATTATAAGACTTTAAGGACTTAATAAACAGCCCAATGTCCCCTACATGGGAAGCACTACTGAAATGAAAGAGGGAATCTAAGCTTTGTTGAACATACTTAAAATAAAAATAAAAGTCAGCTGTGAAATTAAATAATTTTTCACAGTTTATCTTAGTAATGATTACTTCGTCAATATATTTAGATAATAAATTAAAGTTTTTACAAAAAGGAATTTTTTTTGAAAAGATGATTTTGTCTTTAAATAACGCAGCAATAACAAGGTAAAGAAACAAATTATTGCAAGGTATGAACAATTCTACCAAAGGAAGAATTTAATGAATACCTAGAAGGGAAGATTAATTTATCTACTATCAGTCAATCACTGTTAATTCCTAAATCATTATTTGATTGTCTAATTGTATAAAACTGTTGGTGGATAGGGTACCAAATAATGCCACGGTCGTAGCGGTCATGCGTCTTGCGTCATATTAGAAGGGTGACGCAAATCTGGGGTCTGAAATTTGCGTCACCCTTTCAACCTGACGCAAGACGCATAACCGCTACGATCGTGGCATTATTTTGTCCACTATCCTGTTGGTGTTTTATAAAAAGTGTACTTATGAAGTGATTAAGTTTTTATAGTGCCTATAAAAAATTACGTCATACTGTCCTACCATTGGTCAATTAAAATGTATTCTGGCCTCCCATTGGTGATTTAGTCTGTGTTTTGGCCTATCATTGGTCATTTGTATTGTATGATGTAATTTTTTATTGGCATTATAAACAGCTTCACAAGTGATTTTTTGACAAAAATTACTGAGTCTTAAATTTGGCTACATTGTATGATGTACAACAAGACTATTTTTTTTTGGGGGGGGGGTGATGGGGAAAGTTTAATTATGCATGCTAGAAAGGTGGGGAATTATTAAATAGAGGGTTGGGTTAAGCTCTCTTACAACAGAGTGGGTTAAGCTACCGGAGTTATACAATCATTTAGAAATTTATCATAATCTATCATACTTAATTTTAAGAATTTTAAAATCGAAGCTTTTATTTAATTAGAGTCTGTACGTCCGTCCGTATGTAACGGTTAGCTCTTATAGTTAATTTAGGCATATTATAATTTCCCTATCCTTTTTAAACTTTAGATGATGATTCCTGTAACAGTTGGGTACAATTCATAAAGTGTAGCAACTCTATAAGCTTTGCCAAAAAGTCTGTACGTTCACTTTAGGAATGCTGATGTTTTACATTTTGACAACAATTTTTGGAACAATGATTCCTAGGACATCAAGGTACACCATTTTTAGCGAACCATCTCATTTCTACATTCAAGTCCTAACAATTTAAGTATGTCCTTATTAAGAAACTCAGGTGTTTATGTTTGTTTGTTCTATCGTTTGATTCAGGGCTTCGCTTTTAAGGATGTTGTCACCCTTGTTTTATATGATAATGCTTGTTTTTTATTAACCTATTGTCTAAAGTTCAGTACGCTCTTTATTAAGTTAACAAATTTAAACAAAATGATATGATTTAATCATAACTTTTAATCATTTTAATCTATAAATTGATTTGTAATGAAACATTATGATTTAAATAACTAAAGATTTAATAGTATATTATTAAAATGGATCATAGATTAGATAAATAGAATTATTTCGCAAAACACCATTTTGAAAAAAATGTTTAAGTAAATGATAGAATAATATGTAGAATGGAATCCAGGTATTTCTATTTTTTTATTTAAATCGGTTTATGCAGGGAACTAGAGGAATAAGACAATGGCCGATAAAATGATGTACATCCCCAATGATGATACACAGAATTACCCTTCTGTAAATGAAAATAAGTGGTTGAAACGTTTAAACAATTAGCTTATGAACCAACCAATCAAATTTCAATAAAAGTCCCCAAAGTTGTTATAAAACTTTGGGTATAACATAAATAACAACAAATTATGTATCACTTAATCAACTTTGTAATCTATCTATCTGTCTGTCTATCTATCTATCTATCTATCTGTCTGTCTGTCTATCTATCAATCTATATTCTATGTGTATGTTATTGAAGAAATTATGTATCACTTAATCAACTATGCAATCTAATCTATCTATCTGTCTATCTATCTATCTATCTATCTATCTGTCTTTCTATCTATCTATCAATCTATATTCTATGTCTATGTTATTGAAGAAATTATGTATCACTTAATCAACTATGTAATCTAATCTATCTATCTGTCTATCTATCTATCTATCTATCTATCTGTCTGTCTGTCTATCTATCAATCTATATTCTATGTCTATATTGTTATTGAAGAAATTATGTATCACTTAATCAACTATGCAATCTATCTATCTGTCTATCTATCTATCTATCTATATGTCTGTCTGTCTATCTATCAATCTATATTCTATGTCTATGTTATTGAAGAAATTATGTATCACTTAATCAACTATGCAATCTATCTATCTGTCTATCTATCTATCTATCTATCTGTCTGTCTGTCTATCTATCAATCTATATTCTATGTCTATGTTATTGAAGAAATTATGTATCACTTAATCAACTATGCAATCTATCTATCTGTCTATCTATCTATCTATCTATATGTCTGTCTGTCTATCTATCAATCTATATTCTATGTCTATATTATTGGAACAAATTATGTATTTCTTAACCAACTATGTAATCTATCTATCTGTCTATCTATCAATCTATATTCTATGTCTATATTATTGGAACAAATTATGTATTTCTTAACCAACTATGTAATCTATCTATCTGTCTATCTATCAATCTATATTCTATGTCTATATTATTGGAACAAATTATGTATCACTCAACGAATTATAGATTTTGATGTCTGCTTCCGGCACTTTGTCAGGGACAAGGGACATTCATCGTCGAAATAACCCCATTAAAAACTTCTAAAATTGCCCCTACGTTTTCCAGTATTTTTTTCGGAATAGGTTAGGTTATAAAAGGTACAAAAAATTCTCTTGGGTTTGAGCTATAATAATCTAAAAAGTCTACAAACTATTTCATAACTCTTACATTAGCATTTACATTACTATAAACTATAGTACATCCCCAATGATTATAGACTTAATTACTCCTTTTGTAGATCAAAACTATTAGTCGAAAAGCTTAGACAATGAAAGCTTAACCCAGTGAATCAGGATTATAAAAAGTTTAAAATATTTTTTAAGGAACCAAAGGAGATAACGTATTGTATGCCAATGTAATATTGACATGGATAATTTTTGGTTGTGCGTTATCCGAGAAACTAATTTGTGATATTATCACAGCCTTCTGTCTGTGTATTTAATACTTAATTTTATACTTTACATGGAATTAATTTTAAATTCAATATAGCGATTTTACACAAAATGTAACTGAGTTAAACAAGGATGACCACATTTAAAAGTATCGAAGCACAAAAAAAACAGATAAAGTGAGTTATAGAGCAGATGATCAGTTGTCATAACAAAGTAAAGAAAGAGAAAGAATATGCAAAATCACAGACTTACTGACTGTCGGACAGACAAGGTAAATAATAAAGTAGTTTCAATACAAAAAAAAATTGCTATAACTTTTATATAATAGGATTGTTAAATTTTTTTTTATTTTCGGAAACCTTAGTTTGTGATAAAGGTTGCTTTATTCAACAAGGATTACGACATCAAAAAACAACGAAGCTATACACAATACACATCCAACTGTAGGACAAACAAACATTTCTAAATTTATCTTAACGTTGCTTCTTAGAATAAAGAATTGGAATAATTAAATATCCAAAGATTTTCTTTTGCTTTGCTTATAGCATTATGCCTAAGAGTCGCAAGGAATCAATAAAATTAATCACTTTTTTTTAAATGAAGACCCTTGACTACCTTTCCAGTATTGCTTCGAGAGCATCATAATACAGACAATATTCCATGAATGAAAACTCTAAAATCAATACCAATTTTGTTATCCAGGGCCTACGATGCAATATATAACTATTATAAAACTTAAAGGAAGTACAAAACAACAACAAAATGATAATTAACACCAATAAAATGTCATTTATGCCCTTGTGTCCAAATTAAGATTGTACTTAACTATTCTTAATCATTTTCTTATTAGCTTTTTCTAAAGATTAATCACCTAGTATAATTATTATTTGTTGGCTTTAAATGACTTGGAGCATGAGTTCATCAGGGATAAAGGGCTTAGTTAATCATTGATAAATTAAGTCTGTTGTTATTAAATCAACCATTTATGTTTATAGAATATAGATAAAATAAAACAGATGAAATTTCAAACTATTAAAACTTTCAAATCCAAGCAATTGGAATCCCATTAAATTATTTTTTTGCATGCTTTTGCAATAAAATTGGAAGCAAAAAAGTTTTCCTTTCGTGCCTTATTCCTTAAGCTAGTATGAGTTGGAGAAGGATCAATTTATGTTCAATTTATCCATCCCCGTTTTCCTGACCAGCGAAACATCATTTAAACCATATCCTTGACTTTTGTAACAGAAAATTAAGTAAAAAAAGCACGTCCAAGAAAATATTTTTTATTAACTCTTAATGTTGTCAAATATAAATCTTCATTTTTAGAATCAGCTATAGGATTAAGTATTCTGAGGAAAAAAAATTTGTTATTTAATTAGTTTCGTTAATGGTTTATTGAAATGTAAATTTTCTAGTTACGAGTTCAAGTCTCGCACATAACTGAGGACATTATATATAAAATGTTGCTTCTCCGTCTATTTGAAAATAAAATTGTTGGACCTATGATAAGTCACAACTTATTAGGACTTTAAGACAAAGGATCAAAGGGTTGGTTTATTGTTTGATGGACAAAATAGGATATGTTGCTTCCTTTATTTATGCTAGTCTGTCCCATCTTAAAAGAAAATAAACTTTAACAATAAACTTTGCAGGAGTAGTACAAAAGTGTAGCATTTATTACTAGTCTTTTCGTAGAATTTCACGCATCTTACATAGCATAAATCTTAATATTTTATCTCTTTTAAATAATACGGAAAATATTTAGCTGAAACAGTTTTGCCAGGGATTTAAAGGGATAAGACAATGTCCGATCAGTTGATATACAGAATGATGATACACACAATTACACCTTCTGTAGATTTAAATTTGGGGTTGAGACGTTTGAACACTCAACTTTATAAACCAACTGATCAAAATTCGAAGAAAGTCAACCAATAAGAAAACGTTATTAAACAAATTTGGGGCGTAGTGTAATAAAGAGGCAATTGTCCCATCTCTCTCTGCAATTTTGCTGTGTATTTAACACTTTGACTTAATTCAAATAAGCCTAATTAAGATGATTATGAATTTTAAAAGAATTGCCACATTTTTCTCACACACTGTTACTTTTTATCTAACAAGATTATTGTTGTTTATTTTTCAAATATTTATTTATAAGGAACAATGGATGTAGAATAAAAGTGGATATTATGACAGGGGAAAATTGTCGTCATTTAGCTTGCTAACAGGAAACTCGTTCATTGGTCAGTTCGTTTATACAGTAGAAGGGAAATGAATGTTGTAAAAGGGTGGAAGGGGGAGAATCGTTATTTAAGCTAGAAGTTTCACTTTGTTAGAGAACATGAAAATCTAGTGTAAGATCCAAGTAATAATATATCCATTTAAGGAACAATTTAAAAAGCTTGACACAAATTAATTTTTGCTTTACAGGGAAACTTATTTTTGAAGTTACAGGAATTGGCCAATTAAGATCAGAATTTTTAATAACCGAGTGAAACTAAAAATCTTTTTGAAATTTTTTTTTAAATATTTAAAATAAAATTACATTAATTTTTATATAAATAAAGCATGTTTATTTACCATAAGCTTGAAAAAAGGAAGTTGTATCTGACAAGCGGAAAAGTCGAGGCAAAAATATATTTTGGTCAGATGAAACCTCCCTCTCTGATCTAAAAGTAATGCAAGTATAACTACAAGGCTATGGGAATTATCTTTAAAAAGGTGAAGGAAAAATGATGACAACAACCAAATGGATAAAAATCTTTAAAAATGGTGTCCATTGAAAACTACAAAAATAAATCAGTGATTTCTTCTTTTTTGATAATAACTTCTAAAATCAACTATCTTTCCTCTAGCTAAATTGAAGACGAAGAAAGTCTGACGTCTTTAAAATGAGGGATGAGGAGAGGATGATTGGGAAAGAACACCCCCAAAAAAGAGATGGATAATCCCTCTTTTTTATGGCGTCACATGCTGATTTTTTGAGATACTTTCTTCATCTTCGCTATATTTATTGACCATTAAATTTGCCCTAATAATGCCGCTTGCATGGTAAATTTCCCGAGATGACTTCAGAAAACCCACCCTCCCACCTTTATGATCTCTTTTAGCCAGCCCAGTGTTGCTTTTATAACCCTGACTCATCCAAACCTAACCTATAAAAGCCAAAAAAAGATGTTATTAATTATTTTTTTCTTGTCTCATTTTTCTTACCACAAAAAAACTGAAAATTATAATATCTAATTGTCCACATTTAATGGACATCTTTTTTTTATATATAAAAAATTACACACAGACAACATTAGTGTTATCTTTCCGGCTTTCAAATTATTTAATATTGTAGGCTTAAAATTATTAGTCTGTTCATTTTATTCATCGTATTGGGAAGACAAAGGTTGAGCAATCAAAGAATTAGTTGTCTTTTATGGATTGGGTATTCTGATACCCGTGGTGTAAACGAGTTGATTCGCTTTACATTCAAAATAAACCTCCAAGATAAGTCAAAAGTAACGTGATTTCTAAAAGACCTCCAGTCAAAATGGCCGAAACTACAGGCTGTGTTTTTCAGCGAAGCATCTCAAAATTTTAAACAAAAATTAATAAAGAAAAGAAAATATAGCCCTGTAAAAGTAATCCTTAACTTGTTGACTTTCATCTATCTTGGCTGTTGCCAAAGAAGCCATTCAAAGTCTAGATATATTTTTAAAGAAAGGTACAAAATCACTAACAAAAAAAATCTTAAAAGGCATTAATTGTCCCAAGTAAAAATACATACATGATACTTTAGCCGATTTTTGCCCTAAGATCGGCAGTTGGCATGTATACGACCCACCCCTTCTCCTTCTCCAAGGAAAATGATTTTCACCCCCTCCCCTTCTCCGAATTAAGGGAAAGTAAATAAAAGTAAAATTATATATAAAATAAAAATTTAAAATGATCTATCATCATAATGTCATTAATGATTTTCTTTCCCCTCAACGCCACGTAGAAATTAATTGATAAAATTAATGATTCTAATGATTTATCAATAAAGTGCTAAAAGTATTAACTTTGATGAAATAATTAACATTATAATTTGCGCATCTGCTGATTTTTCCCTGGAGGGTGTGGACAATCACATATAAGTAGATTCTCAGCCTCTCCTTTTTAATGAAAAAAAGGGAGGGGGGTGGGGATTATTTCGCGTGTGTGCCATTTCTCTGGTGGGGACATAACCATGTGGGGCTTATTATACCTAACCTAACCTGAACTAATATTGCAGCAGATTTTCACACTTGGGAATTGGGAGAAAAATTGGACTTTCATCCTTTCTTCTATTCCTATATCCTTTAGAATTTTTATAATAAATAATAATCAATTATGGAAGCTAGGTTATGCATAAAGTAGACCACTCTATAAGTCTTAAGAACGGTCGGGGAGGTAAAACACTCAAAGGATACACACTCATTTCATATAAATATGGTGCCATGTTAGAAGAAGGTTCAGATAACCCCGTTTATTAAGTTAAACTTCAAAAACTTTAATTTTGAAAAAATTTTCCTTCGCTTGCAATTTAAGAAAATCAAGCATTAATATAGTATATTTCCTGAAGAGTAGAATCCGATCGGTTCAGTGGTTACCGAGATCTTAAGCTAACTAATGTATAACCTTTTAAAAATTATGGCGCTTTCACACAAGGTAACATGTTGAGTACTGTAGCTGGACAAAGTGTCTCAAAAATGAGCCATGTGACGTCATAAATATGAAGGAGATAAGAGGAGAAGTGGGGAAAGAGAACCACGAAAAAAGATATGGATAATCCCTCATTTTATGACGTCACAAGGGTTATTTTTTAGACCACTAGGAACCCGCAATGGATAGGCTTTTGAAAACTCCACCTATAACTATGTACATTTTTTTTTAAATAGGGGGGTTAACATTGTGCACTGGGCACTGTGTGTAAAAGGAACAAAATTAATGTTGAACCGAAAAATAATGACTGTAGAAAAAGTTATACATTGTCCTGTTGATGTTGTTTGAGGGAAGGATATTTGCAGAAATGAATTGAAGGATAAATTAAAATACATTTTTGACATCCCCATTAAATTAATATATAGTATTATTTTATTGTCAGGGGGTGGATAAACCCCCCTCCATAATTAGCATACTCAAAAGTTAAACAAGAGTTCCTTACTTGCCAAATTAATCTAATTTAAGGGGGATGCTACTAAATTAACTTAAAGTTGGCACACCCAATGACTGTGTAAATATTTGTCAGGGATGTATACCTATATGGGGGGGGGGGGGGGTTGTACCCTAACTCCTTTATTTTGACAAGGGATTGATACATAACCCTCATAAAGCATGTAAATTATTTTATTTGCCTTATATATGTCCTATTCAGTTCTTAAAGATTAACCATTTAAAATCTTAGATTTTTATAAGCGCTTAAATAGATGCTATTAGATGATTTCTTTATCTCTGTTTATTATCATTATAGAGACAACACAACAGTTGATATAATTGTGGTAGATAAAATAATTCCTACAGTCTTTTGTCAGATTTATAATAACATCACAACTTATCATTCTTTAATTCTCATATGATATTAACAATTGTCTCTCTAATTGTAGTGGAACATCTTTCTGACTATTAAAACGAAATATTTCTACTTTACAGTTTTTTATCTTTTCAGGAAAGTTTCATGATTAACCCTTACAGATCGGGCCCCAATTCCCACCTTAATAAATCGGGGGGGGGGGGGGGTGCTCCAAGAGCCCCCCCCTCTATCTCTGCTCCTGTTACAGATAAAGACGTAAAATTTTTTCTGGTGGTTCATGTGTATTTTTAGAGAAAATTACTTTTTCTAATCATAGCGGTCAGACCGCTCCTTAGCCGCTTTTTAGCGGCCAGCCGCTAAATTTTAAAACAGCTCTAGAGCGGCCAATTTTGCAGCTAGGATAACCAAAATTTAGGACGAACTTTTATTTTTCATAACTAAAAAATTACTTTTTCTGATCATCGCCGAAAAACGGCAAATAACGGAAACCGCCATTTTCGGCGGTTACGGCGGTAAAACGGCGGTAAAATGGCAGTTGGCGGCGCAAATTAAAATTTTTATCTGTTTATTGTTGCTCAAGGAATTACCAAAAAAAATTATAGGTCTCTAGCTGTAATAGAAGCCACGATATTCATGATATATGTCTATAGTAAAAGCCGGACAAATAACCGGTCATAAAGTCGGTCTTGGAGCGATCAAACGGTCATAACACCACTTCTCTCAGAAGGTCACTGGTATCTAAGTATTCACCAAAAAAAAATTAGGTTTCTACCTTATACACAAAAGTCATGATGTAGAAATTAAGATTTATTTAGAATTTTGGTGCTACCCAACCGACTTTGACCAAACACCACGACCGACACAGACCAGATATCCTAATAAAATCAACTCTTGCCGACGTATAATTACTAAACTTAAAAAGTCATGAAGTCACAGCTCTCCATCTTACCTACAAAAAAAAATGAGATTGAAAAAACTAGAGGGGGGGGGGACTCTTGGAGTTCCCCCCCCCCCCCCGATCTGTAAGGGTTAATATGGAAGTGGTAAGGTACCACCTTTCCAAGAAAACTGCCAAAAATTATTACTTTTCTTTTTAAAATCAAAAGTTGAGAGTCGACTTTCAACCCCACCTCTCTTTTCCATAAGTGCCCCTAGAGACTTATTTTTGAAAAAGATAAGAAATAAACATAAAGAGCGTAACTGTATTGTGCTGATTATTGTTTATATAAACTTACCAAGAAGATTGTACTGTAATACAATTGCTTTAGATTTTCGTGGGAACCATTAAAGACAGATGGCACAAATATTTGATAATAAATAAAGAACTAAGAAATTGTTTTCTTTCTGGTTTAATTTTTTTCAAAAACAATTTACTGAAACACCATCAAAAAGTTGGCTGACGAGCTGATGGGAAAACTGTGTAGCAGGGGTTTGATAATAACAAGGATTTCAACATTTATAAGTGACAAAGCAGAAAAACATAGGTTGACTAACTGACAAAGTAGGTTATAGTTATCATAAAAAAAAATAAAGAGAATATGCAAAAAAATCCAAAATAATTTCGAGACCTACATAGAAAATTTTTTATCCTTTGAAGTATGAACGACAGACAAAGGGACGAAACAATGTATAGACTAGATGCGCAAAGGTCATAGGAATCGTCACTGAAAATTTCAGCTATCTATTTAAAATTGCAACAGAGAAATAAGCATGAACGATGTTTTTTTAAGCTTGATACAGTCAGAATAATCTATTGAAAAGGTTTGGATGTAGATTATTGACATAACTTGGTTTAGCTCCCCAACTGACAACAATGTCCTTCTGTCCATCTTAATTGTTTAATAATAGTAAGGAAGTTTATTTTATAATTCACCATGTATTAAGTTCTTAAAGTACTCAGCTTTACTTGTTAATCTTTTTACCCTCCTTTCTTCATAAAAATTATAATTCTTAAATAATTTTATTTTTCTTATCATTTTGTATCTACTACCTAACTGATTAAGCATTAACATTATTGGATATTTTATTTCTATGTTTTAACTCTTTTTTAAATCAAAGATTTTTTTATTTTTGTTGAAAGATTTTAAAAAGATAACATTAAAAACCTAATCAACATGGGAATCGCTAAAACTTTCTAGTACTTTAAAAATGGTATTGTTTCCACTACAAACAAAAAAACTTTAATATTGTTAAACCCAAAGATAAGAAAAAATTGATGCCACGTGCGTAGCAGTGGCCGATTCAGCATATGCAACTACAATTATATTAAATTTACAATCAACAGCCCAAACCTATAAGTTCTTTTTTAGATATAAAACTGCCGCCGCCAAATAAGTTTCTGAAATTCGATATGAACAATCTGCAGCCTTGGGTAAGTCAACTATCCACAGCCGAGCCACACGACTTTAACGATTGATGCCAATTTTAAAAATACTTGGCTGTCTGATACAAAATCAAATAGCCTTAATATCTCAATGTCTAAATAAAAAACAAAAGTAATCAGATAAAATTATTATCCGCCTAAAACTATAAAAATTTCCCCAGGGTGTTCAATCAATTCCGCATATGTATCACAATTTAGAATTAACAGAACCGCAAATTCTATTCACGTCATGTCACGATAATTTGCAAGAAGGTAGGGGACATTACACTGGTAATTATACTAGTACCCAAAGTTTGAAAACAATATCTCTTATTCGTTGGCTTAAAAACTTTGGACACTTTTATCCTGATTGGTTTGTACAACCACTAAGTATCCCAACTTGTTTATAATAATTAGGTATGTTCATCAATTAATCGTTCATTGTCTTATCTCTTAAAATCCCTGAATTAATTGTGGAAGTGAATGCACAGCTTCCCTTGACAACAGAGAAAATATAATTCAGGGAGGGAGAAGACATTGGGCTGTTTGTTACACTAGTCCCCAAAGTTTTAAATATTTGGTTTTCTTATATGTGGGCTCAACCATTTTGGGGACTTTTATTGAATTTTAATTGGTTGATTTATTAAATGAGTGTTCATACATTTCAACCACTAATTGTAATCTACAGAAGGGGTAATTTTGTTTATGATCATTGTGGTTTTACATCAATTTATCGAACATAGTCTTATCCCTTTATATCCCTGATATAATTTCTCTTTTATTATGAATGACAAGACTCGAGATTCAAATCTAAAATCATTTTTAAATTCCCTAAATAGTTCTTTTGCCTCTGGGTCTTGATTATTTGAGATGTTTTTTATGTATTTTTGGGTAATAAAGTATTGGGTTTCTTTGCATGTGTGTGTGTGTGTGTGTGTGTGTGTGTGGTTATGTTATTGTGTGTAATAAAATAAAATAAAATTATAGGTATTAGGGTTTTAAATATCTCCTTATTTGTGTTTGTGTGTTTGTCTATTAGTAGCTTAAGATCTCGGTAACCACTGGGACGATACGGTTCTCCTTTAAAGAGAAGCTTCATAGCTCGAATAGAACCTCATAGAATTCATAGAACCTCAAATAGGCCCAAAGAAAGATTATCAAGTATGCGATAAATAACTATTACAAATGTATATACATATAGACCGTTACTTTATGATAATACATGTCTATAAAAGTTAGATAGAAATAACTATCTTTAAGAGAAACCTATGCCTATGTATTTACGTAGATAGCCCTATCAGTAGGAACATTACAAAGCTTAGATATGATTGTGTGAACCATCATTATATTAGTTTAGTAGATTTTTAAAACTATATTTCTATTTCTCTATTCCTATATCTCTGATTCCTATGCACGCTTGACCCTGAAGGGTAGTAGAAATATATTAGAAAATAAAATTAGGTAAATCTAGGACAGGGAAGTCTATTTTAATAATCAATTTAAATCCTTAAACATATTTTATCAGTTTTATCAAAGATTCTTGTGTTTTTTTTTCATCTAGTCTTTATTGAGGGTATGCTAAAATAATTATTTATCGCATCATATTATAGACAGCTTTTGCGGACATTATAATTTTAATAAAAATTGTCGTTAATACGATGCTATACATGATTTTTCAGTATGACTGAGAAAATGTTCTAATCCAGCAGATATTTATCGGTTTACAAATTTCTTAGTAAACCTTCTTGCGAGAAATGCAGAAAAATGTATTTAAACTGTCTTTTTACTAATATTACATGAGACCATTGTCAAATTATCATAAATAAAACACCTTGAAATTTGGTATATTTTTTATTTACCTAATCCCGCATTTTTGCTTTAGATCAAAATAAAAATTTAAATTCTATATTTATTTCCTAATTTTTATAAAAAATTTCCTTTTCCCTCAGGGGTAATAAAAAACGAAGGCAAGTAAGATTCAAGTTATTTGTTTTCTTTAGATATATATCAATGGATTTATTATTATTTGGATGTTACACCAGATTTTCATTTATCTAATAATTTGATACTCGCAGTGGGCTAAAATAACGATACCACCATTCAACCCCATTACCCCATCCCCTCCTCTCCTACTGGATGAACGGACTGACTAAAAAATTAGTTATGTTAGCAAAATAAATTGACGAGAATTTTTCCCCTGCCACAATATCCAGGTATATTTTATATCCATTTATATATCAGGATTAATCAATAGAAGGTTAATTAAATAATTAAATGTACAAAAATACACAATTAGTTTCATGATATAAATAAATCTTTGATAATATTTATTAAGTTCTTAAAAACAGGGTATTGTAGACACAACAACGTTAAGATGTAGTTTTTAGTTGCAACCTCCTGTAAGTTTTTAAAAATCGACATCCGCTTATAAGTCAATAACAACTTTCAGAGCCCTAATTACATAAATCTATAAAGTTTCAAAAGGATTTGCAAAATTCCCATATATGATAATGCGATTTGTGAAGAAGTTTATTTTTAAAAAAGTGGTTTAAAAGACGATAAAATGTTTACCTTTTGATGTCTTCTTGCTACATTATTTGAGGATTTTCCAAACATGCCCTGAAATATGAAAAAATATGAGGATTTTGTATGTGTTAGAACAAATTTGAAATTACCAAAACATTTATATAAATATTTTAGAGCCTTATTATTAAACCTTTGTTTGTATGATTTGGAGTATCGGGTATAGTCCTTTTCGTGACATCGCACCTTAAGGGGCGATTCTTCGTATTTTTCACAGTAGGTTTTCTCCTAATTTTAGCCCTTGCGGGGCCAATTACCTAACCCTGTGGGGCAATAACCTAACCCAATATAACCTAACCTAACCTAAAATAACCTATAAAAAATAAGGTGCGATGTCACGAAAGGGACTATTTCCGGAGTATCTACTACATTCTACAAAAAAAATATAAAAATAGTTTTTAGAAATCTTAGGGCATATATGAGGCTTCCCAAAACGCAAAATCCGAAATCTTTCATTTAGCGCAGTAATCCAATCAATCAATAACTTATCCTATTATATAAAGTAAAAAGGTTTTTTGTCTGTAGCTTAAGGTCCTAAGATGATTTAGTCTATTTAATTTTATATTTAAATCTCGAGATGGATTTAGTTTTTTTTTCTGCTTTTCCACCCCTTCAAATACAGCGCTACAAGCTACTATCGGCGCAGATTAAAAGCTAAAACTTAGTTTTCTTTTTTTTAGATAATATATTTTAGAAAAGTTCCTACTGTGTTTGATTGATTAAGTAATCATACATAGAATAGGAATATGGTAGTGATACATCGATGTATTCAACAACAATTATTTATTAATACATGTATCTGAATATTTCTTTAGACATAATAACATTAATTTTTATTCAAATGAATTTATACTCGAAATTAATAATACTTTTCAATTTAAATTTTTAATTCTCATGAAAATGACTTAATTAAAAAGGATTAGGAATTGTGGATATTTATGACCTTGTTCCACTGTATACCAAATAATAATATGCCTATAATAAGTGTTTAAATAAAACAGCAGGTTTTTTTAAGCCTTAACTTTATTGTACAAATATAATAGTTATAGTCATAGTTATCGATAGTTGAAAAGCGTATTCATTTACAGTTAGCTCATAAACAGCTATAAACCATCCACGGGAAAATTAAAAGCTTCAATGTAAAGGAGAACCGTATTGTTTAGAGAGATTCTTCTCTAAAGAGACACACACACAGACTGGCATTCTGCTACTTTCTAAAAGATTTAGCTAGCAGGTTTTTTTTGTTTAATTATGTCCAAAAAGACTAACCAATATGATAAAATTATGCTTTTCCGAAATGCTATTGTATTCTTACAATAAATATGGGTAAACAAAAAAATACTGGAATAGAAGCCAGTAATTCTAATTTTCTTTGCTATGAGATGCTTAGAACAAATATGCTATTCTACATAAACACCCTTGATATTTGATAGCTTGACCACCCAACTAAACCAATATCTATATATTTATTAGATTCATAATGGATTTAAATTACGTGGATATATTGACAGGGGAAAATTTTTCAATTTAGGTTGCTTATATGGACCTCTTTCTTTTGGGTCAGTTCGTTCACTAAATGGGGAGGGGATGGGGTAAAGGAGTGGGGTTTTGTTATTTTAACCAGCTGGGAGTATCACTTATTATTAGAGTACATGAAACTCTGGTACAACATCCAAATAATTATAAATCGATTAGCTTTATATATCATCTAATTTTATTCAGTAACCAACTTAAATCATCATTATGTAAAATTCAGAATTTTACAATACAAATATGCATAGTCATAAAAGTATTAAGGTTCTTGTTTGTCTAGATAGGATCCTCGATGCCTCTAAGGACATAGCCTCCAGTGCTAAATATATTGGGAACCCTAAAATAGTCTCTTTAACCTTTGATAAAATAGAGTAGAAAAAGTGTCTTGCAAATGATCTTAAAAAGGTCCTAGTTGACTTTGTAATTCCTTACTTTTGTGTTACAACTGATATTACTATTTTTAATACATGTATTTAACCATGCTAAAGTTGAATAAATGTTATGTTATATTAAAATCTAAATTTTAAAATAAAAATATCATCATAACAAATGACCATTTGAAAAAATCTCTTTAATTCTGTCAATTTCAACCTTTTATTATAGATTATGTTTTGTACAGTTTCAGATAAATTCTAGTAAGTGAACGTAAAAAGTAGTAATCATACATTCCAAATAAAAGTACGCGAAAGATATAAAAACATGGATATGCATTCAAAAATTTCAATGATTTTAATAACATATCATTTGGCGCGTTTTTCCTCTTTCTTTTGTCATACATATGAACTGTTTATAATAATAATTTTGTGTTTATTTTAATGTAAATTTTACAAATGCTTTTATAAAAGTAACAAAATGTCTTTCTATCTATCCGTATGTGTGTACAGAAGATTCTCGCATGCCGCTCAACCGATATGGTTCTACTTCACCATGTAACTTCACATAGGTCATGGAAAGGTTTATAACTATTTTGGAAGAGGTTGCCACCACCGTTTAAAAAAAAAACGATTTTGATTAATAATGGTGTGGTCGATTTTTCCTACCTCAATTGTCCCAGAGGCCTCTAAGGGCATATTCGCTAGTTAAAAATCAATAAAATAAAATCTCTGAAGAACTATCTGTGTCTCCGATGAGACCTTGGTTTGTAAGCTTGTATTATTGTTGTTCTCTCAATTTTGGGCAAAATGACAATTTACTCTGACTTTACTATTTTTTTTTAAATCACTAAAATATAATAATGATAAAGAATTCAACCTATATAGTATATATGTTATGTTTATGTGCTTAATTAACGATTAGACCTATCCGCTAATGACCGACCCTAATAATAGAATAGCCTTACTTGACCAATTGTTTTTTTCGCATAGTATAGATAGCTTTCCCCATTTCCTTCGGCCCCTCGGGTCTAACCAAAATGGTATTAATTTTATAATTTTATTTAAATATTCGTGGAAAATAGTCTGTAATAAAATGCTTTACATGATTTTTCAGTTCGGCTAAGAAGTAAGACATTTATAGGTTTGGAAGTCATACTGGAAAGCGTATTATACCAATGGACTTGATGAATAATTTTACCTGGAATAAAGAGGCCAAACTAAATTTTCTTCCATTTCTCGCTGAAAAAAAAATAATCAAACTTTAGATACAAAAAATGAAATTTAAAATAATTTATTTGTTTATACTCCAGCTTATTGTGCCTTTCTTCAAACAGTTGTCCAACAAAAGAGCAGAAAAGTCCCCGTTTCATTATTATTACTTGGATCTAACACCAGTATTCTCCACATGTACTCTGTTAAAACGAAACTTGTAGCTGGCTAAAAAAAATATACCCTCCCTCCACCCTTTTTACCCCCCCCCCCCTTACCTCTCCACATGCTTGATGAACGAACTGACCAATAAAAGATGTCCATGTTAGTAACCTAAATTGTTGTATGTCCCTTTAGCAAAAAATTATTAGAATTGATTTAAACCTGATGGATTTGCAGATCTAATACTTCTTGTGTTAGAATCGTCCTCTGTGGTTGAAGCAATGGTTAGGCCAAGATATAGGCAGGTTATTATCAAACAGGACAGCTTCATCTTGGTCCAGGGAACTAAATATATAGAGATAGTTAGAAAGATAAAGATATATTAGAGTAAAACAATAGAGGGGGAATTGGTTAAATAACTGTGAAGACTTTCCATCAGGTCTTTGAAAATCAACCAATAGCGACGGAAATATTAACACAGCAAAGTCGCTACAAAAAAGCAGAAAGCAATTTGCCAGAAGACGAAAAAGGTTCTCAACAGGGGGATCCAGGTAGATGTCTGTTAAATCGAAATCCCCCACTATTTTCATTTCAAGATCTTATAAAAAAATTTTTGGGGTAGCATTCTTTATGGGAAGGGTTAAGATATCCTCCCCAAAACTAGTTTAATACCTTCCCTGGGCCTGTAAAAAGCTTCACTGTAAAGGAGAACCATATCGGTCTAGCGGATAATGAGATTCTTCGATACAGACAGAAAAAGCCTACTACTTTATATAATAGGAAATAGGATTACCTTAATTTTTTGTTGATTATTAATGAATAAAATTCTCCTTTGTTTGATTACATTAGTTTTATATCAATATTGAATCTGAAATTAAATATAATTATGAAGATTTTGTAAAAATAGACGTCACAGTACAATAATAATAATTTACAATTTTTTAATTGTAAGATTTAGTATTCTTTTCTATTTAGTAACATTTTTTATAAGACAATGTATTTTTTAAGATAATATTTCCTTCATATTAATCCTATCATTTATTGTAACAAGTTTTTTTATCAATTAAGATCTAAGAACCACAGGTCCGAATTGGTTCACCTTTTTAAGAAAGCCTAACATAGCTTCTGGGATGGTTTTAGGCTTTTTTACACTTCCTGTCTCTTTAAATACAAAGCCCCTAGATGTTATGGGCGCAGTCACTAGCATTGAGAATATTTTCTTTAGTGCTTCAAAAGAATTTTATCTAAGATGACTTTTATATCTAAGCATGTCAGCAAGAATGATTTTAAAGGTTTGTACAGTAGATATAAGTAATAGATTTTTAAAAATGTTTTTTATTTAGAATATTTGTAGATAAAGTTATTAGATTACATAGATTTAAGTTTTATTAGGCGATTCCTTAATCATAAATTTATATATACAATTTTAGAAAATGAGCCTTGCCGACACACTAAAACATTTCATGACTTTAATAAGGGCATTTTAAGCATTTTATGGCGTATTTTTAATTAGCAAAATAGTTTCTAGACTTCATTAGTTTCGGCACATCCTTTGCTTTGCTAGTGGAGCGATAATAACCTCTTCTACCCATCCCAAACATCTACAAGACTATACCCAATATTTTTGCTATAAACAACTGTTTTAAAACCATGCAGGGCTCTTTCCATGTGTTACATCTTGCTCCTAACCTAACATTAATGGAAATTATCATTAAACTGCACAGAATATCTTGTTTTTTTGTGTGACTTTTAAAAATAAAATTTTTGTGTACGCTATCTTGCAATTCAATTTAAAAGTTAATATCTGATTTTTGTAGTTCCCCACGAAATAGATTTGTATATTTTTCTCCTTGTTAGGCCCAAACTTAAAGTGTTAAGCCAGATGGTAATTTCGATTATCTTATACAAAACTTGGCCTTAAAGTCAATTACCTTGCAAGCCATAAATAGGGCCCTTTTAGGCATATGTATGTATAGATAAAATAGAAATTTCAAAATTAGAAAGGTAGCCCTGAACGAAAGATTGAATTAAAACAAGTATAATTACGTCCAATAGAAGCATTAATAAGCAAAATATTGGTCAACCATTGTAAGAGTTAGAAGAAGAAAGGCAAAACTGAAACTTAAAAGAAGCAATAGCAAAAATGTTTTAAAAGAAAAAAAAGAAAATATTTTAGGGCAAAATATGAACGCTTAAATAGAAGCCTCCCAACTAAAAAATCATTTGTAATTTGTGTAAAATCTAACTACCATTAAAACACTTAAAAATCTGATTATTGATTTTAAAACTAATCTTTTGCTTAAAAGTAAAAAATGCTGCACTTTTTAGCTTTAAAACTAAACTTAGATAATGGCATCAATTTTCTGTGTATAATCTCTGTTCTAAAGAGATAAAGATGTAAGCACGTAATAAATTGTTTAAGGTCATATTGACAATTTACTAGTTAAAATAAACATTTTATTGGTGAACTTTTAAAACTAAAAAAAAATTTCCAGTATAGCAACGAAACCGATTAAAAATCACATATAGCATTACAGACGATTTTCCACGAATATCAAAATATCAGGACTAAAAAAACAGGTTTTAATCTAATGTTTTTTTTTATTTTTAATATCCGCGGAAAATTAACTACAATATGATGCGATAAATAACTATTAAAATTTAATTTGATGTTATGGAATTCTTACGTTCAATGTTGTGTTATTTTTTTCAAGCTACTTTTCATGAGAAAAAATTCCTTTAAAATGACAATCATAGTTTTTTTTTTATGGCAACGATTAAAAATTTAGTTTTTCTATGGAAACTTCCAAATAAAATAAAATTTTACACACTACATTGAATTTAGTAATAGTTAGTAGTAAACCTGTTAATCTTTAATGCTGGTATTTTATCAACTTGACTTAAAACATTATTTCATGGATCTAGGATCTGATGTCGACAAAAATTGTATACATAATATATTTTTTTAAAATGATAAACGGTTTGTGCAGGGAGGTAGTAGATATATTGCTGTTTATTACACTAGTCCCCCAAAGTTTTATAATAACGTTTTCTCATTCGTTGGCTTGACAACTTTGGGGACTTTTATTGAATTATTATAAGTTGGTTCATTAAGTTGAGTGTCCAAACGTTATAACCACTGATAGTATTCTACAGAGGGGATAATTTTGTGTATTATAATTAGGGATGTTGATCAATTTATCCCTTTAGATCCCTGTGTTTGTGAGATTTTTAATAACAGAAACACAAACATCCTGTTACTTTTATACAAGAATTCATAAGCTGATATGAACTACTGAAATTCTATATCAACTCAATGCTTCCTAGTCTAACAGGGGTTAGAGTAAACAATTTTTATGTTTTTCAAGAATTTTAAAGCCAAAAATTTCCTAAATTTTGTGCATTTTTATTTTATATGTTTTCTTAACGTTGTTTAATGGCATTTCTAAAAGTTAAGCTTCTTCTGTAATTAGGGTCCAATGGCATGTCCGTCCTATCATCGTTAATTTAGTCATGTTAGAATTGTCTTATCGATAACTGTAATAGTTAGGTCAATTTTGAAAGCGTAGCAACTTTATAATCGTTGACGTAAGTCCATCTAATTGTTTTTGATTTACTGATTTCTAGAAAAACAAAGTACAATGAAATCCCAAAACTATAAGTAAGTTCTTAAACACTATCCTTTATTTAAACAGGTTTTTTTTATTTACTAAAATATATTTAGTTACATAGTATAGTTAAGCTGTACTTATATTTAATTTAAGGTCAAGAAATGCACTTGTAGTGGTTTTATAATTGTTTTCATTAAGATTGTAATGTTAACAATTTACACCATTTTTTTCACTAAATCACCATTTTTTCACTAAATAAAATGTGTTTATGACATTTTAAGGCAAAAATATTTTTATGAAAGTATTTTGATTATTTTAAGTTAGTGTAAGTTAGTTGGTACTTTTCTGTTTTGTGTAATTAAAATAAAGAATAGAGCAACTTTCAATTTGATAGCCGACGAAAAATGTCCCCACAACTGGAACCAGGTAGTTGTCTGGGTTATACTTCTATACTTATACATTTATTGTTTCATATAAGTTGCCTTTAATATAAGTAGCCCATTTCCGATTTTATGAAGTAGTAAATGTTTTTGTCTGCTACTAAAAATCTCAGAAATTGCTGGTTCTATTGGGTTGTATTTTTCTGGGAAGCTTTATAATTGTCTTGATATGGTTCTAGGCTGTTTTCCTAACCTCCTTCGCTAAGCAACTAGTAATTCTTATAAATTATGAACATGGCTCAATTTAGCTAGCTCCCCTATATTGTACTTTATAATCTAACCTAAAAGAACCCCCTATCTGTACGATTATGGTTTTCAAAAAAGGGAAGAGTGGGGAGTAAACTTCTGTACAATACCTAAAGAAAAGGTTATTATGTAGTGTACAAAAGCATAGATTTCAAGTACTTTGAACAGCTAAACAAACAGATAAAAAACTCAAAGAAAGTAGACTATCATTTTAAAGATTTAACAAGAATAAAATCTTTCATTAGTGCATAGGTGAATTTAAGTTTGATATGTAAAATAGATTATAGAGTGGCTATGTATCTAAAAATAATCTTCAAATGACATGGTATAAGATAAAATGACATAGGATGGCTTATATAGTTGCTACGCTGCTAAAATTATGGTTATAAATGACATGGAATAAGATAAAATGACATGGTATGACTTATAGAGTTGGTAAGATTCTAGAATTATTGTTATAAATGACATGGGATAAGATAAAATGACATGAGATGAGTTATAGAGTTGCTATGCATCTAGAATTTTTAATATAAATGACATGGGATAAGATAAGATAACATATGATGGCTTATATAGTTGCTATGCTTCTAGAATTATTGTTATAAATGACATGGGGGTAAGATAAAATGACATGCGATGACTCTGTACAATAATTAAGATTACACAGCAAAATTTTTCATATCATATTATACAGGGATACATGCATAGGCCAATAGACGATTTATTAATTTTCCCTCCACTTCAAATATGTAGTTTTTTATTTCTTTTAATTATTGATAGAATGCTGGCATATAATTTTGTTATTATGTCTTAAATGTATTTTTTAACGAAAATTCATACACAATATAAGATTTTATACCTTTACATATGGAATTTTAATGAATAATATTAAATGATAAAATAGCTTTATTCATTATAAACATTATCAATGATTTCCTTAGAAGTGAGCATCTTTAATAAGATGTGATAATTTAAGTCTTTTATCAACTGGTATGTCTAATTTTACAATTTTTTTTCTTATTTACACAATATTATAAAGCAGCCACTCATCCTTTTATCCCTGATTTGATATGAAAAGAGAAAAATAAAGGATATGTTTCTTGAAGATTACTTGGCATAATTTTTACAAAGAACTTTTCAAGACTACGTGTGCGCTGTGCCAATTCTAATTCAAAGATTTAAACAAGTCTAAAATATGTCCATAATTGCGCAGCATATCAAAATAATAATATTTTATATTGAATAATATAGATAGATAGTAAAATCAGGGATCTAATGGGAAAAGACAATGGACGACAAATTGATTTACATTCCCAGTGATGATACACAAAATTAACCCTTCTGAAGATTACAATAAGTGATTCAAACGTTTGAATATCCAACTTAATGAAACAACCAATTAAAACTCAATAAATTTCCCAAAGTTGTTTATATTATAAAACTTTGGGGATACGTGTCATAAACATCCCAATGCAATGTATCCTCCATTATTAAAGTAAAATATACTTTTGGTGACATTTAGTGTGAAGTAGGGACGCAACAAGAATGACTTTATGTGAATGAGCGCAACAGACCATTAGTAATTGTCTTTGAGAATTTTTTAGCGTAAATCTTTGCAAAAAAGAAGACAATTGGAAGAGAAAAAATTATCTATACATTTCAACTACAAAGGTTTTCTTGTGGTTTCCCTTAAAGTGCCCAGTCGAGCATAAAACACTTGAAAATAAGTTAGGTAGTTTTTGGTTTCCTTGTTGATTACAGTTTAGGTTAAGTTATATTTTGTACTGGCTAGCCACGCTGGGTTTGGGAACCTACCTTATTATAACTACAACGAAAAAGTTTTTATACTGCAATCTTATCCAATAATATAAAGTAGTAAGTTTATTTTGTTGATAAATTTGCTAGTCCCTATTGGTTGCACTTTTCAGGGAATCTTTAAACTTGTCTTGGTACGGTTTTAGGCTATTTTCATGACATCCCCCCCCCCCCTCTAGAGGCTAGGGGCGGAGCAAAAATTAATTAAATCCACCACTTGAGAAGACGTACTATTTTTCCTAACAACTTTTGAAGAATCATACACCTTAAATCGCTTCATTTCATTCTTTATTGTCATTGTGAAAATGTAATTTTTTAAGGTTCTTAAAACTATTTATGTACAGTACAAACTTAAATAAATTTTATAATAATTTTATTGATATTATTGAGTTCTTAAGTATGACTAAGACATTGAAAAAATATTTATATTTTTGTTTTTTAGAAAACCATTGCTTTATTTGAAAAACTAGGTTAAAAACTAATGGAATACTTTTATTTAAAGAGTCTTTAGTATATTTTGTCTATCAGGGCCGGGCCAATCCACCCTACTTGATCGACAATATGCACAGCAGCAGTTTCAAAACATAGCAGCTTATAGATGTTAAGTGCCAAAATGTATCCACATGATTATTATTCTAAAATGAAGTTAAAGTACCAGTTTAAAGATATTTGTCGGATAAAAAAATGTCTTTTCCTGGTGCATATCATTATTTTGCTCTTTGGTTTCCATTGTTTGTAAAGAATTGTCAGCAAATCGATTAATAATTCATAACAAGAACATTTATCTTTATAATCAGTGAAGCAATTGCAAGCTAGATTCTTTTAATGATAAAATGGCTATTTTATTACATGGATCTAACACCAGATTTTCATGTTCTCTAATAAAGTGAAATACGCAGCTCAAATAATGATTCCACCTTCCAACAACTTTACTACAACCCCTCCCCTAATACTGACAAACTAACAAACTAACCAATAAATGAGTTTCATGTCAGCAAGCTAAATTGACGACAATTTTTTCCATGGAACATAAAGTAACACGTAACTATCATAATAAAACAAAATTTTTAAAATGAATTAAATGAACTGTTCTTGTAAATTAATCTGTGTTTATAGGTACATAGCATGCAAAAAATTACATTAAATACAGACGGACGAATCTTAATTATGGAGTAGCTACACTAGTTAAAACAACAGTGTCAGATTTTGTAAATTAATCAGTTGCACTTTACTATAAAATTAATGGTTGTTAATAGGTTCACAGCATGTCTGGGAAAAAGGTTTATTTTGAAGTTATAAAATACTAGTGGTGTTGGGTCTAGCACTGAGGGGTGAAGCCCTTCGAGATGCAGATGGGATTCCCCCCCATGAATTTTCATTTGAAGTTTTGGTTCGAGGGGGGTATTTCTTCGGGGTTTGTGCTGCATCCCCAAAACCCACTACATAAATAAATACAGACGGAGAAAAAAAGTTTAAGGACACAGGCAACATTAAAATCTTTAATTCATAAATAGATCTCACAACAATTTTTTTGTGGTATTTGACTAAATATATAATGACCTTCACTTAGAAAAAAAAGTCAATATTGAATAGAGCCTTTTAAAACATTATAAGCTAAACATTTACAAAACCTAGTATTACTCCTCCTGAATGATATGATAATCTAATTAAAGACATTGACAAATTTATCAAGTTTAAGGTTTTGGTTTATTCATAGTTGTAGGAATAAATAAATCATCTTAAAATCTTCATGTTCTGTCATTAAAAGGAATCAAAGTTTAAACTTACACTAATTTAACCATTATATAATTTCTATATTACTAAATTGTCATTTAGTTTTTAAAGTTTCAAGTAAGGCATTTAATCTTTCGGTGTTTTAAAAAAATTCCCTTTAAGATGTTTTAAAAGTTAAGATATTAAGAATTAAATTAAACTTTCTGAAGTTAAATTTCCCGTTACTTTTTCTCTGGGTTGATAACACTAACCACAAAAAAAATTTTGGTTACTTTAAAATCTCATTTCAATGCTTCACTAATTCTATAAGGACATATTTAAAAAAGAAATTGTAAAATCATTTTTTTTTCGCCATAGAACGGCTATCAATCCCTCTCCTTGATTCTAAAAATCTAATTCCCTTCGGTTAAAGCTTCACCCATGCGGATGATCCTTACATAATCTAACTTAAATCAAGAGAAACAATACAATAGTTGGGTCATGTGAAGGAAACGAAGTCATGATCATACAAAAGACATATAAATTTAATAAAGCAATTCAGAAATTGAACTTATATTATCAGAACAACAACAAAAATTTAACAGCCATTAAATCTTAAATCTGCGCTATACTATTTGTGTTTGAATTGAATGTTTGTCCAAAGATCCAAATAAAAGGTTGTGCTTTTCAAATCAGATTTGTAATAATTTTGAGATATTTCCATCCATAAGTATGCATAAAGGGGTGTCAACGCCCATCTTAAAAATGAAATCGGGAAGGGCTACTTTTCCCTTTCTTAACCCCCGGAAGAAAAAAATCAACCATCCCTGGGTAAACCCGGTGCACCCCATTAATTCCATCCACTTTCCCACTCCTTAAATGGTATCTTATAATTTAAAGTAGTAAGATTTTTTTTCTGAAAATTAAGATTTCGGTGACTCCAATTTCCTATAGGTTAAGAGTGGTTTAAGGCTATTAATTTAATTTTTATTTATCTTGAGATAGTTTTATGCAATTTTTTTCTAATTTTTAAATACAGAGGCCCTAGGGGCGCAGTCTCTTGTTATTTCTAAAGACTTACTTTTAACAGACATAATCAAAATTTAACATAAATTAAATTAAAACTTCCGTAGTGAAGTTTATATTTTAATCAATATAATTAATTTGTGATTATCAGGGGAAAACAAATATGTAAAATCATATCAAAAAAAGTTTTAAAAATACAAAAGCAATTATTTAAATAAAACATCAAATTGATTTAATTATAAATAATTAATTATTCTCTTAAACGCTTCTACCAAAAACAGCAAAGACATCGCGTTTTATCTTCGGCTAAAATCAAAATATTCACAAAACAACATTCTTAGGACCACCTTCGAAAAAAAAACAAATGAAAAAACCCATATTTTCATATATGTGGAAGTTTCTTACATTTATGTTGTTGTTTCAACATTTTTTTGGTCTATTTAACTATCCATTAAATGTATTAAAATTGTTGTTGTATGCGTTTGATCAAAAAGCTTTTTAAATACTAGAAAAAACAGTTGCCACTTCGTTAAGCAGCTGATTTTTATAACAGCTTGCTAATTTGACAATTTTACGCAAATTATTTGCTATTTTAGATCACTTTATAATTATCTTCTAATAAAAGAATGAACAACAGCATAATTTTAATTTGAAAATGTGAAATAAATGTTATATTTCAATGCTTTAATTACATTTCCTACAAATCTATAATACAAAGTAGAATGATGTCTGTCAGTCCGTCCCTTAAGATCTCGGTAACAACTGAACCGATCGGATTCTACTTTTCAGGGAATATACCTACTGGTCTTGTGGTGGTTTTAGGCTATTTCTTGGTGGGTGGGACACCCCCAACCCCCCCCCCCCCAAAAAAAAAAAAAATCCCCTCCCCCCCCCCATTTGTTTTCGAATTTTGCTAATAAGCCATTTATTCGCGAAGAACGAAAATTTGTGATCCATTCGCATTTTTTTCGGCTGGGTAGGTAATAGAAGATTTAATTATACCTCTTGGGGCAACGCCCCTAGAGGCCAGGGGCGAATCCGCTAGTATGAAAGTATGATTTGTCTTTGAATTTTAGCTTACTAACTATCCTAAATAAGACAAAAAAGATTGTTATACAATATTTTCTTAAACTTTCAATATTGACTGGCTTAAAAATTAAAGGCAAGATTGCTTTCTTTAGATTAAATTTGCCCCCCTTCCTTGCATAATTTTGTTTTGAAGTTATAAAACTCCGTCATACTAAAAACTGAAAACTGTAAAATACACTTCTCTTACCAAATTAATTCATAAGGGTTCCTTTGATGTCGCTTATTTTCATTCTTTACCATCGACTGCACATCTTATGTCCTGTTGAACGAAAAGTTTTTATATCTAGAATCTAAAGGTTTTTAAAATGTTACAGGCTCTATAAAGCAGGGCTCTGCAAACTTGCCTCTGTCAAGCATAAGTCTTAAATTTAAACATCTTTCTGTGCAAAATAAAAAAATCAGATTTATTGACTAGATTGATTAGCTGTTTAAGAACAGGGTTTAGACATCCAGCTGAATTTTAAAGTTATAATATGACGATTTCACTGAGGCTTTCACGCGGCTGACGCGTGGCTGCCGAGCCCTACTCTGTTCTGAACTGCATGTAATCAACAAACTATTCTAAAAAAAAAAATTTATCATTTTTACGTTCAGCTAGATATCATGCAGTAATAGAAATCCTGTGGTAGTTTTAGGCTAATTTTTTTTTTTTTGCGTAAGTACCTATTTTTCCACATTTTTTTTTTCTTATGGGGAAGTTAGTTCACATAAAACTACTAGCGGCAGCACCAGTAGTACTTAAATTTTTTTTAAAACCTTTTGGGGCAAAGCCCCTAGAGGCTAGGGCGAAGCCGCTAGTATGTATAAATAGTGGATGATTAACTTTCTTTTATCGCATCGAAGCCGATTTATATCCGCTGGATTAAAACCGGTTTCAAGCTAGCCTGCAGGAACCTAGTAATAGTGTCGGACTGATTATGACGTAAGAAAAAAAATTAGCCAATGAGAGGCCACAATAAATTGTACCATTGGTCAATAATGGCCTCTCATTGGCTAATTTTTTTTCTTACGTCATAATCAGTCCGACACTAATTCTAGGTTCGCCTGCAGAATCAGATACAGCATCGTATTACAGACAATTTTCCAGACAAAAATAAAAATAAAAATCTTAATATAATACCAGTTTTGTTAGTTTAGTTTTTTTTCATTTTAATAGCCGCAAAAAGCTGTCTATAATACGATAAATAACTATTCTGAAGAATCTAAGGCAATAATCTATGTTTATACAATGTCAGCACTTATATTTATTTTTAATCTATATAGTTATTTAAATGTTTATTTAAAAACTTTTTTCGTTATTTTAGATGACAACTCTATACTTTAGGGCTTCTAAGTACATAACTAAATTCAAATTTTAATCAAATTTTAATTAAATCATTCAATTCCGTTCACACTCAAAATTGATGATAAATTAAATAAACTAAATAGAGATAGAAATAACTGAATTATGTTTTATGTACATTCATAAATAAATGAATAATCGAATATTTGAAAAAAGCTTTTTATGTGTAATTAAACTAAATTATCATTCAGGGAGGGAAGGGATAATGGGCTGTTAATAACTCTGGTACCCAAAGTTTTAAGATCACTCTATCTTATTCATTGGCTTAAAAACTTTGGGTACTTATACTAAATTTAATGGGAAATAATACCATAGAAAAAAAATAAAGGGAGGAAAGATAGGGGGTTGGGCTCGGGGGGTTTGTTAAAAATTAAAAGCATCATTTTGAGGAAAGTCCTATTTTCAACAAATCTGGTAAATCTTATCCAACTTACTATGTTTTCTGATTTTGCTTCAGTAAACAATAAAAGTTAGATATAGAGTAGACAATGGGCTGTTTATTACACAAGTCCCCATACTTTTATAATAGCGTTTTCTTATTCGTTGGCTTAGCAATTTTGGAGACGACTTTTTGAGTTTTGATTGGGTGATTTATCAAATTGAGTGTTCACACGTTTCAACCACTAATTGTAATATACAGAAGGGGTTATTTTGTGTATTAACATTGAGGAAGTACATCAATTAGTCGGCCATTGTCTTATTCCTCTAGATCCCTTATTAACCAAAATACTGTAATAATTTTTAACTCAATTACACATGTATAATTCTGTGATGAATTGATTGATTAATCTATATTGGCATTTGAACTTTAAAGTAGCTGTAAATATGAATAATATAGATGACAGATAAAAATATTATATAACCACCAAATTATAAAAAGTGTTGTACAGTAGACTGGTCCAAAATCAAGCTACTTTTTTATTTATGCCTACTTCAATGCGCTGAATAGGCCTAAATAGGCATTCTGATCAAAAAACAATTTCTACGTATAAATTACTGCATTATGAGATTACTAACCTCTGCGCCCCTGGCATCAAGGGCTCTCTAATGGAATGGGCAGCGAAGGGAAGAAATATAGCCTAAATCCATACTGGAACCTATGTGAATCTAAAAATGAAATAGCCTAAAACCATCACGGGACCTATGTTAAGCTTCCCTTAAATTGAGAACTATATCAATTCAGTAATTTTAAAAATCTTAAGCTTCATACAAAAAAAACCTAACTACTTTATATAATAATGATTTTAAACTACAGTCCTTATGTGAAAAAAGCAGATATACCCCCTCCTCCTCAAAAGTTTTCAATATTTTTAATTCTACTCCTTGCCCCTCTTTGAAATAAATTTTCCTTTTCCGCTTATAAGAAAAGTGCAAATTTTAAAAGTTTGAATTAATAGTTTCCTGAAAATTGTTATCTTTTTATGACTAATGCATAAAAGTAAGAAATCAATTAGACTGCACATATTTTTCCGTCCTATAGTATAATGCATGATATAAGGTATTTTCATGTCTGATTTTGTACAGTGTATATTATATACTTTTCATAACAATAATAATATTAATATCAAAACGAACTATAGACCTAAATTTAGAAATTAAAAAATAGCCAAATACCCTATTGCATTCATAAAATGGAGAACTCAATCGGTTTAGTGGTTAGATGGATCTGAATGGGAAAATAACTAAAAAAATATTAATTGATAGTATTTGATATCCTAAAAACTGCCTGTGAAAAGTGAATTTGTGAAATGGAATATTTGTATTACTGCGCGGCCCTTGGACACATTTATGCTGAGTGAAAAAGTGCTTTTGGGTGATGCATTAGAGCTATTGTATAAATAATGTGTATGTAAAATGTGACTTTTCGACTAAAAAGGTGTTTATTGTCATTGACTTACATTTTTAAATGTTATTGTCGACTAATAGTTGTTATAGTATTTGATCAAATTACTATAACACAAAATCTACTCATGTTCTTCTTGTAAAAAATTATTTTCCTGCTATTTACATCACTTCAACAATGTAGCCCAAGATTATGCTATATAAACCTAACCATCTCTTATACCTTTTCCAATTAAGACCGTATAACTTTGGTCATTTACTGTATAGCGACCCCCCCCCCCCTCCCCAACTTCCTCCTAGGAACTAGAGGCTCTGTTTTTGAATGGTTGGGAAAAGCCTAAAATAGTCAAAAACTTCCTAAGACATAAATTTAAAAATTAAATAGCCTAAAACCACCAAGGTGCTTATGTGAAGCTTCCTAAAATAAAATCACATTAGTTATCGAAATCTTAAAAAACTTAAAAGATTGCTACTTTATGAAATAGGATATATAAAACTTTTTGTACACTTCAACGGTATCCTATAGAAAATTCACTTAAACAGGGAGTATGGTGGTAAAATATCAACTTCAAATTTGAGGAAGCAAGTAAATTTGAAGGAAATCGCGCATAAACAACGAAAACAAGACACACCGTATAGATAC